>NC_091141.1:38364246-38714132 GCF_041381155.1 Argopecten irradians | reverse complement strand
AGATAGCACTAAAGTTGAAGCCCTTGATTTTAAATACACACATATTGACATTGACAGAAACACTCACCCCCATGGCAACTCAAATAGCACAAGCAAGGAATTTTTTCGCATTCAGACTTCCTTTATAGATACATCCGGAATATCATAAAATCATCCAATCGCCTGTTTGGTTTTCAGCTCAAGGCTATGTGATCATGGGTGACCTACTTACTCCAAGCTGCCTTTTCTACTTCTACGCCACCTACTTCCTGGCTGCTCTTACTGGTAGCCCTATTATGTCAATTTTCGTTCTCAAACTGTTATTTTACTGGTGACCGCCTTATATCACTACGGCCCTAATAGTCCTAAGGCCCGTTAGTCCGAAGACCCAATTGTCCGAAGGCCTGTTAGTCCGACAACAGATAATGTATCTGGAATTTAAAGTGTACACGGAATGGTTTGGTATATAAGGCTTGATAAATGCGTCTTTGGATAAAATTTAGAATGGTGAAAGAACGAGTTTCATAGCGATTACGGTATTAGAGATAATGCGACTTTTCTCTAGAACACACCTGAAGCCCCAAGCCATTGACCCCGATTCGGGACCCCTGACCTGTGACGTCACGATCGCGAGGACAACGGGACCTATTCTACTCGCATAAGATAGAGAGGCGATTTTTGGTGTATGCTATCTAATATAAACTATCTGTTTGTAAATATCGATTTTGAAGACACAAATACATGTGTTTCATGTCCGATACCTATTTAATATTATCCTTAATCACAAATATGAGTTTGAAAAAACGCTTGAAAACAGGGATTTATACCATGCATACATGTATATTGATGTACCTGTCTTAGATAAATGAACATCTCTACGCAATTACTGCATAATTATACACAATATACACAATAAAATGTTCATAATAATCCACGTACGTTGTATATCTGCGGTGGTTGGAACCACATATATGTGAATATTTTATCAAGGATTCTTGATTATGTTATCCAAAGCCCGACTCGGGTCTTTGAATGTCTACTGGTCAAACCCGCTTAACAAATTTCTGACTCTTTTTTTATAAAACCTGCCCATACCATTAAGTTATGTATGTAAATGCATCTACTAATTGCGTTATATATCTGAAATCGATCTATTTCTTTTGACGAAATACATTCAGCTTACATATAATATATTACACTCGACGACTTGTTGATATTTCGCTCAAGTACATTCATTAGTGTCTTTAATTGAAATATAAATCATGCACGGGTCAGACGAAAACAATGAGACTGAAGGTGTCTATGTGACAAGTCTAATCCAAGTAGCAGATATAAAGTACAAAACAAAAAGAGAACTGTCATTCCGAATAGCCAGTGTCGTGCTGCGTTAATCTCTATACCTGTATAGGTGTGTTCGCCATCCATTTTTTAGAGAACAAAGAAAAGTGATGGTATAGGAGAACAATGGAAAACCAATTATAGTCAGTTCCATAATAATTTTTACCTGTGCTTACCTGTATTTGTTTACCTGAGCTACCTATAGTTTGTCAAAAGTGGGGAAATAGAGAGATATCAATATATACAGTATACAATACTATATATGTTTTATGCATTTACCGTTTTATGCCGTACCGATATACACAAAAACGCCAGACGGGGTTCGGGAGGAGTAGGTTTTCTAATAAAGGATGATCTCTTCACAAGTTATGTGATTACCGAAATAAATAAAGAGCACGAAGGAATATTCTGGATAAAATTACGGAACAAATCCACTGACTCTGTGTTATTTGTATGTGCAGTATATATCTAGTGCCTGAAAATTCGACAAGGGCATGCGACGCGGGACAATTTTTTAGTGAACTTTTGAATCATGTACACACTTACCAGGAGGAAGGTAATATTGTTATAATGGGAGATCTAAATGCTAGAATCGGAGAGGAAAATGATTTCATTGAGGGCGTCGATCAAATCCCCCAGCGTATATCTATCGACTCAACACAAAACAGTTATGGTGACATGTTATTAGACTTTTGTATAGATACGACTTTGTGTGTTATGAACGGTCGTACGGGAACACAAGATTTTACATGTGTGTCGTCAAAAGGAAGGTCTGTCGTGGATTACATACTTGTTCCCCATGAACAACTGATTTTATACGATGATTTTAAAGTGAACAGAATATCAAATTTGATTAACGACAACGGTTTAAATACACCATGTTCAATTCCGGATCACTCTTACTTACAATGTTCTATCGATATTCCGGAAATGGATCATAATCACCGCTTTGAAACATCTATTGAGTCCAAACGCACAGCTCCGATGTTCAACGCAAATAAAATACCTGGAGATTTTTTAAAATCCGTCGATTATATAGACGCAATTAACAAAACTATAGACCGCATTGAGCAGGAATTCGCTTGTAATAGTGACATAAATACAGCTTATGATGCATTTGAAAAATTTCTACATACAGAAATGGAGGGAGCAGGTATGTCATCGCGTGTGCATTTACGTACACAGAACTCGTATAATAGTTACAAACGCAAGTCGTTATATAAACCTTACTGGAACGATATCTTACAGGAGAATTGGGATGCATTATGCGATAAAGAAAAAACTTTGGCTGAAGTATAAAGGTTCACCTATAATACGTCGTCGCTATAAGGAGGAGTATTGTATCGCTCGGCGACTATTCGACAAACTTCATCGCAGATGTAGACGTAATTATCAATTACAGAAACAACGCGAATTAGAGGAATCACTTTTTAAACACGATTCTAGGGAATTTTGGCGTGATATTGGTAAAATTGGAATTGGAGAACAACGCAAGCAAAGAATTCCATGGGAAGTAATTGATGGTGATGGTCGTATTGTTACCGATACCAAAGCAGTGTTAAATAGATGGAAATTAGACTACAGTGACCTATATTCTACATGCTCTACTAGCGACAATAGCTTTGATGAGGTTCACATAAAGCGCATTCGAGAGGAAACAAATTCCGTCGCGGGAGATGATTGTGATAGTAGTTCTCTAAACGCCCCGATAACGATGGAGGAAGTAGAAGTTTCAGTAAAAAAAGCAAAGCTACATAAAGCAGCAGGGATAGACAACATACCGGCGGAAGCGCTAAAAACTGATGCATGTGTCACATTACTTCATTCCATTTTTGAAAAATGCTTTGAAAATGGAGTGGTGCCTGGAAAATGGAAGGAAGGAACAATTAATCCACTAATTAAGCCAAATTCCACAGACCCTCGGAACCCCTTAACATATCGCGGGATAACACTTTTATCGGTACCATGTAAAGTTTATTGCGATATTATAAATACCAGACTTACGAAGTGGTTAGAACGGGAAAATAAACTGGCCGACGCTCAAAATGGATTCCGTAAGTCAAGAGGATGTCAGGAACATATTTATACATTATATAATATTATAAACAATAGGAAATTGAAAGGTCAATCTACATTTTCAAGTTTTATAGACCTACAGAAAGCGTTCGACACAGTAGATAGGGATTGTCTGTGGTTTAAATTTCAATAAGTTGGTATAAAGGGAAAACTCTGTAGAGCCATATTTTCGTTATATGAGGATGTAAAATGTTATGTACGGATAAATGGAACATTAAAGTGAATAGTCGGGCAAGGATGACTAAAGTCGGTAAAAATGGTGTGAATGTATCCAGTATAATTTCTTATGGAATAGAAAAATAAACTTTCACGTCAGAATCTGTCTGCGTAAGTAGAAATTAATTTAAAGTATATAGGAATCCTAAAACGTCCTCCCGGCTGACTATGTCCGTGGTTACATTTCCACGCAGCCTCGCTTTCAATGCTTTCAACTTTTCTTTATTTCAATGGTCAGAACTGGGAAATGTAAGCAGAACTTGACCGTCGTATTAATATGTGAGAACTTTTGGAAGGCCAATGAACGCATTTAGACTGGTTTTCTTTGGCCGACTATTCACGTTAACCGACAGCTTCAATGTACGGCGGGGCCTAAAACAGGGATGTTTGTTCTCACCGGCAGCCTTTTTTTTGTACATAAATGACTTGATTGAAATCCTTAATCAGTCAGGATGTGGTGTCAACATAGACACAATGAATTTAAGTGCTCTTTTTTACGCGGACGACATAGCGCTCATCTCGGCGACAGAAAGTGATCTACAAAAGTTATTGAATATTGTGGCGGAATGGTGCTTCAAGTGGAGAATCACAATTAATACGACGAAGTCCAAAATTATTCATTTTCGCCCCAATTCTATATCACGTACGAAGTCTGTGTTCACATGTGGTACAAATGAGTTGGAGATATGTAATGCCTATAAATAAATTTATGTATTTAGGGCTATGGTTCGATGAATACCTAGATTTAAAAATGGCGGTAAAGGAACTTGCAAAATCGGCCAGCCGAGCTTTGGGGATGTTATCATCGAAATTTATAGCTGCCGGAGGAATGAGTTACTCTGTTTATACAAAGCTCTATAATGGTTTAGTAAAACCAGTTCTTTTCTATTGTTCAGCGATATGGGGCCAGACTGAGCACCGCGTCATCAATAACGTGCAGAACAGAGCAATTAGATTGTTCCTGGGAGTCTCCAAAAATACTTCTAACTGTGGAAAAAGAGGGGACATGGGTTGGATGTCATGTTTAGCTACGCAGCATATTGAAGTGTTTCGTCTACGCTGTAAACTAAAAACATTGTCAACGAATAGACTGATATATAAAGTGTGTAAATGGTCCGAAAAGTATGGCAGATCATGGGACTCGAAGGCAAACAAACTGGCTTCTAAATATAATGTAACTAATATTATAAACTGTGCTACATCTATACGTACTGCTATGAAGTCCATTAAGCAGTGTGTTTTTAGGTATGATGAGCAGACCTGATTCACGGAAATATGGAATGATAATAGAAATGTAAACGGAAATAAGCTTAGGACATATAGAACTTTTAAGAGAGATTTAAAAACTGAAAGTTATGTTTCCTGCATTATGCCTAGAGGTCACCGTAGCGTTCTTGCTAAGTTGCGTTGTGGCAGTTTGCCATTGAATATAGAGACAGGGCGTTATTGTAAGCCTCCAATGCCTTTAAACAAAAGAACTTGTCCATTTTGTCAAGATATCATCGAGTCTGAAGTTCATTTTATTTTTAACTGTAAAGCGTATTGTTTGTTTGTTTGATTAATTAACGTCCTATTAACAGCTATGGTCATATAAGGACGGCCTCCCATGTATGCGGTGTGTTGCGTGTATGTTGTGCGAGGTGCGTGTTTTGGGAGACTGCGGTATATTCGTGTTGTGTCTTCTTGTATAGTGGAACTATTGCCCTTTTTATAGTGCTATATCACTGAAGCATGCCGCCGAAGACACCAAGCAACACACCCCACCTAGTCACATTACACTGACAACGGGCGAACCAGTCGTCCCACTCCCTGTATGCTGAGCGCTAAGCAGGAGCAGAAACTACCACTTTTATAGACTTTGGTGTGTCTCGGCCAGGGGACAGAACCCAGAGCCATCCTCACAGGGGCGAACGCTCAACTCAAGGCCAAAAGTGAGGCGATGCCAAGGGAGGCATTAGGAAAGATAAAGTCGGTTAGGAAGAAGAGAAAAGATAAGATCCTAAATTTAGTTGCCTTTTACGATCATGCAATAGGGGCAGCAGGTACAATTCTAACGCCCTACCTGCAGGGCCGAAAGCGTATTGTGATTTAAGGAAAACTTACATATTTGATAGAGTAACTGTTTTATGTGAACATTTTGAAAAGTATGTCTTCTGATAATCAACTTCTCTTTTTAATGAATTGTGATGTTTTACAAGTTAGTCTTGCTAAATATATCATTTTAGCGATGAGGAGAAGGCGATCTCTATTATAATAATCTTAACTTATTATAACCTTAACTGAAAATATTATTTTATTCACATATATTGTCCATAATTTTAGTACATTCATGTCTGGTAAGCCAATTAATGGCTGGGCATTTTTATTAATGATGAATATTTTTAATTGTAAATGTTGTGTAAAAATGTGTGACACGTTAATAAAATATATTATTATTATTAGTAGTAGTACAGTAGCACAGGTGAAATTCAAAGGTAAAACACAGGTAAATCATTGTTTACTATTCTGAAATAGACTATAATCCTTGTTATAAAAAGTGGGCAAATGGAGATACAGCCGCTGTATATACTGCAGTAACTAAACCGCGTGGTCAACCGAGACTAATGAGGGGGCTAACCAGATTACGCAAGAAAGGTGTTTAGTGACCTGTCACGCTTTGTTGATGAGCTCGCGTCAGGTGTCAAAAGTAAGATCACAGGTAAGTTAGCGATGGACCATCATGTAATTGTTGTATAATGTAATATTTGTTTACACTTAAAAATCCCTGGTTTGCAGTACAATATACCGTTCCAACATAACATATAACAAGTCTATCAATTACTAGATTTACAGAATATATTTCAGAAAGACTCATTATACATTTGTATTGTTTTTATGTTCTGGTAACACGTAAATGTATTTTTATAACAAAAACTATTAAATTATTTACAAATGGCATGTCGAGAAAGAATAATGCAAATATAATGCTCAATGTCAGAATTTTGATATTTCTGATAGTTGCTAGATTTCGGATATCCATTTTTTTTACTCCCCTCCTACTTTATGTCTATGATATCTACGTGTATTGAACTATAAAATACATTTAAAACATTTTCTTTTCGTTATGTTGGTTCTTGACATCAGAATCATATACATATATTTTCTGTTGAAATCCATAGGCCTAGAGAGAATTTTTATTTATACAGAAACATATTCAAATGAATAATTATATAACCATCATTTTCCTAATTCGTCTCTTTTTAGATCACATTATGAAAATGGAATATTCCCGAGGTTTGATCATTTAGAAAGTTGTTAAAACAGAGATAAGATCTCTAGTTAAATGTACCAGAAACATAAATAACGTATACATATTTCAGCTATGTATTTAGCTTAATTTCAGTTGTAATATTTCCTATTATTCGTGTAAATCAAGGATTTATAAGTAAGATATACGTCCTTGGTGTAAATATAATTAAATCGTCAACATATACTCTGTATACTGTATATATATTTGTAAAATTCTCTTAACCCCATTTCAGGAATACACATACATGTATATGTCCCCCCTTTGTGCTATAACCCCACTACCAAGCACCTCACTGCCGTTGTCCTCGTGACGTCACATTCGGTTATTTCCAAAATCCGATTCCCTGATTAGCAGTCGATATACAGGTAAAAATCGAACACTTCGGAGGGCTGTATCTCGGTACTGAAGCGGCCGATTTTGATGCGGTTTTCAACATTCTGGTCAGGAGATCAAACAAAATAACATATCTAAATATTATTTCCCGTTCTGTGTACACTTTAAATGCGAACAGTATCCAATATGACACAAATATTTATAACAGTTTTCCATACAAAAGACTCTGTAGTAAACTTGCTAAGATAAACTTATCTGCCTATTTAGATTTGACACTGAAAATGATTATAAACAACGAAATGTAGCGAATTTAAAAAGAGCATAATCTTGAAATACGTATTTGATATTAAAGGGCATATAATTTCATATTTCAACATAGCTGCAATATTGTAGCTCAAAAGACTTTTTGACAGAAAATAGTATTGTAGAAAGGTATAGCAGGCCGTGTACATATATTCGTTCTAATTTTAACACTGCAATCGTGTTTAACATATTCCATAACAAATATCATTATACGAACAATTTCCATCATTCAAGGAGAGAATAGGTCAACGAAAAGAGTAAGGAAACGCAAAAATAAGTGTATACAGACCAGGGGCGTAGGAAGCGGGGGGACAGGGGGGGCAACTGCCCCCCCCCCCGTTCCCCACGGACGGCGGGGGGGGGGGGGGCAAACATGTCTTTTTGCCCCCCCCCCCCCCCATTTTCGCCGACTGAAATTTTCTAAAAATGTTTATTTGAAAGAAAAAAGGGTCCTCCTGCACATTTTTCGTACTTCATCCTAGAAAGTTTTCCGCTGCGCGGCGTATTTCCTAAAACGTTCAAGCACATAATGTCAAACCTTAAATAGGCCTAGTCAAAATTCAATACACAGGATTTTATGTACTACCTAAAAAAATTCTCTTAAAAGATCAATTTGTTTATGTCTTAGCGAGACAATATTAATTCATTTTTTATGTTACACAACCATGTGCCGATGGTGTGAAGCCGGTGTATTCAGATCGAGTAGGGTTGCATAATGTTTTGACGACACAATTATCATTTCTAAATGCAAGCAGCTTTAAATAGAAAAATTACCATGTTAAGAACGCTTTATAATCATTAAAATACATCGTAAAACTCATCTCAGCCATTCTAAACCGTAATTTTTTTCCGGGGTAGACACCCGGACCCCCCAAACACCAAAATCTCGCGCTTTCGGGCGCTCGCAAATTCATCAAAACTCATTTAAGCTATTCTAAATCGTAATATTTTTCCTAGAGGAGGCCCCGGACCCCCCAAACACCAAAATCCCGCGCTTTCGGGCGCTCGCAAAATCATCAAAATACATTGTAAAACTCATCTCAGCCATTCTAAATTACTATATTTTTTCCGGGGGTCACCCTCAGACACCTAAAACACTAAAATCTCGCGCCTTCGGCGCTCACACGCTAATCTGGCCAATTTGCGTATTCGTTAATATCCTTTTATAGCGACCCCACTGTCTATAAATGTGTACAAGGATTAAATTTACTGATATATGAAAAATGGGGGGGGGGGGGTTTACAAAATATTGAGGACCTTCACTGCAGACGTGTATTTATCAATTACGGACCTCAGCAAGGTGTTATAACGCCTTGGTATAATTAAATAATGGCCGAGGATGTAGACTGGGATAATTAATTTCTATATTAGATATGTACGTAATTTCTTTGAAAAATGTCAAAAGAATTTTCTGATTTACATATTAATTACAGGTTACAGGACCTCGATATATATATCGAACCTCACGTGACCATGTATTAAACAATGGGAAAAGAGCAAAATCAGAGCATATCTAACACGTCGAGTCAATACACCTTCTGTTACGCCATTACCAAAACGTTGAGTTTTTCAGGGTGACATCCTGTAGCCACCATTCTTCCTGCTGTGTAATGAACATGTACATCAGATAATTCAGAAATTGAGAACTATTGATTGGGTCCTTAATTGATAAATATAGCTACGTTTACAGGTATATATATATATAAAGGTAATTTTTCCGGTAAGATTTGATGATTTATATACATCATAATACAATCAAATGGCAGTTGGCTTTTGAGATATTTTATACAATGTGATTCATTTTTTTCTTTTTATGACTTTTTAAAAAGTTTTGATGTAAGTTTGATCATGCAATGCTACATAAAAAATGACAACTTGTCGTCCATATAAATTGGCTGATCAATTATTTTAAAGCAGTGCCAAAAAATGTATTCATCAAAACATCGAAAACATACCAAACTATAAACAGTGACAGCGCAGTGAGCCGGCGGGCGAGCTTCGAATTCGCTAGTGTGTTGATCACCGACCCATGACAACAGCACGGCTCGCCATATAAATCGACTAAATCGCTACCGCATCGCATGTGCTGTGCGATCTGTGCAACTGAACATGGATTTGCTACAGTTACTATCATTTACCATTCTTTTTCGTCCGTCCGTCCGTCCGTCCGTCCGTCAACATTTCCTTTAAATCGCTACTAGTCATAGAGTTCTGGATGGATTGTAACCAAATTTGGCCAGAAACATCCTTGGGGGAAGGGGAACAGAACTTGTATAAATTTTGGCTCTGACCCCCTAGAGGCAGGAGAGGCGGGCCCAATAGGGGAAATAGAGGCAAATCCTATAAATCACTACTTTTCCTAGAGTTCTGCATGGATTGTAACCAAATTTGGCCAGAAACATCCTTAGGGGAAGGGGAACAGAACTTTATAAATTTTGGCTCTGACCCCCGGGGGCAGGAGGGGGGGGGCCCAATAAGGGAAATAGAGGTAAATCCTAAAAATCGCTACTTGTCCTAGAGATCTGCATGGTTTGTACCACCCAAATTTGGCCAGAAACATCCTTGGGGTTAACAGAATTCGTATAAATTTTGGCTTTGACCCCCTGGGTCAGAAAAAGTAGGGCCCAATAGGGGATTTAGAGGTAAATATTCAAATTCCTTCAGAAAAGAAACAATGAACTTGTATTCAGAACATTACTTGGCATTACAAACCAGGTGAGCGATACAGGCCCCCTGGGCCTCTTGTTGTTGATGTTGTTTTTTAACGCAAGTCTGTTCTTCAACGTGCACGTGTCCTGCTCAAATTATTGTAATTGTATACATGAAGACATAATTCTAGTTTTAATATGACTTAGTCACACAAAACTGGACATTTAGCGGTAATTAATTAGCGACTCTATGATACGTTATAATGATAGGAATGCTATACATATCGCTATATTAGACAGCGATAATGAACAAAAATGTGTTTTTAATGACATTATCAATTTTGTTAAAAGTGAACGTAAGAATTCATGTAATTTTCCTATCTTCTTCTATTCTTAAAACGACAATTGATGATATAATTCAAAAGGTTGCGTCTATTCTATGACCTTAAAAAATTGATTACAAACTAATGAAATTAGCGGTATATTGATAGCAGTATAAGTACAGATGTATACTTATGATGGCTGATAAGTAAAATCAAAAGAGGAAATTGTAATAATTACGATAATGTTTCCTGGATTGTATATATTCATGTATGTGTTTATATATATTGTATTTATATATCATTCAGTATCTCTAATCTGAGGTATAAAGGTTATTATAAATATGAAGAATCAATTTTTTAATGATATTTGATTGAACTGATGACCGAAATCACGGATGAAGCATGTACTATAGTAAACAAATTAGATTATCGTCTTTATCGATTTCATTTAAAAGTATTTGAAAACACACACACACAGGTACTGTGATACACAACGACATGTACACTGTATATATCTTAATTTATATATATATATATTATTTTTATCTTGAAGTAAAATAAGAAGCTCAAACTTTTCAATGACGGAAATGGTGTTAATTAAGTTAATAACTTTTGAAACTGAACAAATACTGATTCGTCTGCCGTTTTTGATAGGAAAAATACCTTTGGTCAGCGTTATAGTATCTTTAATGGTTTAATAACGTACGAACTGAGGTACAATTTCTGGACATTATTCAAACAATTATAATGTATTAAGTCATATATTCGATTTATAGAATTAAAGCTGATCGTTGGATAATTTTTTTCTAAATAAAAAAATCACCGAAGAAAACAATTTCGTCTGATGATTCTTGCTCGAGCATTCATGTTCATTCTAATAAATACATGTATAACACACGCGTCTTGTATAACTCTTTAGATAATATAAATCAGAGAGCTTGTTTAAGTTCTTCGTTGTGATACATAGAGCTATAAAACAGACAGAAAATAACGCTGTATGTTTCAAAAGGGAGGTAACCCCCTGTGATATAGTCCTACGGCTAGCAGTAATTCGGCCAATGTCCGGCGGATCACAAAATACATCATTTTCATGTGTGTTCGAAGAAGTGGGCGAGGTGTTCCGATTGTGTTTGACCGACATACATTCAAACGTCTTCTTGAGAGAGACTGTTTTATTTCCCGCGAAAAAATGGAGAAGCAACTATGAGAAATCGATCTCACAGCCCTACATCCTAATTTCTAAAAGAAAAAATTCGATACAAATCTATGGCGGAGTTTATCTGACAAAGTGCTAACAACCCTCTAGTTACAGACAATCGGAGACAGGGTGCGTTTCAGAGAGGCCGTGGGACGTCGGGGTGGACACGGTAACCTATGACCATCCTTGGAATGAAATCTATAAGCTATCCCTACTTCGGACTTATTAACATTGAGGTTCCAACAGCTAAGCTGAATTTTTATATGACCAAAACAGGTTTATACCATCAGTAGGTAACAGAGTGATTTAGAAAAAAGACTGTTGAATGTTAAATAACAGAGTTATTAGATCCATACAAAATATCCGTATCCGATTTAAATATTGAAAATCAATCGGTTAATTTGATTAATCGATTATCAATTTCCCACCGATTCCCATCACTAGTAAAAATAGAAGTATTGCCGAATGTTGTCGGAAATGGATGAATGCTATCGTTTTTGTGTTTGTTGTTGTTTTTTTCCAGTAAATATAGTGGCACTTCGGGTCGATTTATGAATTTTGAGTGTTTTATACTTAATAGCTATCGGTTAACTCGAGATCTTTTGTAGCATTTGTGTGCAAATAATACCATTCATTGTTTGGGAAAATAGTGTTGTACATATGTTTCCCATTTTATTTTTATTTCTGCACCCATACTTGCAAATATTTCAATTTGAAACAGCAAAATCATTCAGCTTCCACTGAAGAAAAAATATTTCTCAAGAAGACGTTTAGATGTGTGTTGGTCAAACAATGACCCCAGAAATTTAGTTCCAACTGAATCATTAAAACGTTTGATATATTGGTGTTACGATATAAAGAAATGACCACGAAATATATTGGTGTATGCACATAATATATTGGTATTTGCACATAATATATTGGTGTATGCACATAATATAATGACCAAAACACATAAGATAAAGACAAGACCACATCATATAAAGACAAAAGCACATCATATATTGGTGTATGCATATAATATGAAGACAAAACCACATCATATAAAGACAAAAGCACATCATATATTGGTGTATGCACATAATATAAAGACAAAACCACATCATATAAAGACAAAAGCACATCATATATTGGTGTATGCACATAATATAAAGACAAAACCACATCATATAAAGACAAAACCACACAATATAACGACAAAACCACACAATATAAAGACATAATCACTAAATATAACGACAAAACCACATAATATATATTAAAGATTTACCGCATAAGACAGCTATGGTTTTCCATATCCGGCCGAAAGGTATAGTGGGTATTATACCTATCGAAATTTGATCCATTGAAATCACGCAAAAGCTGCAGATAATTCTAGCATTTAAACTAGAGTCAAAATTCATGTTGTCAGAAAGATTTTAATTGTCAATCTGTTTTAAAATAATTACTTCTTTTTATTTTCATCCAGTCAATTTATATTACATACATCTGAATGATATCATTACGTATATAGCTATGTGTATGCCCGATGTATAGACATAAACATACAGATACAGATGGAAATACAGGTATATATGAAGGTCAGTCAAAATATTCATGAAAGTGGATCATATTCGTGGTATTCATACGTATCAAGTATTATCCACGAAAATAACATCACATTTGACATTAAAAGGGGAAAATTCAGTAGGAAGGCACAAGCCAGATTAAAACGGTCGTTAAAAAGATTCATACATGGCAGATTTGACATTATTTTCTCAAGCAAAATGCAGCTTTTAGATTGTAGTAATAAGCTATTTCTATATAGTAAACTTAAACAAAACTATAAAGAGGAATATTATCTCTCTTTGCAAAATTTTGAATATCGAAAATTGTTGACAAAACTTCGGATCAGCAATCACAACCTAGAAATTGAAGCTGGTAGGACAAAAAAGATACCTCGCCAGCACCGGTTACGCAAAGGACCTCTTTCACGAACAATGGAAATTTGCCCACGAACCAATTTTATTGAAATTAAATGTTATATGTAGCAACATAAATGCAAACCCTTGAAATACGTGTAAAAAATTCAAAAGGTCCCAGGGGCCTGTGCTATGGCCAAATTAATGTTGCCCAGTAGAGGTGTATGACAAGGTTCCCTTTTTGATCCAAAATGGTATCAAAATAATGTTTTATGTCATAAAACTGTATTATTTTCTGAAGAGTATAAATAATTACATATTATGATCACAAATATGTAGGCAAAATGTGACAAATAAAATTTTGGCTACATTTTAAAGACAGAAAATATCGAAATTTTGGGTGTTATTTTCGGCCATGTCAATTATTAACAATGGTGATTCACCCACTTCCAGTTTGAGTGCACCAAAAATATTTTCTAAAAAGTTGGCTCATTACCTGAAGTTAATATTTTGAAAATTTCAGAAAACTTGTGGACCGGTAAATTTGTCGTTTAAAGGTCTTAGTGAGACAAGGTCTGTTTTTAGCAGTATTACACCGTGGTCGCACCACGGCCCTTTTCAATCATAAAATTGAGTAAACAAAGAAACTGATTTCTTAATCTTATTTAATACTCATTAGTTACATTAAATGTAAAGTGACATATGATTTTATAACCTATATATTGTAGAATAATCAAAATATTGAATCACAATAACAAAGTATTTCGGAATTTTTAGGGCATTATCGTTCACTTTTCAAGCTAGACGATGATTACAACTGCATTCTCAGAAATATTCTTTTTATTTACAGCTGAAATGCATATAAAGTAAAATAATAACAAAATCTAGAAATCAAATGGGTGGGAGTAGATTATTATGTAAGAGAATCAAGTTTTTACCAATTTTCATACATCCAGTATATAAGTAAATATATGTATAATGTTGTTGTTTTTCAAAATACTGTGCTTTCAAAGTGTTGGCAATGGCATCAAATCACAACATTACAAGTTGTTGTTTAAAAAAAAAAAAAAAACAAAAAAAAGAAAACAAAGACAAATTGATATATGATTTTTTTTCGTTCAAAATTGTATTAATTTTACTATATTAAGTATTTCTTAGCAGTTTAATATTTAGATTGTTCAAAACATTTTGTGATCAATCAACTGAAGTTTGATTTTGAGTTTTTGAATTTTCTTCAGAATTTTCATGAATTCCATAAAGGTTAACTAAGATTTTTTTTTTTCAGTTAAAAAATAACAGCATCTTTTATGGTTAATGAAACAGTCATAGTTTTGGAGGTCCACAGTTTTATTTTTCATAATTAGCTTTGTGTATCATAAACACATCATACTATCAATCAAAATGGCATAAGGTTTATCATTTCAGGTAATGAATTTTGATTTTATAAGAAATTTGGTTATCACAACATGAATTAAACATGTCAGGGGGATCCAAATAAATTAATTTATACGCGACACAAAGCTAAGTAACATACAGTATAATGTAATACACTGCATTTAAATGATTTCCAGTTTGATCAGACACTCTCATTTCCTGTTTGGCTGTTTCTCCATTATCTCTGTACGATTAATACCATATCCACCAACTAACATTTTTAGAGATCTTTTTGTCCATAAGAATTACTTCAGAATTACTTATAAAACTCATATAATTCTAAACTAAGTCAGTTTATATAGTATGGAATAAAACGGTTTCATCGCCACACACTCCTTACCAAGGAGATATGCACCATGTACATGTACTGTGATCGAAGCCTTTCTTTTGTGTCTAATACTCAGTAAAACTGTTTAATTTTCTAATTATATAATAATACTAACATGGAATTCAAATATGATTATTGACAATAAAGATAAATCAAGTTTTGATGAACTTACATATAACGTCTATTTTCATTATTAAAACTGCTACATTCAGTTAGTTATTTTGCAAGATTAAAAAAATATTTGCCATTAATGTATCTAAATATGAAATGATACATAAATGAGTTTCCCGACCAAATTAAAGTTAAAATCTAAAACAATATAATATGTAAAAGTGATGAGATTTACATTTGTTAGCATGAATCAACATAAGTGTTAGCCATGCAAATAATTGAACTACTGTAGGTTTGTAACATGACCCATGTAACCTGGTAACTCTTCCCTCTCAAACAACACAGCTACAGAATCCCATTTTAATCACTCTCTTCACTGTAAATATGCTCTATAATTACAAAATAAATCATTAGAACAGGACATATTAGTGAAGCTACTTCAAATGCTAAACAGCTTATTGTGGTCATAAAACACCCAAATGTTTTGTAATTTTGGTTATGTAAAACTTAATTTTTCTACAAAGTATCACTAAATAAATCAATTTGAAATCATATCAAGCGTTACAGATGAGCATTGGATTATACATTAATGTTGACACCGTTAGATTCGTGATTAATGATTCAAAATAAGCATATTCATAGCATTATGTAACGTTACTAAAAATAGACCTTGCTATATTTTAACTTTTAAACGACAAATTTACCGGTCCACAATTTTTCTGAAATTTTCACAATATTTACTTCAGGTAATGGGCCAACTTTTAAGAAAATATTTTTGGTGCACTCAAACTGGAAGTGGGTGAACCACCATTGTTAATAATTGACATGGCCGAAAATAACACCCAAAATTTCGATATTTTCTGTCTTTAAAATGTAGCCAAAATTTTATTTGTCACATTTTGCCTACATATTTGTGATCATAATATGTAATTATTTATACTCTTCAGAAAATAATACAGTTTTATGACATAAAACATTATGTTGATACCATTTTGGATCAAAAAGGGAACCCTGTCATACACCTCTACTGGGCAACATTAATTCGGCCATAGCACAGGCCCCTGGGACCTTTTGAATTTTTTAAACGTATTTCAAGGGTTTGCATTTATGTTGCTACATGTAACATTTAATTTCATTAAAATTGGTTCGTGGGCAAATTTCCATTGTTCGTGAAAGAGGTCCTTTTGCAATATTGTAGAGGATGAAGCTCACTTCACTTCATCCTCCAGTGTACAGTAAATTCTACTGAAAGAAAAAGTTTCCTATCTAAATACAACATTAATTCTATGTTCACAGACTAGGAAAATTTAATAAAGTTATTGTCATCTAATGAACCACAACTTCTGCAGGATTTGGGCCTCTTCATTAAAAAGTCGTTTGAACTGAGGAAAGCGGGCTTGCTGAATGCATAAGTTGTTCTTGTTTTATTGTTATTGTGTTATACATGTAATGTTATCTTTGTAATTTGCTATCGATCCTTGTTTGTGGATGTAAAAATGCAAATAAATGAATTGAATATAGTTGCGTAATAATTGCAGAGGTTTAGATAGTGTACCGGGGACGTAGGAATCGGGGTGGTGGCAGCGGACGGGGCGACGGCGACAGAAATGTTAAAAAAATACAGTACTTCATTTTAGAATTTTCTCCGAGGTACCAACGCCTTTAACTGTTGATGTGTACAAGGATTATTTGTAATGATATATGAAAAATGTATATGATTGTGGGTGTGGGGCGCCGGGCCGGGCCGGGCCCGGGGGGGGGGGTACAAAATCTTGAGGCCATGACCCCTCCTTCCCCCCAATTACGTTCAAACTTCCTACGCCACTGGCACCTACTGTATCTTAATATTTGAACATTGTAACGTAACATGGTATATATCTTTATGTCTGTTGGGACCACCAGGGCCTTTTCCACCCTCATTCGAGTCATTTCTTTCGGGTCATTCAGAATGAATGAATCGAAGAGTTTTACGTGCCGTCACTTTATCGTTTCTGGGCACTGGGTCATTCATCACCCCATCACCAAATATAACACCTTTCCTGGCGTGATGACCAGTCAAGCGTCACAGCATGTACTTTATAGTTACCTATAGGCACAATCTCCAGGGGGTCCGTTTATAACATTCAATTAAATTGACATCATGCTGTGACAGCCTCTCTAACTACCTGTATAGTCTAACTAGTAAAATAAAGATCAACAGACTACCCCATGTGCTACTATACAAGTTAAGACAATACCCTCTGATCTCCCACATCCCCACCCAAACCACAGGGACTTGTAACGCAGGTTGTGAGAAAGCCTGTTGTGTATACATGTGTACTAGGCCTATATACTATATAACTTTTATATAGTATATAGGCCTAGTACACATGTATACACAACAGACTTTCTCACAACCTACGTTATAAGTCCCTGGGACCCAAACCACACTTACTGTTTTAAGGTGCATGTTATGTCTAAATGCATGTAAAATGCTATGTGTTATTAAATTCCTTTCAGATGTTTTTTAGTCATAAATTTGGTACTGGTGGAATCCTTAGGACATAATTAATACATTGAATATCTTTACTCTAACAAAAATGTCCAAATATGATACTTACATCAAAACAATGTACTTGTTATGCAAACACACCAATCTCATACAAAGTGTCAATTATCTGCAAGAAAAGGGCAAAAATTAAAATGTTACATCCTATTGAAGGTAGAAGGAGTGCTGGTGATTGTAAGCGACATTAAATGTAGTGAAGTAAAACATTTGAAAATGTAGTCTCATCTAAAATTGGGCAGAACACAGCCTCCATTTTGGAACTACTTTTTTCTAAACTATGGAGGCCTCTACCTATCAAACTGTATTCCCAAATATTTGAAAAAGCCACTTAAACCAAATTTGAATGCTAAAATGATTTCATTGACTTAAATTGTAGTATTTTCTTCAAACATGTTGAATCAGACACCAAAAATTATCAAATGAAATGTATATTCTGGTTTTATACTTACAA
This sequence comes from Argopecten irradians, assembly GCF_041381155.1. NCBI lineage: Eukaryota > Metazoa > Mollusca > Bivalvia > Pectinida > Pectinidae > Argopecten > Argopecten irradians. The sequence continues at coordinate 38,695,656 of NC_091141.1, read as the reverse complement.
ATCTATGAATCTCACAGTTGAATCTTGATAATCATCGAGAAGGCCATTTACTTCATGTGGATCATCTTCACTATCATAGAGGATCTCATAAACTGTGTCTACACCACCATCAATGCCCTGAAGAACTGCAAGGACAGTGCCATTATACCACTTTCTCTCCCCAGTCCTCTCGTCAATCGTCCATTCATGGGAAATTCTTCTTCCTAGAAACTTGGTGACTCTCCTGCGAGAATGTCTTCTGTGAAGAATTGTGCATCAGTAAATAAATAAGATCTTTGCATATAGCAACTTTATGCTAGTGTTTTACATATACACATATACCTTAAATGAAAGGACCGCACACATACTGAAGAAAGTCTTGTTTTTATCAATGTCCTGCATCAAACCACTCACAACATTTATATATTTTAGTATAAATATGGTGTCAACAAATTTCATTCTTCAATGATGTCAATATCAGAAATTTCGAAAATTTTACACATCAATCAATGCCATCATACCCAACTTTACCTGGATGTTGTATCGGTCGTAGATACAGTGGCTGGTGTATCGGTCGTAAATACAGTGGCTGGTGTATCGGTCGTAGATACAGTGGCTAGTGTATCGGTCGTAGATACAGTCGCTTGGATTCTGGTCAAATTTAGGCTGAAAACAAAGTACAACATTAAACAAAAACAACATACATAGTCAAATACTTTTACATTGTGGCAGTTACGCTGGTAGAGAGTCAAGTTACCCGATGTAGATCCTTCCATAATCTATGGCAAGTAATTACTTTCTGAACTAGTTGGTGATAAATGTGTAATTTATGAGGTACAGCAAACCAGAGTATACAGACCTGCAGCAAGAATAGGACAGAACTTCCTTGACAAGTGATACCAAAACATTATAATAATATTATTTGTAGCACCTACCTGAATGATCTACCTGTTACAGATACTGTGGCAGGGGTACTTGAGGCTGATAACGTGGCTGAGGTATTTGTTGTTGTTAGGCTGAAAATAAACAAATAAACATAATACATTTGAAACAAAATAATACACCAACTTATTAAACTGCCATTATCTTTTATATACATTTTGGACATTTATGCGCTGGTCTAGATCTGCTTTATAGTATTATGAAATTGTAGAATAAGGGATAATTGTATTCAATTACATTAATTCCATAATATACCAATATAAATATATGATTTGTGTATTTTCAATTAAGTATTCCATGTTTTATTTTTATTTTATTTGTTCCTATCCATGATAAATTTCTGATTGCGTGCAACTTGTAACAAATGTAAAACCTGTGGGATACAGAAGCAGAACAGGAAACAGGTGGAAAACTGCTAGTAACAGTTGATGTACTTCTCCTTTTCCGTGGTTGTACTGATACTGAGGCTGACTGATGGTGCAATTGCTTGGATGCTGGTTCAAACTGTAAAACAAAAAATAAAAAGTATTACTTTTCCATAGCCCTTAACAGCCAAAATCCATTTAGTTCATTTTGTGTATCAATTTTTACAGGATTTTTAGAGCATACCACTTGCACCAAAGTGTTTGCACAACTTACATGTACCTTGTTTATTATAATCAGCAGTGAGCTTTTACACAGACACTTACATTTACCTGAATTTCATAACATCAATACTGTGAATAAGCTGGATCTTGGGCAATGTTCAAAAACATTAAAATAATTATTAGAATTAAATAATAATATCGGTATGGACATACCCAAATGCCAGTCTCCCGAATACCAGGGACCTTTCCTTCTCTAGGGCTACTGAGTTCAGGAAGAATGGCTTTGTGGTAAAATGCGCAAAGCTTTGGTACCATGATCTCATTCCACAGCTGTTTATCTGCAACTATCCGTTCAATATGCAGTTGATAGGGATTGGTAGTCCGCACCACAAAATCTATCCATGGGAGGTTGGTGATTCCCAATAACCCCTGACACTGATAATAGTAGTCATGGTTATGTCGCAGACATAACGTGTTCCCACACAACTTCAAACAGAAGTTTCTTTCACTTGTTGCAGCCTGGTTTAAATTTTTGTTCTTTGAATGCAGTAAGTTTTTTACCTCAACCAATCCTGTTTCTCCCGACTTCTCTTTAATAATCCCATCTGGGCTCCCTCCGAGATATTTGTGGGTTTTGTCAATGATAAGGCCAGCAGGTGTTATGGAGACGTCGATGCCAAGCTCAGCTTTCTTTAGCTCATACTCTCTCAGAGTTATCCTTTCATCTCTAAGCCCCTTCCGAGTGTGTTTATTTCCTCCAAAATTGCCATAAATCAGGCGCCGCAAAAAAGGGGCTACAGGTAGTGATGTCTTCCGTTTAACCACACTTCCAAAAACAGATGATGTTCTTTCCATACAGACGACTGCGATTGAGACTTGGTGAGACGTTCGATGGCATCTATCTGCTCTTCTGTCAGGTCAATGTGCTTCTTCAGGAAAGTAGTTGTTGCCACCTGTAGAGCTTCATCTGACACATCTGGCACTGAGTCTATGGCATTTGGACCATATGATGACTTTGCCTTTTTTGAGGAACTCTGTTTCAATGCTGTCATCTTGCGCTTCCATCGTAGCTGGCTCCACTCTGGGCGATCTTTAGATTTGGTAGAACTTAAAAGATGTTGTCGACGTTGTTGGTAAAGCTTTTGAAAGAAATGGCCTGGTTCCGTGTTAGTTGCCTGCTGCCACACACTTGGTGCCCATTCTGGTCCCAGATTCATCCTCAAAGATCCGCCGTAACATCTTGTATGCCAGGACCCTCTAGAACAGATATTATGCACCTTGCCCCCATCAAATTTTGTCCGTATGCTCATCCATGATTCGGCTAGGTTTGTCGTGAAGTTTCCCAAAAGCCTATTGCTCTTCGTTGCAAGTCTGTCCAGCAAAATGCATACATCCTGCTGAATGTCCTGATCCAGGGATTTTGGCACACTTGCCAAGCGGGATTGATCTTGAGCTTGAAGAGAGCTGCCCTCTGTCCACATGGCTATTTGGTTACTGCAGACATCGGAGACTGGATCCTCAGGCAATATATCAGATGACATCTCAGATGTATCGTCTGCTGTACAAGATGAATGAGCAGCTTTACAGAAGTCTGAGCAATTAAGATGGTTTCCAAACACATGGTGTATACTATTTCTGATATCTTGAGCCAATAACTTAACTGCCTTGCTTTTGTCTGCCTGTTTTGACCTCATCCTGATAGCACACCGAACAGCACTTACCAGCCTCACTCGTGTAGCCTTGGTGAGCTTGTTATGACCTTTATATGTTGGGTTATCATCTACAAGCCTCTCAAGGTTTGATCGTAGGCACTTACATGCATGATTTGCACACTCTACTTTTTCCACATCCTTTCCCCAAACTGGTACTTCTTGTTGTATTTTGGCAAATACAGAGGAGTCCCCATCCCCAATTAGGTACTTGTACCGTATACCATGGGTACACTCGGCCTCCAAAAAACCCTGGACAATGATGTCAGCTTCCATTGCTTGTGATGATTCATTCCAGTTTTGAAAACATTGGTGAGGTTTTGGAACCATATGCAGGTTTTTGGATCTATTGCACACGTAGCAGTACTTGTTTCGGACTCCCATGTACAAAACTTTACCCGTCTCTTTCCCAATGATTACACCTACACCTCCTAATGCATCATACGAGTGTTTATGGCTTCTTTTCGACCAGCCTCCATCTGCGATTACGGTAATAAATGGCACCCCCTGATGAAAGTTGCCTTTCTCCACCGCGATCTTCCTTTCCTCAGCTCCTGCTGCCAAGAACTCCTTCTTTAATGCATCCTCCCACCAGTATCCAATGTCTTGTTCAATATTACTAAAAGCATGCTGGGAGATCCCAGGGCAATCCATAGTTCCAAGCATCTCATTCAAATGTGATGCACCATTTCCTGTCACTACAGACCCCCACACTGCCCTGACATTTACATCAAATCTTGTACTGTTATTGACAGTCAACTTAGGGCTAGTCTGCAACTGAAATATCTTGCTACACCCTTGACACTTCGCTTGAAGGACAGAGGCAAGGCCACATGTTCTAAGTTCAGATGTTAGGACAATTGGACTGGAACCTTTACCTGCAACTTTTTGAGCGTTTTCACATAGGGCAACATGCACTGTTATATCTATGACATGATTTTGTAGGCAATCTAGGTTCATGAGTCTATACCCTCTGGCATTGACACGCTTCACTTTTCTTATCACATATTTTAATGTCGTGTCATCACGGAGTTTAGTCATTCTGTACTTTGGTAGATTTGTTTGATATAGCAGATTATGTGACATGCGGACATACGACTTCAAAATACGTCGACGAAAAACACGCAGCTTTATAGCATTACCAGTGGATAGTGTACAGTGATGGGAATATTTTGATTTTGAATTAGCATTTCTGACCTTCCTGGATTTCTTGTGTCTACCTCCACTTATGCCAAATCGTCGCTGTGGTTTCCAATGTGTCTTTATGCGAGTCATGTTGGTGTAACTCTGTCCTAATGTGTTGTTTTGTCGTGTTTCTGGAAACTGTCTGATATGTAACGTGGATTTCACTTCCGAGCTGCAGCATTATTGCAGGCGATTTTGTTTTATGTGCGCGGTTGAAATACTTACCTTTAATAGTTTTTCACACCAAACTTACTTCTGAACAACCATAAAATAAACTAATTGGTGCCATAATTTGTAAAATAAACCCTAGAAAAAGTTTATAAAAGTGTAACACGTGACACGTAAAATTGTAAACTTACCTGTCATCGTCAATCAAGAAACAGACATGTACGTAATCTGATCCAAATCGACATGTGTTATTGTACGTGAAATTATTAACTTGCATAATTATAAAACCTGTGTAGTGATTACCTGTTTAAAAACAGCTCCCGATTTTCATAATTTGCTGTTTTGGTGTTCTCGCACGCCAATGTGTTGACATTGTGGACATGATGGGAGAATTGCCGGAAGTCACACCGCAGCAAATATGTCACTCGCTAGATACCCAAAACCAACAAAATGTACGATGCGATATTAAAAATATTAATATTTCAATATAAGAAATCACAAAATAGTATCGATAATTAAAAATTAAAAAAAAAACAATATGCATAAAAAGTTGTTTTAGCGCGGAGTGATATTTCCTGCTTTCGGTTTCACATCGAGAAGACGACCCAGAATGTTGACAAAATCAATTCACACATTGTGATTTGGATTTTGCGAAAACAATCTTGAAAACAGTTGCGATTCAAAGAGGTATCATTCAACCACACTTTTGGAAAAGTAGCGGTGCCCGAGAAGGTTTTGATTTGCCATTATAGTGCAAATCAATTTGTGTCTAGTACATCGATAGGAAAATCAATATGGCGGCCTCCATGAGAACGGGAGAGCCAAAGCATCCACATTGGTGGTGATAAACCGACATAAGAATTCTGACATTCTTGGTAGGAGTACCTCCCTTATGATCCTGTGTTGATTTTAACTGAAAATGGACATCTGTTTTTATAGAATAATGAAGTTTGGTGTTTTGCCCTGAAACGCAGCATGATCGCTAAAAATACATTTTCTTTGCATAATTTAGTGATTTGCATTTGTTAATATTCAACTTGTACGATGGAAAGTTTTATATTTTTAACCCTGTATTGAACAACTCATGGAAAAGTAACCAATAAGTGTGTTAAATCATATATTAAAGCAAGGATGAAATCCACTCACTGTCAAAAGAATAACATGACATGCACCTTAAACTTACAACTATAAATAGACTCCAAAGTGATGGATTATTCGTATTAATACATGCTGGTAATTTTACAAAGGGGTAACAGGTGGTATACTTCACAAGTACGCTAAAAACTATCATAGCTGACAGTGACTCATATTAAAAAATAGATATAGTGCGATACCATGCTAACAATGTCATAAATATTGTAAAATGTGGCATATACTAGAACAGTAGCAGAAAATATAAACTATAGTGTAAGAGGTGTTAAACCCAAAATCAATCAGACAAATCGTGCAAAGAATTTAGATAAAATAAAATTAACTATCATTCAAAGAACCAAAGGAATTACTCCGGTTGAAAAGGAGAAGACTTTAAAATAAATGAATACTAAATGAATAATAACAAACAATGAAAGCAAAACTATTTAAAATCTTATAAAAAGAGATTAGAAAACTGAGAAACACCATACAGGTGAGCGAGTTCACAATGTCCAGGGGCGCGCAAGGGTAAATCAGGGTTCGTTGTAACACCGCCATAGTCCGTTTAATAAATAAAAGTGTTCGTACTCACGTTACTGTGACAGGTCCTCATCAATAACAAGTCTCTCATCGTCAGATGGGACATTGACAGTATCTCCTGTATCCATGATACTATGTTGCTGCCCGGGCACTAGATCACCATTGGACATCAGTGGAGGGGATGCACCGTGTTTCCCCTTCTTGGCCCTCTTAAAACCTTCGTCGTCAACATCCGTGGCCACACGCTTACCGCTCTCCTCAGAGCTGCTCCCTCCGGACGAGGGGCTCGCAGCGGACCCAGTCGTTGACTGATCATTAACGGGTTCCCCATGATCAGTGTGATCCGTCACCGGAACCTCCACATCACGGTCATTCGACCTGTCAACAACGGAGGCATAAGACGGTCTCCTTGGCTGTTCTCCTCGCCCGGGGCACTGTGAGCGTACGTGCCCGATCTGTTGGCAGCGTAAGCAAATAGGTGGCCTCCCAGGAACCACAATTAGCGCCGTTTTGCCAAAAACTCTCATTCTGTGAGGAATGTCGTCCTGCTTCCCCTTCCCTCCCTCACAACAAGCGTCATAATTCTGGTTCCTGTTTCTAATGTCACCTTGTCAATAATAGTTTTTTCACGTTCCATTAAGACCACCTTGCCATAAAATCCATCAAAAAGAGAGCAGATGGCGTCATCAGACATCCATGACGGCAGCCATTGGATTTTATGGTCACCCTTCGCCTGTCACAGGGCTCCGGCTGCAACGTAAAATGATCACCAGGAATGGCCCCAGCTCCCACTATAATGTCAACGTTTTCCGGGTTAGACACCGTAGCGAACCAAGAGTTCGGGGCCTCGCAACGAAAAACTGACTTCAGGTCGTCAGGCTGGAGACCGCCATCTAGAAGAGCCTTCACTATCTCGAACCGTGAAACAGAATTCCTCCGTGGTCCGGAAACATGAAATCTAACTGAACTTTTCAGAACATCGAGATCAATGTGAGCTTCAGCCATGCTGAAAACGCAGTGGAACACTTTGATCTTAGCCAAAAGGCCGAGAAGCGATACCAACTTTTGCTCCGGAACTTTGCTATATTCAATAAAATATTCGCGTTTTCGCGGTATTCATCATGTGTATGCAGTGAGTAAATTACATTGTGCAGGCGGAAATAACGGTAATAGACTTTTCTTGGAACTGTGTGTGTAGTTTAGGATTAAGAGGTTAATTTAACAAGAGGCCCAAAGGGCCTTAACGGTCATCTGACTACCTTGGCAATAGTAAATTTAATTTCATATGGTGTCACTTTGTCAGGACCATGTCAGGATCATTTTCAATTTCTTTCAACAAATTTTCTTTCAAACAAGAGGCCAAAGGGCCTTAACATGTAGGAAGTTAATTAGATATAGTGTCATGGTAGCCATCTTCGATTTGGGATCAACCAGAGATGTAACAACACTTTGTCGGTACCATGGCAGGATCATTTCATGCAAGTTTCAGCCAAATCGCACTGGTAGAACTTGAGAAGAAGTTCAAAATGTGTTTTAAAGATGGCGGCTGTGGCGGCCATCTTGGTTTTCAAATTGACCCGAAAAATAACAACACTTTGTCGGGACCATGTCAGGATCATTTCATGCAAGTTTCAGCCAAATCGCACGGGTAGAACTTGAGAAGTTCAAAATGTGTTTTCAAGATGACGGCTTTGGCGGCCATCTTGGATTACGGATCGACCCGAAAAATAACAACACTTTGTCGGGACCATATCAGGATCATTTCATGCCAGTTTCAGCCAAACCGCACCGGTAGAACTTGAGAAGAAGTTCAAAATGTGTTTTCAAGATGGCGGCTGTGGCGGCCATCTTGAATTTCGGATCGACCCGAAAAATAACAACACTTTGTCGGGACCATGTCAGGATCATTTCATGCAAGTTTCAGCCAAATCGCACCGGTAGAACTTGAGAAGAAGTTCAAAATGTGTTTTTCAAGATGGCGGCTTGGCGGCCATCTTGGATTTCGGATCGACCCGAAAAATAACAACACTTTGTCGGGACCATGTCAGGATCATTTCATGCAAGTTTCAGCCAAATCGCACCAGTAGAACTTGAGAAGAAGTTCAAAATGTGTTTTCAAGATGGCGGCTGTGGCGGCCATCTTGGATTTCGGATTGACCCGAAAAATAACAACACTTTGTCGGGACCATGTCAGGATCATTTCATGCAAGTTTCAGCCAAATCGCACCGGTAGAACTTGAGAAGAAGTTCAAAATGTGTTTTCAAGATGGCGGCTGTGGCGGCCATCTTGGATTTCGGATCGACCCGAAAAGTAACAACACTTTGTCGGGACCATGTCAGGATCATTTCATGCAAGTTTCAGCCAAATTGCACCGGTAGAACTTGAGAAGAAGTTCAAAATGTATTTTCAAGATGGCGGCTTGGCGGCCATCTTGGATTTCGGATCTCGACCCGAAAAATAACAACACTTTGTCGGGACCATGTCAGGATCATTTCATGCAAGTTTCAGCCAAATCGCACGGTAGAACTTGAGAAGAAGTTCAAAATGTGTTTTCAAGATGGCGGCTTGGCGGCCATCTTGGATTTCGGATCGACCCGAAAAATAACAACACTTTGTCGGGACCATGTCAGGATCATTTCATGCAAGTTTCAGCCAAATCGCACCGGTAGAACTTGAGAAGAAGTTCAAAATGTGTTTTCAAGATGGCGGCTGTGGCGGCCATCTTGGATTTCGGATCGACCCGAAAAATAACAACACTTTGTCGGGACCATGTCAGGATCATTTCATGCAAGTTTCAGCCAAATTGCACCGGTAGAACTTGAGAAGAAGTTCAAAATGTTTTTCAAGATGGCGGCTGTGGCGGCCATCTTGGATTTCGGATCGACCCGAAAAATAACAACACTTTGTCGGGACCATGTCAGGATCATTTCATGCAAGTTTCAGCCAATCGCACTGGTAGAACTTGAGAAGAAGTTCAAAATGTGTTTTCAAGATGGCGGCTGTGGCGGCCATCTTGGATTTCGGATCGACCCGAAAAAACAACACTTTGTCGGGACCATGTCAGGATCATTTCATGCAAGTTTCAGCCAAATCGCACCAGGTAGAACTTGAGAAGAAGTTCAAAATGTGCTTTCAAGATGGCGGCTTTGGCGGCCATCTTGGATTTCGGATCGACCCGAAAAATAACAACACTTTGTCGGGACCATGTCAGGATCATTTCATGCAAGTTTCAGCCAAATCGCACCGGTAGAACTTGAGAAGAAGTTCAAAATGTGTTTTCAAGATGGCGGCTGTGGCGGCCATCTTGGATTTCGGATCGACCGAAAAACAACACTTTGTCGGGACCATGTCAGGATCATTTCATGCAAGTTTCAGCCTAATCGCAACGGTAGAACTTGAGAAGAAGTTCAAAATGTGTTTTCAAGATGGCGGCTGTGGCGGCCATCTTGGATTTCGGATCGACCCGAAAAATAACAACACTTTGTCGGGACCATGTCAGGATCATTTCATGCAAGTTTCAGCCTAATCGCACTGGTAGAACTTGAGAAGAAGTTCAAAATGTGTTTTCAAGATGGCGGCTTTGGCGGCCATCTTGGATTTCGGATCGACCCGAAAAATAACAACACTTTGTCGGGACCATGTCAGGATCATTTCATGCAAGTTTCAGCCAAATCGCACCGGTAGAACTTGAGAAGAAGTTCAAAATGTGTTTTCAAGATGGCGGCTGTGGCGGCCATCTTGGATTTCGGATCGACCCGAAAAATAACAACACTTTGTCGGGACCATGTCAGGATCATTTCATGCAAGTTTCAGCCTAATCGCACGGTAGAACTTGAGAAGAAGTTCAAAATGTGTTTTCAAGATGGCGGCTGTGGCGGCCATCTTGGATTTCGGATCGACCCGAAAAATAACAACACTTTGTCGGGACCATGTCAGGATCATTTCATGCAAGTTTCAGCCAAATCGCACCGGTAGAACTTGAGAAGAAGTTCAAAATGTGTTTTCAAGATGGCGGCTTGTGCGGCCATCTTGGATTTCGGATCGACCCGAAAAATAACAACACTTTGTCGGGACCATGTCAGGATCATTTCATGCAAGTTTCAGCCAAATTGCACCGGTAGAACTTGAGAAGAAGTTCAAAATGTATTTTCAAGATGGCGGCTGTGGCGGCCATCTTGGTTTTCGGATCGACCCGAAAAATAACAACACTTTGTCGGGACCATGTCAGGATCATTTCATGCAAGTTTCAGCCTAATCGCACTGGTAGAACTTGAGAAGAAGTTCAAAATGTGTTTTCAAGATGGCGGCTTGCGGCCATCTTGGATTACGGATCGACCCGAAAAATAACAACACTTTGTCGGGACCATGTCAGGATCATTTCATGCCAGTTTCAGCCAAACCGCACCGGTAGAACTTGAGAAGAAGTTCAAAATGTGTTTTCAAGATGGCAACTGTGGCGGCCATCTTGAATTTCGGATCGACCTGAAAAATAACAACACTTTGTCGGGACCATGTCAGGATCATTTCATGCAAGTTTCAGCCAAATCGCACCAGTAGAACTTGAGAAGAAGTTCAAAATGTGCTTTCAAGATGGCGGCTTTGGCGGCCATCTTGGATTTCGGATTGTCCCGAAAAATAACAACACTTTGTCGGGACCATGTCAGGATCATTTCATGCAAGTTTCAGCCAAATCGCACCGGTAGAACTTGAGAAGAAGTTCAAAATGTGTTTTCAAGATGGCGGCTGTGGTGGCCATCTTGGATTTCGGATCGACCCGAAAAGTAACAACACTTTGTCGGGACCATGTCAGGATCATTTCATGCAAGTTTCAGCCTAATTGCAACGGTAGAACTTGAGAAGAAGTTCAAAATGTATTTTCAAGATGGCGGCTGTGGCGGCCATCTTGGATTTCGGATCGACCCGAAAAGTAACAACACTTTGTCGGGACCATGTCAGGATCATTTCATGCAAGTTTCAGCCTAATTGCACCGGTAGAACTTGAGAAGAAGTTCAAAATGTGTTTTCAAGATGGCGGCTGGGCGCCATCTTGGATTTCGGATCGACCCGAAAAATAACAACACTTTGTCGGGACCATGTCAGGATCATTTCATGCAAGTTTCAGCCCAATTGCACCGGTAGAACTTGAGAAGAAGTTCAAAATGTATTTTCAAGATGGCGGCTGTGGCGGCCATCTTGGTTTTCGGATTGACCCGAAAAATAACAACACTTTGTCGGGACCATGTCAGGATCATTTCATGCAAGTTTCAGCCTAATCGCACTGGTAGAACTTGAGAAGAAGTTCAAAATGTGTTTTCAAGATGGCGGCTTTTGGCGGCCATCTTGGAATACGGATCGACCCGAAAAATAACAACACTTTGTCGGGACCATATCAGGATCATTTCATGCCAGTTTCAGCCAAACCGCACCGGTAGAACTTGAGAAGAAGTTCAAAATGTGTTTTCAAGATGGCGGCTGTGGCGGCCATCTTGAATTTCGGATCGACCCGAAAAATAACAACACTTTGTCGGGACCATGTCAGGATCATTTCATGCAAGTTTCAGCCAAATCGCACCAGTAGAACTTGAGAAGAAGTTCAAAATGTGCTTTCAAGATGGCGGCTTTGGCGGCCATCTTGGATTTCGGATTGTCCCGAAAAATAACAACACTTTGTCGGGACCATGGCAGGATCATTTCATGCAAGTTTCAGCCAAATCGCACCGGTAGAACTTGAGAAGAAGTTCAAAATGTGTTTTCAAGATGGCGGCTGTGGCGGCCATCTTGGATTTCGGAAAAAAAAAACAACACTTTGTCGGGACCATGTCAGGATCATTTCATGCAAGTTTCAGCCTAATTGCAACGGTAGAACTTGAGAAGAAGTTCAAAATGTATTTTCAAGATGGCGGCTGTGGCGGCCATCTTGGATTTCGGATCGACCCGAAAAATAACAACACTTTGTCGGGACCATGTCAGGATCATTTCATGCAAGTTTCAGCCTAATCGCACCGGTAGAACTTGAGAAGAAGTTCAAAATGTGTTTTCAAGATGGCGGCTTTGGCGGCCATCTTGGATTTCGGATTGTCCCGAAAAATAACAACACTTTGTCGGGACCATGGCAGGATCATTTCATGCAAGTTTCAGCCAAATCGCACTGGTAGAACTTGAGAAGAAGTTCAAAATGTATTTTCAAGATGGCGGCTGTGGCGGCCATCTTGGATTTCGGATCGACCCGAAAAATAACAACACTTTGTCGGGACCATGTCAGGATCATTTCATGCAAGTTTCAGCCTAATCGCACCGGTAGAACTTGAGAAGAAGTTCAAAATGTGTTTTCAAGATGGCGGCTGTGGCGGCCATCTTGGATTTTGGATCGACCCGAAAAATAACAACACTTTGTTGGGACCATGGCAGGATCATTTCATGCAAGTTTCAGCCTAATCGCACTGGTAGAACTTGAGAAGAAGTTCAAAATGTGAAAAGTTAACGCACGGCGCAGGGCGGACGGCGAAGGGCGGACGGCGGACGACGACGGACGAAACATGACGACTATAGGTCATCCTGACCCTTCGGGTCAGATGACCTAAAAACTAACTATGAGTGGTAGCCGGTACTGAAGGCGGTTTATTTTGACGGAAGGCATACTATTTGGTATAGTCGAAGGACGAGGCAACGTCGGGACAACGTTTTGCAACGTACATGTATATGGCGGAAGGGAAGCAACTCTAAAGTAAAGTTGATACGACGCAATATTATTATGGCACAAAATAGGTAGCAGAGCACACCTTTCACCAGCTGTAAGATACTAAGAAATCTACAGGGGTTGATGGGATCTCAGCTAAGATACTTAAAGCCGGATCCCAGGCCTTGAGCTCTCCAGTATCCACACTTTTTAACTACTGCATTTCTAACAGACACAGATTACACCTATTTATAAAAATCGACCCTTTGAAAAAAGAAAACTATAGACCTGTTAGTATCTTACCTACATTGTCCAAAGTTTTTGAGAAGGTCATGCATATATACGCGATTATGTTTTCTTCTTACTATCCACATTTGTATGTATTACAAACGTGCTCCATTTGTTTTACGTTATGCTATATTAACATGTATTCTGTCAATTTTTAACCTATACCATATTGGTATTGTATGTATATAACGAACCTTGTCTCGCGGTTTTTTTAGTTTGGTTTGTAGAATGTTGCATGGAACTTTTCATACAGCATCTCGTTTAGCTTTGCTTTTTTAACATGTCCCATAGAATGTATCTACTATATATTGTGTGTTTTCTGTTTTGAAACTAAACTGCATGCTGTGATAAATTTAAACTATTTATAACTTGACATTATTACTATCATATCTTTTACTTTAAAGATGCTCCACCGCTGACAAATGGTATTTTTTCATTATCAAAAACAGGAGGAGACGATTTAGTATTTTTCTTCAGTTACAAAAGTTACTTACTTTACACTAATACCACCTTTGAAAAGTTTGAGCTTCTAATTTTACTACAAGTTAAAAATATCAAAAATAATTAATTGCATCCCGAAAAAATTCCGTGGCACTATATCCTATATAGAATGAAACACTGATTACGCATGCACCAAATGCAAAACAAATTATTTTATATTTTTTTTGTGTTAACTAGACATATATATATACACGATTAAACACCAATTGTTCAAATGATGAATACCCTTTATACTCTGTCGGCGGTGGAGCATCTTTAATGCAATCTCCTTTGTTGTTATAAAATGTTTATACCATAGTTTGTCGTAAGGATAGCTCTACAGAGCTAATGTTATTTCATTGTATGTATACGACACTAAATAAAACTTCTTGTATCTTGTAGACGGCCAAGATGGAGAGAATGGCCCCTGGCGAATACCATAGCTCTACTATAAAGGTATTTTGAACAGCTGAACAAAAATTTAGGAATAAAATCGTGCACAAAATTCGACAGAAATGTATACTTAAAGAAGGCAGTGAAAGGAAATGCATACTGCCACTTAGTACTAAATATAACCAGATAGGGAATGTGTACCAGATTTATAAAGAACAAGTGATAGGTAAGGAAGTGTAAAGCTGACAAAGCTAACAATGCAACAACAATACGGACATAATTTTAAACTGACAATGCGTTACAAAGGCAAAACATAGAAAGTTGAATAGTAATAAAAGCATAGAGAAGAAAAAAATTAAAATACGCGATAAGCTGACAATGCTTAACTAAATCCGGAACCAAATGTTCCACACAGCAAAAATTATATCGTAGTCCGTGGACGTGCAAGGGTCGAAACCACGCCGTAGTAAAAAGTCAATGACTTTATAGCGTCCGTCCGTCTCAAGATCAAGCTGTCTGTAAATAGGAAAACGAATGAGAGGACATGTTGTTAAAATGCTATCTGTGTTATTATTTATTAAGATTGATATCCTCAAACGTTGTTATATTTTTATTTAGTCTATTTGATTTTTTTGTCAATTAAACTTCTTGTATATATTGTAAAAAAGTATCTGTTCTTTGAGCCTTTGCGATGAGGGACGACCCTATTGATATGGAGCTCTTGAGACGATCTATACGATTTAGAACCACTGGTGGAAGGAGATCGTCCTTGACCCGAAAGGATGTTTTCGAGGCTCTCATCTCCTCCGGTGTTCAGCCATGTGACCTAGTTGTCATTTTTAAAATGGAGGCAAACGATGTATGGTTTGTGACGGTCGAGGATGATTTGGCGGTGAACAGAATTATGGACCGCGGTGTTATACGTAAAAACAATTTTACTCCAGCACCTGAGAGGTGTGACAAGCGTCGACTGTTTGTCAAGGTCATGTGCCATTGGGGTGTGTTGCTTGGTGTCTTCGGCAGCATGCTTCAGTGATATAGCACTATAAAAAGGGCAACAGTTCCACTATACAAGACACAACACGAACATACCGCAGTCTCCCAAAACACGCAACTCGCACTTCACACACGCTGCACACTGCATACATGGGAGGCCGTGCTTACATGACACTGTTAATAGGACGTTAAAATAACCAAACAAACAAAAATGGCTGAGCGACGACCCGATTGAGGGGATGTTTGAAACGGTGTGCGTGTATTCCAAACGTCATTCGACAGTGGTATAAATCAAGGGGCCTAGATATTTGAAGATTGCCCGTTAGCTATGGACCTGTCGGAAAGCTCGTGAATTTTTATATATATATATATTTCGCGGCTATCTCATTGTTGAATGATGATTATAAGATTACTTCTAAGGTTTTAACAAACAGACTTAATCGTGTAATGTCAATTTTACAAGGAAAAAGTGCTTATTAAAACATTTCTGTACATTATATTATTCGAGACTCTTAATTACAAACTTTCGCTAAATCATTTAAATATGTTGTAAAAATATTGTACTGAAATACTATGATCAATTCATTATACTTTTGATATTGTTTTTCGTAATTCTTTGATTTATTGTTGTCGGCCTAACTCTGTAGTAATTATATCTATTTGCTGTATGGTGTCAATAGAGTAGTATTCAGGAGACCGGTCCAACCAGGTATGACACGTATATATCCCCCAGGACTTTTGTTTGTTTGTTTTTTTTTGATTAATTAACGTCCTATTAACAGCTATGGTCATGTAAGGACGGCCTCCCATGTAGGCAGTGCTTGTGTGTATGTTGTGCGAGGTGCGTGTTTAGGGAGACTGCGGTATATTCGTGTTATGTTTTCTTGTATAGTGGAACTGTTGCCCTTTTTATAGTGCTATATCACTGAAGCATGCCGCCGAAGACACCAAGCAACACGCCCCACCCGGTCACATTAAACTGACAACGGGCGAACCAGTCGTCCCACTCTCGTTATGCTGAGCGCTAAGCAGGAGCAGCAACTACCATTTTTATAGACTTTGGTGCGTCTCGGCCAGGGGACAGAACCCAGAGCCTTCCTCACAGGGGCGAGCGCTCAACTAAAGGCCAAAAGTGAGGTGGTGTCAAGGGAGACGTTAGGAAGAATAAAGTAATTTAGGAAGAAAGAAAAGATAAGATCCTAAATTTAGTCGCCTCTTACGATCATGCAATAGGGGCAGCAGGTACAATTCTAACGCCCTACCTGCAGGGCCAGTCGTCCCACTCCCGTTATGCTGAGCGCTAAGCAGGAGCAGAAACTACCATTTTTATAGACTTTGGTGTGTCTCGGCCAGGGGACAGAACCCCAGAGAGCCTTCCTCACAGGGGCGAGCGCTCAACTAAAGGCCAAAGTGAGGTGGTGTCAAGGGAGACGTTAGGAAGAATAAAGTAATTTAGGAAGAAAGAAAAGATAAGATCCTAAATTTAGTCGCCTCTTACGATCATGCAATAGGGGCAGCAGGTACAATTCTAACGCCCTACCTGCAGGGCCAGTCGTCCCACTCCCGTTATGCTGAGCGCTAAGCAGGAGCAGAAACTACCATTTTTATAGACTTTGGTGTGTCTCGGCCAGGGGGCAGAACCAGAGCCTTCCTCACAGGAGCGAGCGCTGTGAAACCGGTTATCGAATAGTTATTGTCAAGAAGCTGGAATTTGCTTGTTTGTTTGATTAATTAACGTCCTATTAACAGCTATGGTCATGTAAGGACGGCCTCCCATGTATGCGATGTGTTGCGTGTATGTTGTGCGAGGTGCGTGTTTTGGGAGACTGTGGTATATTCATGTTGTGTCTTCTTGTATAGTGGAACTGTTGCCCTTTTTATAGTGCTATATCACTGAAGCATGCCACCGAAGACACCAAGCAACACACCCCACCCGGTCACATTATACTGACAAGAAGCTGGAAAATCCACTTCCAACATCAATGACCAAAGGGGGGAATACAGAGCCATGATAAGACACAGAGGTCAACCCAATGAGAACACTCACTGTAGCAACTGTCTGCAGACAGGCCACGTAGCCAGAGACTGTATTAACGATAAAGTGTGCAGACATTGCAAGAGCCCAGGTCATATCCAGTCTAACTGTCCTTCATTGTTGAAAGATGACAATAGCGCTGATGAAAGCTCCGATGATGAGAGCGACACCGAAGATGACGACGAACAAATCGATGATGGCAATGAAACTAAGTCCGAAAGTCAAACGGAAACCCAACTTACACAGCCCCTGTGTCCTCATTCGGATCAACAAATGTGCCCTCATCATTAGCAGAGTCCACAGATTTCAAAGATGAGCCAAGAAAACGAAAAAAGTGCAAAAAAATCAAAAGTTAAAAATCCAGAAAGTAAACAACCACAGAATCAAACAATTATAGACGAAAATGAAGAAATGTAATGCCAAATGACAAAAAGAGAGTATTTATGCTTAACTGAAATGTATTAAAAACAATCATAAAAAACTACATTCAAGATATGAATAATAATTATAGATAGAAGGAAAGAAGTTAATATATATATGTATAAAATTTATCTCTTTTTGAAAATACCACAGCATATACTTACAAATGCCTAAACTATCAAGTAAGTTGGTTAAAATATTCACAATGCTATATATTACCCGTTATAATATTTCTTTGTTTGTTTGATTGATTAATTAACGTCCTATTAACAGCTATGGTCATGTAAGGACGGCCTCCAATGTATGCGGTGTGTTGCGTGTATGTTGTGCGAGGTGCGTGTTTTGGGAGACTGCGGTATATTCATGTTGTGTATTCTTGTATAGTGAAACTGTTGCCCTTTTTATAATGCTATATCACTGAAGCATGCCGCCGAAGACACCAAGCAACACACCCCAACCGGTCACATTATACTGACAACGGCGAACCAGTCGTCCCACTCCTTGTATGCTGAACGCTAAGCAGGAGCAGAAACTACCACTTTTATAGACTTTGGTGTGTCTCGGCCAGGGGACAGAACCCAGAGCCTTCCTCACAGGGCCGAACGCTCAACTCAAGGCCAAAAGTGAGGCGGTGCCAAGGATTTGGTTTATTTATTTTAACGTCCTATTAACAGCCAGGGTCATATAAGGACGTGCCAGGTTTGTTGGTGGGGGAAAGCCGGAGTACCCGGAGAAAAAACACCAAGCAACACACCCCACCCGGTCACATTATACTGACAACGGACGAACCAGTCGTCCCACTCCCTGTATGCTGAACGCTAAGCAGGAGCAGTTTATACATGAAAGTATATGAAGACATCTGGCTATGTGTACGTAAACATACTAGTGTGGTCGGCAGGTGTATATATGTGTATATATATGTGAAATGTTAATAGATTGTCTAAATGAAGGCTACTTACAAAATCAACAAGCATATTCACAGAGAGTAGGAATATTGTCATTAATGTTTAAAAAAAGATCCATTAGACTTAAAGATGCTCCACCGCCGACAGAGCATAAATGATATTCATCATTTGAACAATAATTGGTGTTTAAATCGTATATATATATGCCTAATTAACACAAAAAATAACATAAACTAATGTATTTTGCCTTTGGTGCATGCACAAACATTACTTCATTCTATATTAGATATAGTGCCACGGAATTTTTTCGGGATGCAATTAATTATTTTTCATATTTTTTACTTGAAGTAAAATTAGAAGCTCAAACTTTTCAATGGTGGTAATGGTGTAAAGTAAGTAACTTTTGTAACTGAAGAAAAATACTAAATCGTCTGCTCCTGTTTTTGATAGTGAAAAAATGCTATTTGTCAGCGGTGGAGCATCTTTAAATAATTAGCGACCATTGACACTTCTAAATATAGATTGTCAGATATTAGCTCACTACTCCTGCTCGATTCGTTCTGAAAAGCGGCTACCGGCGTACGCCTGTCACGTGACCGGGCGACAATCCGGGCGATCAGGCAAAACAAGCATAACCGGCGTATTCCATCATGACGGACATTTCTTCAGAGCTTTAGAAACATTTTGATTTTTGCATCAAACATAATCAAAGACTGATTTAAGTTGATCTAATAGATAGCATGGTATTCTAATTTGGCTAATATTATGTTATGGTAAACATTTATTCGCTAAAATTACCGTTAGCACGAGTAAGAAAAATATTTCTACTTGCACGTTTACAACTTTTATGTTAGACAAATTAAAAGCGATTAAATAGTCGACGCATGTGCTTGGTTGTCTCTGTTTCATAATGAATGAGTGATTGTTTTTCAGATAGTAATGGTAGAGTTAATAATATAATGTGTATTTGGAAAAAAGCGATACTGCCAATAAAAAATAGCTTTCGAATATTCGTATTATTCAATTCCGGGCCAAGAACTTTAAAAATTCATAAATCATTAGAGTTTAAAATCAATAGGATACCGTGACTGGATAATCTCATGTTGTTTCGCCTTTTGGAAAATGAACAACCGCTCCATTCTCATTTTTCTTCATTGTGCATGATACACGTGTAAGCTGTTTTATTCCAAAAGAACAAATATAAGAAATTGCATCATACTACATTAATCTCTTTTGCTGAAGTTTCTTATGAAATAGAAAATACATATGGTGGCCTATATCTGCCATGTCGCATTGTCGTTCACAAAATCGCTCCGCGCGTTCCTGTTGTAATGCACATTTGATGTAATGTATGGTGCATTGTAATTTATATTGTAGAATTACATACATATAATATGAGATAATGTTCTAGCATTACAGCTTGGAATTTAATTACACATCACAAGACAATACGCGAAGCAATAGTGAGATAATGCGCGGAGTGACACTGCAACGTTACAAAAGTACACTGTCGGTGCGACAAATCTTATTTTCTCGCTAATGCGACAGAGCGACACGATTGTTTTATCGCACAGTCGCGTGTTATCGGCAGGGCATTTTTGTCGCTCCAAGCACTGTCGCTCTTTGCATTAGGGCCACACGCCAATCATTATTTATTCTTACTATAATTCAACAGATCGCTGAAGCACCGATTAGTAAAGTATGAGTTATCTTGATAAACTGGGTTTAAATTGATACCTTGGTGTGGCATTGTGTAACTTTATGTAAACTATTTTATTCATTCATTTCTTACTACATGTCACCAGTAGAATTATTTTTCTCGTGTCTTGACATAGGAATTAACAATGCCCGTACAATCATATTCACTTTTGAGCATTCTTTCTGAATTATGTATTTACAATGTACATGTAGGTATAATACTGTACATATAAATCTATTTTCTTATGTTACACTCTGAATTACATGTGTTTGACGAAAACGATTCATTAGAACTTTAAATGTGTTGTTTTCAAAAGTGTAAAACCTCAGAATAAACCTTAAAAATATGTTTTTATTGTTATTGATAAACAGTCCAAGAGAAGTCATTGAAATTTCATTTACTTGGTATAAAACATTTAATTTTTATATATATTAGATTTACAAATTTTATTATTATCAGACTAATAGAATGTACATGCATAGGCATTTGGTTCTATAAAATGCCGCGACACCGTACGTATTACACTATATAGAGAAAAATATCTATAGAGCAAAACCTGGGCTATATATATATATATATCTAAGTCTATACATCACTGCACATTTCGATGTATTCGCTTCATAAATGTATATCTACATACATGTGTGTATCAAAAGAGGTTTCAATTTCTGTCCGTTAATGAATACAACAGGAAAATCATAATGTTTGGAGAATTTACGTCTGAACGGAATGAGTTTTGCTTAAAGAGAGTTTCGTCTACAAATATCTAACCTTTATTCCGCCATCTTGCGCAGGTATTAGCCGGTGATTCAAAACCGGCTGATCCGGCGTACGCCGGTCGCGCAACCGGCGCACTTTTTCATTGAATCGAGTGACTAAGCCGCCTCGCCGGCGGCCGCCCGCTCTTGACGAATCGAGCAGGGGTACTGTCTATCTGAAAGAATAAAGCCCATCCTACCTAAAATAAATACTGATCAGAATGGCTTTATCAAAGGCGCGACATTAGATATAGCATTAGACTTATTCAAGATATAATAGAATATGCGGAGAAATTTAATATTACTATTTTTAGATTTTGCCAAGGTATTTGATTCAATAGAATGGGAATTTATGTTTCATACTTTGAAAAAAATTGGATTTAAAGAAAGTTTTATGAAATGGGTTTCAGTCCTATACTGCGATATATACTGCATAATAACAAACAATGGATGGCTATCAGAACCAGTAAAGATTATGCGCGGAATCCGTCAAGGATGTCCGTTATCAGCTCTACTTTTTTGTAATAACAGTCGAGACATTATCAATGAAAATGAGATAAGATATTAATATTCATGGAATCCAAATTAAAAATTCACAAGAAAGACATTTTAAAATCTCACAACTAGCAGATGACACCACCCTCTTCTTGAAACATATAAAAGACATAACTGCTGCCCTAAATGCTATAGAGATATTTGGTAGTCTTTCAGGATTGATCTTAATAGGAAAAAAATCACTAGGTCTCTAATTAGGAATTAATAAAAAAAAAACCATAGAAGATGACTTTGAAAAGATTGATTGGTCACAAAGTGAAATAAAAGCACTAGGAGTATACTTTGGGCTTAATGCTATTAAAACATCTCAAATCAACTGGGAAAGTAAGATTGAAAAAATAAATAAATTAGTCAATACATGGAAAAAGAAGAAATTATCAATGATAGGAAAAATAAAAATTGTTAAATCATTACTTATTCCTCAATTATCTTATCTTACATCTGTACTGACTATACCAAATCATATTGTAACTGAAGTAGAAAAAAATATTTACAATTTCATTTGGGAAGGTAAAAGTGAGAAGGTAAAGCGAAAAACTCTATGCGGATCATATAGCGAAGGAGGTCTTAGCACACTTGATCTCAACTCCCATATTACAACTATACAATTAGGATGGATAAAAAATAAAAAGTAATGAAGAAAATCAATGGAAAAAAACGAGTAGGCGTCATAATGGTTTAAGGACAATCGTTTCGAGAATCAAACGGGAATTCAGAATGGCAGGGATGCCGGAATTCAAAATAACAGAGACGCTACGTATCCACAACTGTCTGGGATGTTGCATCGACACGAGAAACAGAGAAGGAACAAGTGTAAATCCCGCGCCAAAAAAGGAGAGACAAGAAAAGGATATCAGCTTTCAAAGAGAGGAAAAGTCTTCAAAGTATGCTACCATTTTCAACTATTTCGGACAATGAAATATCTAACGTATGTAACTTGAATGGAATAGCAGATCAGAAAATAATAACAAAACTTCGGCAGGAAATTTCTAAACTATCAGAAGAGCGCCAAAAACTTTCTAATGATGGATTACAGCAGAAATGTTCCAACAGTGTGAGTGCAACACAGTGAGTGAAGAGCTTGCCCTATTACGAATGCAGAATTCAAGACTACGGGAAGAAATATCCGAGTCAAACAAACAACAGAACTCAGCGCTGGACTTCGCTCGAAACAGTGAGGAGGATAAGAAAACCTTATCGGACCTATTTCAAAAACAAATGTATGAAATTATGGAATTGATGCGGAAGTATAAATCATGCAAACTGGACAACTCCTGTCAATTTTTTTTTATATAGCATCAGATAGTACGTTTAAAACGCAAATATATGATCTTAAGAGACAACTGAAAACACTACAATCAACACAACCGCCCGCAAGTGTATGTTGTAATAATTGGAGTTCCGGCCGAGCAAGAGAATACCATAGCAATAACAATGATAAGTTTGATGTGTGTTTTCCGAGTTTTACATCCCCAGACTGTAAGTACTACTTGGCATAGTTCTCATGTCTCCTGTCGTCTAGACAGATTTTATATTTCGAATTCTTTGAAAGGCTCTGTCGTAAGCTGTAGTCATTTTCCGTCTGGTTTTTCTGACCATGACTTTGTGGTATTAAATTTAGAGACGTCGTCTGATTGTTCTTATGGTCCCTCCTATTGGAAATTAAATAATAGTATATTATCTGACAGAGCTTTCCAGATGTCATTTAAGAATTTTTGGACTGATTTGGTCTCTGACAACAATATCTCCTTACAGTGTTGGGACGACACTAAGTCTATTTAAAGGTCGTATTACATAAGAAGAAATTTTGAAGGCTTTGAAGGGTATGGCCAATTATAAGTCACCTGGTAGTGATGGTCTAACCAAAGAATTTTATTATACATTTTTAACATTTTGTCTGACCATTTGGTTAATATCTATAATGAGATTTTTGATCGAGGTGAGCTCTCTGACAGTCAGAAGCTTTCATACATCACATTATTATGTAAAGACCCGGATAATTCTTCTAATATGAAAAATTGGCGCCCTATCTCATTGTTGAATGTTGATTATAAAATTATTTCTAACCATGTAATGTCAATTACACAAGGAAAAAGTGCTTATTAGAACATTTATGTACATTCGATCATTATATTATGCGAAACTTTTAATTACATACAAACTTTCGCTAAATCATTTTCATATGTTGTAATAATGTTGTACTGAAATACTATGATCAATTCATTTTATATCTTATGTTGTTTTTCGTAATTCTTTGATTTATTGTTGTCGCCCTAACTCTGTAGTAATTATATCTATTTGCTGTATGGTGTCAATTGAGTAGTATTGAGGAGACCGGTCCAACCAGGTATGACACGTATATATCCCCCAGGACATTGGATAATCAATTCACCTGTAAGACCACTGACACTTGAATTCTAAATGCCATCTGTTAAGCTTCCGTGTTTTTGTTATTGTTATATAATCTTATGTGTTATGCTTTGTGATGAGTTAGTTAGGGTTTAGAGCTCGGACGGCACGGGTTGATTTTCGGATACTCCGGGAATCGTCTATCTGTAGCTGTATTGCTGTATATAGAGCCTTTGCGATGAGGGACGACCCTTATTGATATAGAGATCTTGAGATGATCTATATAGGTAATGGGTAGGCCTGCCCTTATTTCGGTGCTAGGACGTTCCCCGATGTGCATATAGTGCTCGAGGGTTGGTTACGTGAGGGCCGAGTGCCCAGTCCGAATAAAGGCGCCTGCGGCGAGATCTTATTCGTCTGTTCCTGCAGGGGAGAGGGCCTACGCCCAGGTTCCCCCGCAGGAGGAGGTCACTGTTAGTACAGAGCCCGGTGTTGCGGAGACCCCCGATGAGACGCCCCAGGATATGTCCTCTTCTCACAAGACGTCGCTGGAGGACGAGGATGATGAAGGGTTTAAGGTAGTGAACAGTAGGAGGGAGAGGAGGCGTCCTCCCGTCTCCTCTGTCACGGATGGATTCCAAACCAGACCCTACCCTCCGACGGTGAGCGTGTATTCCAAACGTCATTCGACATTGGTGTGATTCAAGGGGCCCAGATATTTAAATGATTTCCCGTTAGTTATGGACCTGTCGGAAAGCTCGTAAGTGTTTTTTTTTTATATATCTCAAGGCTATTTATTGACTATGTCGGCTCTAGAATTCCCCCTGACCGATCTATGCTTGTCCCTGGACTTCCCTTATAAACGCGTTTTCATCATTTTAAATGATGTTTTATCGGTTTCTTTACTCATTAATGTCTTTTACTTTACTATAAGTTTAGCTTGCATTGAGTTCATCGTCATTGACTATTTACTACGGTGTGGTTTCGACCCTTGCGCGTCCACGGACTACGATATAATTTTCTGCTGTGTGGTGTTTTCCTGTATAGATTTGATGTATCTTGAACATTTTGTTCCTGATTTAGTCAAGCATTGTCAGCTTATCGCGTATTTTAATTTTTGTCTTCTCTAAGCTTTTATTACTATTCAACTTTCTATGTTTTGCCTTTGTAACGCATTGTCAGTTTATAATTATGTCCGTTTTGTTGTTGCATCGTTAGCTTTGTCAGCCTTACTTCCGTGTTGTTATATAATCCTATGTCGAGTTATTGCTAAGGGATCACAATTCTGCCCTAGCGAAAAACTCAATCCGCACAGTGAATATATTCCATTGTTTTATAGGTATGTGATTTCTATGTTTAAAGAATTTGTTTAAAAAAATAACTCATTAGTGTTTGGGAAAATTACAACCTAAGAATTTTATCATCTATGTGTTAAAAGTGTATGTAAAACTCCAAGAATTGTTTCTGTTTTTCCATCTGTTAATTTTGAAAGAGTTTTTATAAATATACACAATAGTTTGCTGGATACTCATTCCAGAGATGTAGTTTTTCGAATTGTACATGAAATTATCCCTGTCAATTATCGTATGTGTAAAATTGGTGTTTATTCTTGTAAGACATGTTCTTTATGTTTTAAGGAAGTAGAGACTATCAGTCATTTGTTCTATGAGTGTTCTTTTATTCAACCATTGGTATCTTTGGTTAATTCGTGGGTAAAACAGATTTTGGAGGAAAAAGTCCAACTCGATTCGGCACTTTGGCGATTTCATCACTGCATAGATAATCCCAAAAAAAACAGTCCCTTGTTCTTTTTCTACTGTCATGATTCGTTGTGTAAATATATACCTGTTGTTTTGTATCATATTTTGTAAACTGTTTTTAAAATGTACATATTGAACAAAAATTTATGAAATTGAAAAAAAAAATCTGATCTTATCAGCTTAATATCTGATACGTACCCCACCGTATCTAGTCAGGAACATATCGACAATATTGTTGAGAGTGAATGTGTGAGAAATGCCCAGTATTTTCTCCAGCCGGAGCCATGCGACCAGCAACGGTTAACTATTCGTGTGCAGTGGTTACCGTCATGGATTGACGATCAGGCCATATCAGACTATTTTGATGGCTACCATGCCAGGGTTATCTGTATAGAAAGGGAAATTGATGATGCGAGTGGGATGATGTTGGAAACCGGAACACGGAAGTTGACTTTATTGATAAGGAAAGGTGGCAGGACTCCATTCCCGCATAATGCACGCATGTTTGGCAAGACAGCCCTTGTGATTGTGCCAGGTCGTCCCCAATTTGTTTACGATGTCACCAGGTTGGTCATGTTCGGACTCAGTGCCCTGGGAGACCAGAACAGACCAATGCTTTCATACGCTGCGAAGGTCGTTAGTCCGAGTCACAAATCCTCCCACGGATGGAACCTTGACCGCGAGCTCCTCGTCCAGAGGGTAGCGGTGTGGCCAGAACAGACGAAACAAGCAGCAATAAGCGACCCATTGTTGCGGAAGAGGATGGTTTCACCCTGTCCGAAGATGGGGGTAAGACAGGGTCCTCAGCACTTCCCCTGTTTGTATTAAGCAATGGACTATTTGGCCCCTGGACAACCCCTCCCTTACAGTAAATGAGGACGTAAAATGGACCGAAGATGATGACCATAGCTAGTACTGGTGGTCAGATCTTCAGTTTATTGGACGAGGGAGTGATCCAGTAATGTAAGTGTTGTGCTGTTTGGTGGCAACCGAACAATAACTATTTCTCAATGGACAATGATGCTGTAATGATGTGGGTGTGGATAGTGGGATATCTGGTATTGTGAACACACGCGTCGCCTATCGGAGCTTCGTAAAGCTATTCTCACTTGTATGGGTAGTTTCCTTTCATAAAAAAAAAAAATTTTTTTTTGTGTACAACATGTTTATGCAGTGATTCCTTTCTCTCCGAGAATCTCTGTTCAATGATTTTGTCAAAATCATGTAGGCTTAGCACCTGCTTTAATGTTTGTCTTGTCCTATGATTTTAGTACTATTCAACTTTGTATTTTTAACCTTCGCAACGCATTGTCAGTTTACAATTATGTCCGCCCTGGTATTGACTTTGTCAGCTTTACCCCTTTCTTTTATTTTTCTTCTCAGATTTCTTCGTTAATTTATTTTCCAGAACAATTATGTCAGCTCCCATATCTTTAATTATCAGTTAATCTTATTATATACCAAAATATATACCAGAAATATATCCTTCGTAAAGAAATGCACAAGTTTCTACATTGTACTAAACCACTAAACTCAACAGATTGTTGCAATTACATAGATACTATACAAATTTAAAAGGGGACAAGACTTTACAAAAAAGAATCACAAAAATAACACAATAGCCACTATATATGCAAGCATTAGAAAACGTTGCGTTGGTAGAGTATACTTGTGTTCGGAAAGATGCAATATCCTTTCACGGCAATTCGAAATCAAACTAGAAATATCAAAGGACCTGAGCCAGTAGTATTGGCCAAAAAACGCTTCTCAAGCAAAAAAAACGAAATCCGCATCATAAGTATGTTTGACAGAAAATTTTGACAAATGATTTAGGACCAAACATGTGCCAGGACAGATTAGCGATTAAATTTATAGGTACAACAAATAATAAATATAAAAAACAGAAACATCTAACTCTATTCCAAATGTAGACGATGATATAGACTCTACGATTATGTTCAGAAAGTCAAATCAAAACCATCTATCAAAAGTGTAAAATTTGGCGAAGACAACTTACCCAATATAATAATATACACAGAAGAAGAATTAAAATGACATGGAATCTAACTGTATATGGTGAAGGCAGAAGCCACCCATTGGCATCGACAGAACTTTTAATCTGGACAAATGTTTTCGTAACTACGATGACATACAAAAATCAAGGAGTAGTCAAGAAAAAGGCAGGGGAAAAATCCAATCATAATGAGGTCCTTAGTCTATTAGATTGGGACGGGAGGAAGGGACATAAAGATACTTTTTTTGGTATATTTGATCAAAACTAGGGGATGTTCAAATTGACGAAAGGTAGCGATGAAGAAAGCGCGATGACAAATGCCTTACACTTATGTCATAAAGAACTCAGACTTGCTTTTATGTACCAACAAAAACTGTTACTAGGTACTCGAAAAGAACAAGAACTTCGAATACATTTTGGGACTGATGGGACAGAAGCCCCATTGGCATCGACAGAACTTTTAATATGGGGAATTGTTTCGTACCTACGATGACATGCTGATTTGGTTTTTACTTGAGAAGCACATTTGGCCAATACTACTGGGTCTGTCCTTTGATATTTCTCGTTCTTGTGGAAAACTGTCTAGATGTATCAAAAATACATATGTTCGATATACGGAGCGCTTTACACGGTAGGGGAAACCACAAATTAGAGACCAAATTTTCGCACTTCCTAATCAATCAGGACGACTGGCTGACTTAGTCAAACCATGAAAAAGACATTTTCGGAAATTCCTGAATGTGAAAAAAAACCAGACAACATGGAAACTATTTCGGCAACATCTTTCTAATTCCACTGCTCAAGACAAAACAAACTTGCGGCAAAAAACCACGCCAGCCAAGAGACAACAATCTGGAAAAACTAAAAATATTGGATGAATATACTAGTATACAACACACATATACACACATATACGGCAGACATACAGTCACACACGAAAAAAAGTAAACTCTTGTACCTGTAGTTTCTGCATTAAAAATACGTACCTCTGGAATCTGTAAATATTAGGCTCTGTAAATATTAGGCGTGAAGCAATTTCTTTATGGTGGTTATGGTAATTGGCCCTGCAGGTAGGGCGTTAGAATTGTACCTGCTGCCCTTATTGCATGATCCGCAAAAAGGGACTAAATATTTAGGATCTTATCTTTTCTCTTCTTATCCTAATAAATGACTTTATCTTTCTCTAATGCCTCCCTTGGGCAACGCTCACTTTTGGGCCTTGAGTTGAGCGTTCGCCCCTCTGTGAGGAGGCTCTGGGTTCTGTCCCATGGCCGTTGTGCATATTGCATTTTAGGACCGATCGGTTAACAAAATGGCCGCCAGGCCGCCATCTTGGATTTTGATAGTTAAAGTTTGTTACCCGCTATTTTCTCAGAAAGTAACTGAAGGGATCTCTCCTCAAATTTCACCTTGAAGGTTCCCCTAGTGCTCCTAGTTGTGCATATTGCATTTAAGGACCGATCGATCGACCCAGAAAGGCCGCCAGGCCGCCATCTTGGATTTTGATAGTTAAAAAGTTTTGTTACCGCTTATTCTTCAGTTCAGTATTGAAGGGATTGTTCTCAAATTTCATATGTTAGGTTTCCTCTGGGAACCTTAGTTCTGCCTATTACACTTTTGGGACTGGACTGATCGGTCATACCAATAGATTGGCCGACAAGCTAGGCCTTCTTGGATTTTGATTAGTTAAAAGTTTGTTGTACGGGCTATTTTCAGAAAAGTATTGAAGGGGATTCGTCTCTTCAAATTTATCATGTAAGGTTCCCCTAGTGTCCCTAGTTGTGCATATGGCATTTTAGGACGCTGATCAGTCAACAAGATGGACGCCAGGTATATGGGGTCAAGGTTCCCCAAGTGGACGCCATAGGGTATCCCAGGTAGCCAGCCTAGGTAAGCCATCTTGGGATCCTGATGTTGAATTTGTTAACCTATTATATTTCTCAAATCCGTCTCCTACTCTACTCCCTCTAACTACTCCCTAAAGCAATCTTTCTCAAAGATTCATATGTATGTGTCCCCATAGGGTTAGCAGTTGTGCGCCCTGTGTTGGAACACTGTTCTGGTTCTGTCTAGCTTGGACCCGCCAGGGTAGCCACCCTTCTATTTTTGATTTTTAGTTTTTTTACCGCCGACAGGTAGCCACCCTTGGATTCTGCTTAATGTTTGTTACTGCTTAAATCTCAGCATACAGGGATCTTTCTTCAAATTTTCAGATGTGAGGTTCGACTAGGTAGGTACCGTGTGTCCAGTAAAATGTGACCGGGTGGGGTGTGTTGCTTGGTGTCTTCGGCTAGGCTGTTATAATAATACATAACCACGCAACACACCGAATACATGGGAGGCCGTCCTTCACATGACATGTACATAATAATAAGCAATTTATTATGTCAGGTTTTTTTTTATTGTCATAAAACTTATGTGTCTTCTATTTATAATGAAATTTCTAAATTGTGTATATTTTCTGTCTCAGTGTCCGCGTGTCGGTGCCATATTATGTGGCGATCTAGGCTGTTATATACCTGATATGATATGCATTTTTTTTGTATTGTTGTCATTATTATTTATGTGTCCATAGTTAAGTTTTTAAATTGTATATATTTTCAGTCTCAGTTTCCGTGTGTCAGAGCCAACAACAATGCGATTTGATTGCGATATTGAGTAGGTGACGGTCGACGAGGACATGTCGGTGAACAGGATGCTGGACTGCGGTGTAATCCTTTGTTTGTTTGATTATTTTAACGTTCTATTAACATCCATGAATATGTAAGGACAGCCTCCCTTGTATGCAATGTAAAGCGTGTGTGAAGTGCGAGGTGAGTGTCTTGGCAGACTACGGTATATTCGTGTTGTCTCTTTCTGCATAGTGGAACTGTTGCCCTTTTTATAGTGCTATATCACTGAAGCATGCTTCCGAAGTCATCAAGCAACAAATCCCACGGCAAGGACATTTTTTCTTTGGCGCCAGTGAGGTGCGACCAGCGTCGGCTCTATTTTAAGTTATATGGCTGAGTGACGACCCTATCGTGGATATGTATTATGATTTCCGGAGGGAGACCGTAAATATGGGAGACTGTAGTTTGGTGATTGGAACCAGGATGCAGGAACTTCTAATCACTGAAGGTACCCAGGACCAGATACTAAATCCGGCCCAGGTGGTGGGTAGGTCTGCTCTTATCTCTGTATTAGGACGTCCCCTAATGTGCCTCAAATGCTCGGGGGTTGGTCATGTAATGGCCAAGTGTCCAGTTTGTTTCCAGGCGCCAGCAGCGAGGTTTGTTTGTTCGTTTGTTTAATTTATCAACGTCCTATTAACAGCTATGGTCATGTAAGGACGGCCTCCCATGTATGCCGTGTGTATGTTGTGCTGGTTGCGTGTTTTGGAAGACAGCGGTATATTCATGTTGTGTCTTCTTGTATAGTGGAACTGTTGCCTTTTTTATAGTGCTATATCACCGATGGGGTGAGTATTTTCCCAACGTCTTTCGACAGTGCTGTGATCAAGATGGCCCAGATGTATGAAGATCGGCTGTTAGTGATGGACCGGTCAAAAATTTGCGAGTCTTGTCTTTTTGTTGACGTTGATGTTATACAACTATCCATTGACTATAACGGCTCTGAAATTCCTTCTGACCGACCTTTGTTTGTCCACCGACTTATAAACGTGTTGTGATCATTTCATATGATGTTTATTGTTATATTTTCTCATTGATACGATTGTAATCATTGACTATTTGATATGGTGTGATTTCGAACCTTGAGCGTCCACGGACAACGATAGATTTTTTCACTGTATGGAGTTTATGTGTATAAATTTGATGTATCTCGAGCATTTTTTCGCAAAGTCAAGTTATGTCAGCTTAGCGCCTTTTTAATTTTGTCTAGTCTATGTTTTCAGTACTTTTCAACTTTATATCTTTTACCTTTGCAACGCAGTCATTTTACAATTATGTCCGTTTTGGTATTGCCAAGTTAATTTATCAGCTTTACCCTTCCATTTCTATCACCTTATCTTTCTCAATTAATTAAAATACAGATCCTTATTATCACTGCGATGGAAAAGAGGATCTGAAAACATCCCATTAGGGGTCATGTCCAGGTGACCTTTGGAATCGGCCAATTAAATTGCTGCTGTCAGAAATTTGAATATAAAGGGACAAAATTGACTGAAAAAGCTGTCAGAAATATTTTCGTGTACGAAGTCATCTCGCCCAAACAGCATAACAAAGTTAATTGTATGTGTATATTGGGACGACATGGCGTGGTCAATTGATAAATCAATGTGTAGAACGTACAAAGGTCATCCAAACATGACCCTTTATGGGATGTTTTCGGATCCTCTTTCGGCCCAGATTGGTTATAAGGATCATATTTCAGTCATATTGTTTCTTTATAAACCTTGTACTTTACCCTATCTAGTTATTTTTTGTATTAAACGACGGTGCATATTTCCTTTCGTCACCGTCTTTAAATAATTTTTAGTCACAATGTTTCCTTAATGAATTTTAGTTGAGCTGTCTAGCGCATATAAAAGAGCTATGGTGTTCGCCAGGGGCCATTTTCTCCACCCTGGCCGTCTACCTGTTCTATGCGTTCGCCTACCTGTACAGGTGAGTTGGCGGCGCTCGCGCACGTGCATTCTTGTAGCTATCAAATCCAGTCCAATGCCACCTTATATTACCTAACAATACCGCCAAAACGCGATTTTTAAAAAGTGAAAATTCATGTTTCCAGACCACAAAAGAATTCAGTGACACGGTACGAGATCGTAAAGGTATAACTAGAAGGCGGTCTCCAGTCTGACGACCTGAAGTCGGTATTTCGTTGTGAGGCCCCGAACTCTTGGTTCGCTACGTTATCTGACCCGGAGAACGTGGACGATATAGTGGGAGCAGGGGCCATTCCTGGAGAACATTATACCCTGCAGCCGGAGCCCTGTGACAGGCGACGGGTTACCATTAACATCCAAAATGGCTGCCGTCATGTATGTCGGATGACGCCATCTGTTCTCTTTTCGATGGGTTCTATGGCAAGGTGGTAATCGAGCGTGAGAAAACTGTTTTTGGGAAGGTGACCTTAGAAACCGGTACCAGAATAATGACACTGATTGTTAGGTTTGTTTGTTTGTTTGATTAATTAACGTCCCATCAACAGCCATGGTCATGTAAGGACGGCCTCCCATGAATGCGGTTTGTTGCGTGTATGTTGTGCGAGGTGCATGTTTTGGGAGACTGCGATATATTCGTGTTGTGTCTTCTTGTATAGTGGAACTGTTGCCCTTTTTATAGTGCTATATCACTGAAGCATGCCGCCGAAGACACCAGGCAACACACCCCACCCGGTCACATTATACTGACAACGGGCAAACCAGTCGTCCCGCTCCCGTTATGCTGAGCGCTAAGCAGGAGCAGAAACAACCACTTTTATAGACTTTGGTGTGTATCGACCAGGGGACAGAACCCAGAGCCTTCCTCACAGGGGCGAGCGCTCAACCAAAGGCCAAAAGTGAGGTGGTGTCAAGGGAGACTCTAAGAAGAACAAAGTAATTTAGGGAGAAAGAAAAGATAAGATCCTAAATTTAGTCGCCTTTTACGATCATGCAATAGGGGCAGCAGGTACAATTCTTACGCCCTACCTGCAGGGCCATGATTGTTAGGGAAGGGGAACAGGATGGAATTCCTCACAGAATGAGGGTTTTTGGTAAAACCGCTCTAATCGCTGTTCCTGGTAAGCCTACTATTTGTTTGCCAACAGATCGGACACGTTCGTTCTCAGTGCCCGGGGCGAGGGGCACAGCCAAGGTTTGTTTGTTTGTTTGATTAATTAACGTCCTATTAACAGTTATGGTCATGTAAGGACGGCCTCCCATGTATGCGGTGTGTTGGGTGTATGTTGTGCTGGGTGCGCTCGCCATCCTAAACCTCTGTATGAAATGAGGTTTTATTTATTAGATTGCTATCATCAATCGTTGTAACACTTATATATGATGTTTTGTGAAAAATGTCCTGTAAATATCGTCACCAGTGTTGTTAACATTAATTTGTAAGATTAAATGGTGGGAGCCAAGACTCAAAACTGTCATCCGTGACATTTCTATTCATTGATAAACCGTTTAAATAGGCTTAATCGTGTATAATGTCTGTTTTAGTTTACCATGATAAGACTTGTGCTGGAAGGGTAGAACTATTTTTGATAATTGTCATTTGTTAAGAAATATTTTGGATTATGTTGACCAAAAAGATTTTAAATGTGCATTTGTAAGCCTAGTCCAAGAAAAGGCATTCGATAGAGTTAATTACAATTTCCTTTTTAAAGTGTTAACTAAGTATAATTTTGGTCTGGATATTTTAAGCTGGATTAAAATTCTGTATACTGATATATCTTCTTCTGTTATAGTAAATGGCCATATTTCAGAAAAGTTTTCCATGACTCGTGGTGTGCGGCAAGGCTGTAGTCTTTCCCCTTTACTTTATGTCCTCGTTTTGGAACCATTTGCTAAAAAGGTAAGAGATGACCCCGATATCATTGGCATTAAGTTATCAGGTCGTACTGACCGGTATTTGTTGCTCAGATTCCTCTATTCAAAAACTTATATTTTTATGTGATATCTGATGCGAAATTAAATATGCTTAATGGAAAGTGTGTTGAATGTTGAATATAAGATTATTTCTAAAGGTTTTTACCGCCAGGATCTATCGTGTAATGTCTGCTTTAGTACAACCTGATCAGACTTGTGCTGGGAAGAGTAGGACTATTTTTTATAATTGTCATTTGTTAAGATACACTGTTAACTATGTTGACCATATAAAATTAAATTACGCATTATAAGCCTTGACCAAGGAAAGGCATTTGATAGGGTTTATTACCATTATCATTATTTTCTAAAAATGTTATCTACTTAACTTTGCATCCAAATTAACTATTCTAAAATTTTCAGAAGAGCGACACTAATATGATTACTTAATAAAATCACTGAACTTATAGTGTTTACGTTAGGATTTTTGTTTGTTTGTTTGATTCATTAACGTCCTATTAACAGCTATGGTCATGTAAGGACGGCCTCCCATGTTTGCGGTGCGTTGCGTGTATGATGTGCGAGGTGCGTGTGTTGGGAGACTGCGGTATATTCATATTGTGTCTTCTTGTATAGTAGAACTGTTGCCCTTTTTATAGTGCTATATCACTAAGGCATGCCGCCGAAGACACCAAGCAACACACCCCACCTGGTCACATTATACTGACAACGGGCGAACCAGTCGTCCAACTCCTTGTATGCTGAGTGCTAAGCAAGAGCAGAAACTACCACTTTTATAGACTTTGGTGTGTATCGACCAGGGGACAGAGCCCAGAGCCTTCCTCACAGGGGCGAACGCTCAACTCAAGGCCAAAAGTGAGGCGGTGCCAAGGGAGGCATTAGGAAAGATAAAGTCAGTTAGGAAGAAGAGAAAAGATAAGATCCTAAATTTAGTCGCCTTTTACGATCATGCAATAGGGGCAGCAGGTACAATTCTAACGCCCTACCTGCAGGGCCAATTTAGGATATATTTTATTTCAAATTGGAAAAAGGGAAGGGAATTATAAAATACAATACAGGTGAAAATATAATGCCTAAGGTAGTATTAGACTGGATAAGTAAAGCAAAAGAATGCACGTGCGCGAGCACCGGCAACTCACATATACAGGTGAGTGATTATTTGTTTATTTTATTAAATAAACGGCAAATGTCATGTAAGGACTGCCTCTGATGTATGTGGTGTGTAGCGTGTGTGAAGTGCGAGGTGCATGTTTTGGAGGTATGTTTGCGTTGTGTCTTTTTGTATAATATAACTCTTGCACCTTTTATAGTGCTATATCACTGAAGCATGCTGCTGAAGACACCAAGCCACACACCCCACCTGGTCACATTATACAGCAGAGAACAGGCGAACCAGTCGTCCCACTCCCTTTATGCTGTGCGCCAAGCAGGAGCAGAAACTACTACTTTCAAATACTTCTCAGCCAGGGACAAGAACCCAGAATCTATCTCACAGGGACAAGCGCTCAACAGCGGTGAAAAAAGGGCAGTGTCAAAAAAGACGTTAGGAAGAAGAAAAGAGTTCAATGGTTTATGCTGAGCGCTAAGCAGGAGCAGAAACTACCACGTTTGCTGAGTTTGGTGTGTCTCAGCCAGGAGACAGAACCCAGACCCTACCTCACAAGGGCAAACGCTCATCAGGAGGCCAAAAAGTAAGGCGGTATCATGGGAAACGTTAGGAAGAATATAGTCATTTATGAAGAAGACAGGATTTCCATGCTGTAATATAGTCAATTGCATATTAATAGGGTTACCGGTTTTCCTGGGTCTACAGGATGGCTGACAAGTTCGTTTTTAGTGCGATGCTCAAAACTCTTGGTTTGCGACGGTTTCTGGCTCAGAGAATGTCGATTGTTTGTTTGATTATTTTAACGTCCTATTAACAACCAGGGTCATTTAAGGACGGCCTGCCATGCATGCAGTGTGTAGCGTGTGTGAAGTGCGAGGTGTGTGTTTTGGGAGACGGTGGTATATTCATGTTGTGGCTTCTTGTATATTGGAACTGTTGCCCTTTTTATAGTGCTATATCACTGAAGCATGCCGTCGAAGACACCAAGCAACACGTGGTTGGTAGAAAGGTTCAGTGACTGTAAAGGATTGTGATGATATTGAAAAAACGTTTAGTGGTTCAACGGCTGGGTCCGCTGAGAGTCCCTCGTTCGGAGTTTAACGTCCTATTAATAGCAAGGGTCATGCGGTTCAGAGAAAAAACGGCAAGCGTACGGCCACTGAGCACAATAAAGACGGAAAGGCTACAATAACGCGAAGACGGGGGAACACGGTGCCTTCCCTTTATTGTTTCACAGCACAGTGAACACAGATGTGGACTTTTCCCTGTTACCTCTGCGCGCCCCTGGTCATCGTATGCGCTCTTACTTGTATCAAATGACGTGTTTTATCTATAAAGATTGCTATCTACAAAGATTATTTCACTTTTATCTGAGGCGTGCTCAGAATGGCGAGCGCTAAATACATATTTATTCTGACAGTATTAAGTGCACGGGACCACAACCATATCGAGTGCACGCCCGACCACCCGCTTCCGTTCAAAAAAAAATGTGTTACACGAGCGCACGCCATCGTGAACACGCCAATGATGTTTTGTAAACCAAACTACCTGTAAATATTGTCACCAGTGTAGCTTTTTGTATCAATCTGATTCAAATACAGATCCTTATTATCACTACGTTTGATAAGAGGATCTGAGAATATCCCATTGGGGGTCATGTCCAGGTGACTTTTGAAAATAGCCAATCAAATTGCTACTGGCAAAATTTTGACAGTGAATTTCAGGAGACGAAATACTTCGAAAAACATTCAGAATTATTTCGGTTTACGTAGCCATCTCGCCCAAAGAGCACAAGAAAGCTAATTGCATATGCATACTGGGACGAAATATCGTTTTCAATTGATGTAGCAAGGTGTAGGAAATGGATTTGGTATGAATTCCACGTGGTATAAGGCCATAGCGCGTACGTGACCCCCTATTGGATTTTGTCAGATCGTCTATTTGACGGAGTGGTTATAAGGATCTGTATTTTAATCAGATTGTCCATTTTTTTTCTTCATTTCTGTTAAGCTGTCCATTGCACCTCTAGAACAGAGCTATGGTGTTCGCCAGGGGTCACTCTTTCCATCCAGGCCGTCTGCCTGACTTCCTTTATTTCTCTGGTCACTCAACTGTAAGTTCTGCCCCCTGGCCGATTTGAAATAAAATATATCATGGCTTCTGTAAGCAAATTAAATACTGTGTCTCTCGATGGTTATGTTTTTCTGACTCACGTTAGCATTATCAGTTACGTAATTTTATTAAAAGTAATCATATTAGTATCGCTCTTCTTCCGATGACAATTTTAGAGTAGTAAATTTGCATGCTCCTCAAAATGATAGCGAGAAAAACATCCGGACCCAATTTTTAGGTAGATAAGTCTTTATAAAGAAAATTGTAAATAATTGTCCTTTCTTGATCAAGCTTATAAATGCACATTTTAATTTTTTTTGTGCTGCCCCTATTACATGATCATCTTCCTTGATACCGCCTCGCTTTTGACCTTCAGTAAAGCGCTCGCCCCTCTGAGTTAGGCTCTAGGTTTTGTCCTATGGCCGAGACACACAAAAATCTATGAAAGTGGTAGTTTCTGCTGCTTAGCGCTCAGATTTATGGATGTATGACGACTGGTTTGCCACGCTCTCTACTCAGTCACATTGACGATTTTGTTGAGGGAAATGTACATTTTTTTCTCCAACCGGAACAATGTGGTCAGCGATAGTTAAGCATTCGTGTAGTGGTAACCGTCCTGGATTGAATACCAGTCCTTCTCTGATTATTTTGATGGTTATCATGGTTTAATATATATTGATCAATATCGAGAGAGAAACTGGCGGTGTGAGTGGCGTAACATTGGAAACCAGGGGTGTACAATTCACCAGCCAAGGGCTAATGGCTTCAACAAATGACCAGATATGGCATGCAAGTTTGGTAACACGACCCTTATTTTTGTGTCAGGTCGCCCACAATGTCACCTTCTTGGCCTAGTTTAGTCTAGTGCCCTGGGAGATCCGAACAGACAAAGCATTCATATACTTCAAAGGTCGCTCAGTCCGAATAACCACCCACGGATGTGACATTGACCGCGAGCCCCTCGTCTGCAGTGAGCAGTGTGGACGATGACCGTACCAGTACTGATAATAGACTGGTAATCGACGAGGGCGGCCCTGTTATGTAAGTGGCCAATGAAGATGGTAACACGATCCGGTTTTGACACTTGCACGTCTACGGACTTTCTCACCTGTGTGATGCTTTCTGGTATAGGTTTTTATAGATTAGCTATTACAGTGATCCTTTCTCTCGAGTGTTTAGTTCGTGGGATCGTCAGGTATTGTTAGCTTACTGCCTATTTTAATTTTTGTGTTTATATTCAAATAAAATTTATTCGATTTAAAGCAATTTGCGGAAGGAGACCATCCTTAACCCGGAAGGATGTATTCATGCCCTTATCTCCTGCGATGTTCAGCAGTGCTATGGAAGCTATTTTTAAAATGGAGGCCAAAGATATTTGATTTGTTACAAATTGTAACGGACGATGAAGACATTGCAGTAAATATAATTATGGACCATGGTTGTATCCGTAAGGAAAATTTTGCTTTGGCACCAGAGAGGTGTAATGGTCGCCTATATGTAAAAAATATGTGGCTGCTAGTGTGACTAAGCGACGACCTGATACTGGACATGCTTTCAACTTTCGGCAAAGTAGTCCATGTTTGGAGGGAAATTGTAAAGTTCGGGATCGTGTCTTGGAAACTGGAACCAGAATACTAGGTTTGATCTCGGAAGGTTCTTGGAACGTATATTTTACAGGGCTCATGTGATTATGAAGCCTACCCTTATTTCTCAATTAGGGAGTCCTCCAATTTGCCCCAAGTGCTCGGGGTTGGTCACGTGAGGACAGAGTTCCCAGTGCGATTCCTGATTCAATTTTATTGTCATTGTAACCATTCACTATTTACAATGGTGAGGTTCCGACACTCTAATTATATAAGCGGATAAATAATGTAACCTGGACAAATCAGCAAAAAATACTTTGTTTGCGTCTGTCCATCTCATGCTCGATCTGTCCGTCTGTTCTGTTTGTTTGTTTGAATTATTGGCGTCCTATTGAGAACCAGGGTCATATAAGGACGGCCTCCAATGTATGTGGTGTGTAACGTGTGTGTAATGCGAGATGCGTGTTTAGAGAGACTGCAGTATATTCGTGTTGTGCCATTTTGTATAGTGGAAGGAACTCTTGCCATTTTAATAGTGCCATATCAGTAAAGCATGCTGCCGAAGACACCAACCATCACACTCTACCCGGTCACATTACACTAACTGTATTTGTACACGTGTTCTGTGTTCTGTTTTTATTTATCAAGATTGCTGTCAACAAACTATAACATTTTTATTCAATGGCTTGTAAATTGGATATGCCATGGTTTAGATTGCAAGTCTAAAACCCATAAGGGTCTTCGCCCATGGTTTAGATTGGCAAGTCTGAAACCCATAAGGGTCAGTCGCCCATGGTTTAGATTGCAAGTCTGAAACCCATAAGGGTCAGTCGCCCATGGTTTAGATTGCAAGTCTGAAACCCATAAGGGTCAGTCGCCCATGGTTTAGATTGCAAGTCTGAAACCCATAAGGGTCAGTCGCCCATGGTTTAGATTGCAAGTCTGAAACCCATAAGGGTCAGTCGCCCATGGTTTAGATTGCAAGTTTGAAACCCATAAGGGCCAGTCATAGGCACTAAGCAATGGTCAGTTGTTTCTTTTCAGGCTTTCCTTCACCTTCTTACCCTGAAATGTCCTTGAATGACCCTCAGGGCATCCATTAACCCGAGACCTCGCGTCATTGACGCAGCAAAATTTATTTTGACGCACGATCTTTGCATGCCTTGCGTCAATCTGACGCTTCACATTTTTACTACCACTGCCCATCAAGCTTGTGTATGTGTGTATTATGTGATGCTCAGCCCCCCATAAAGTGTATATTAGCAAGGGTCAGTGACACTAATTGGTAGAATACCCCAAGCCAATTAAAAGATTCACTCAACTGTGACATAGTCCGACCGTAATATGCTAATTGGAGCACAGGTAAAGAAGTCACACGTGTACTGAGTACCTACCCGCCTCCAATCCGCTAAAACTGCACATTCTTATCAGCAATCACATTTTAATCAAAGCTATATTAGATTCCAATTGCAATACATTTAATGTTATATAACTTGTAAGCAGTTTATACAACAGAGATGAGATCGTAAATAGGCCTACTTGTGATGCATGCTGCAGTAGCCATTTTGTTGTTAACCTGAATAACCCCTACATGTACATTACCCACAAACCATTGGTGTTGGAGTATGAGAAGCGTTAAAACTCGTTCCTGTTACAGTTTCTAATTTGTTTTTGGCGGCAAAATATGAAAAAGTGGGTTGACGTGGAAACGCAACACAAAATAAATAAAATCAATTTCTTTGTTGTGTCTCTAAAAGATCGTTTTAGAAATACAGTTGAATTAATAACATTTGATTTCAAACAAAAAATAGCAGTCGTAACTATGATTTATAAAACAGACTTTTTTTTTGTAAAAAATCTTTTTTTTTTTTATAAAATGATTTTGTTGATTAAATAATATATTTATGATCAGAAGCTCAAAAATGTCCTTTAAATATTCCAGAATTTAGATAATCAAATATAATTAAAAATTTAAAATATTTACATGAATACTGAAGTTAATCAATATTTTATATAATACCGGTAATTATTATCATTTTTTTTTTACTTATTCTATAGAAACATAATAAGTCATATTAACTTTTTTAACCATTATAAAATGTTATTGGTTATGAAATTTAATATTTAAATATAACTTAATTTTAATGCGATTAATAATTGACCCTTAAGTTTAATATTTTGACCCTCGGGAATTTGATTTGACCCTCAGGATTTTACAGCCAAGGGTCACTGACTCTTGAGATTTTGATCCTACTGGATGCCCTGGACCCTGACTGTTGATAGGACACTCCATGGTTAGGAAACCATTAGGTCTGCTAATTGTTTTTCAAATAAATTTCGAAGATGCATAAAAA
This sequence comes from Argopecten irradians, assembly GCF_041381155.1. Lineage (NCBI taxonomy): Eukaryota > Metazoa > Mollusca > Bivalvia > Pectinida > Pectinidae > Argopecten > Argopecten irradians. The sequence continues at coordinate 38,654,397 of NC_091141.1, read as the reverse complement.
AAATTTCAAATGAGTTTTTAAAAAGCATTAAATCTGATATGTACTGATTTTTTTACTATGTAAGATCAAGACAAACTCATAAATTATCTTGAGCTCTGAAGTTTTGATATTTTATCTCAATATTCAGGAGACCAGCCCAGACAGGAGATTTATTATTAAAGTAAATTGAAACCATCTGAGTAAACAGATGGAAACATTTACAACATCCCCTGTCTCTGTCAAGTGAGCTCAACCCGACCTTTATGTGAACTGGTCCACTAGTGTCATTTAGGGAGGACAGGTTTGTGTAACAAGAGATTTATGATAACAACAGCCTGTTAGTTTTATTCTGTATCTTGTTTATGGTCCATGGGCTTTGTTTACAATACAGGTGTAACCCAATAGACAATGAAATGCCAGAGGTGTTTTCAATTTTGTTTTGTAATTAGTATTGGAGATCAGTATAGCATAAACTGTAGATTAGAGTTTATAGTGTTAGATGATGGAGAGAGTCTGGATCCTCCCTGACATAAACAGGACCATTGTCTGCCAGTGGTTACTTATAATTGTGGCAAGGCTAAGTGTGTTAGAGGTCAGATCAAGGTGTTTGTTGCAGCTCTAGCTATTTGGTTGCAAAATGCTTCTTGTATGCTTTCTGTGAGCTAGCCATCAGCTTTTCCATCGAAGTGATGCTGTTAAAAGCATCAATCACATTAGATAAATTTAGGGTTTCTGATGTAAATTAAGATGTTTTGGGTAAATACATTAAAGTAAATTATTTAAACAAACCTTTGGGGACAAACAAAATCATACACATGTTACAGAATCTTCTAGGAACCTTGACGGTCGTGGAATGAAAATTACAACTTTATAACCTTGATTTTGATGTAAGAATGCTTGTTATATATACAATAAGAAATAGCAGCTGCAGTCTTTATTTGACCTGAAGCTGCCTTTTATCAAATCCCTTATGAAATAATGATCATAAAGTGTCAAAGTTTTAAAGCTATTTATTAATCATTTGAACTTTATCAAAAAACTTGGGTGCGCAACCCATATTGTTAACTGTGTGGAAAAAGAATGACTTGTGAATTAGAAGTGTTAAAACTGCAGGTAAAAATGGCTGTATAGGTTTACTTGTTAAGCCAGGCGCTGGCATGTGAATGGAAGTGTTGAAACTTATGCAGGTTTAGATACAAATTCAAAGTATTAAGACTGGTAAAATCTGGCTGTAAGATTTAGAAGCATTGAAACGACAGTTACAGCAGCCTTGTTAGCTAGTTAGACATGTGTTTATGTACGTGTCAGATGCTTTCACTGTTTATACAGCTTCACATACATATGTTGAAATTAGAAAGGTAAAAACACTAACTGCAGTCACTGAAAGTTGTGCATGATTCTGACATTTAAATGCATTTTAAGCGGGGTTTTTTTTTGCCCTTGGAATCATTCCATATGTCTCACAGTTATTTTAAGGTTATTTTATTCTTTTTCTTTTCGGACGGCAGCTCCAGTTGTCTTTGTAGGTTTTTGAGCTATTTTTAAATGTCTTTGATCTATACTGATGCTGTGATGGACTGTAACTTTTAGGAGCTGAGAATAAGTGGTTTTGGCATGGATGCAGGTCCTACATCTAGACTTCTTATGTAGGTGTTTCAATGGGTATGTCAAAACTTTCTCAGTCAAACTAGGATTATCAGAAGAAAATGGTTAGCATACTGGATACATGTGGGTTGATTTGAGATTTGTAGTAATGGTCACGTATGTAAGCGTGCCAAGAAGGTGGCAGTGTTTGGTGTACACTGTGAGGATGGCAGTGATTCTTAATTAGTGATTGTCCATTAATTAATCATCTACTGATGGTGGTACCTTATGTACACTGCTGCTGGCGATGGAACAAGTCAGGTGTCAGAAGTCAGAAGGGCATACCAGTTCTTGGACAAACAAAAATATGGCATCATTGTGGTAGCGAAGTGGTTAAGATGTCCCAACAATATATATTACAATAGTCCATTACCTCTGGGTTGCAAATTAAAAATCTATATGGAACCATTGTCAGGTGTTTGGTATGTTCTCTAGCTCCTAAACATGGGATTCTGTATTTATCAATTAATTAGCCTTTATATAGCCATTGTAACAAAATTTCTTTCCTTAACAATAGAAGACTTAAGAATGTTATATGCAGCTTAAATGTTCAGATGCATATATATGATGGATGTGTATGCTCAAGTGAAACTACCAAATGTAGATAAGAAAAAGGCTTCACGATTCATCAATTTTTCGACCGACACAGAGTATAAGATCTCAAATCAATGAAAAAGACAGTTAGTCATTATGAACTATTCAAGCTTTAGAACGGGAAATCTTCAAAACTATCTCCTGAGGTAAATGAGTTTAAGATAGATATCTGAACAGTAGAAGAAGTGTTGTAGGTGGTAGTGAAAGTATAGCAGGAATCGCAGAGAGTACCTCCCCCAGACTACCTGTGGAGATATAGACAGCTCCCAGCAAAGATACTGTTGATGAGGGAGATGATGCTCTCTTTGCTGTATACATTAATCATAATCCTATATGAATCTGTTCACCGAGACCTCACCTATGACATGCTATCATGTAGTGTACAAATACCTGACTCGACTGTCATAACTCCCCTATAAACCAGATAGCGGAATGCTACCTTGCTATCAGATCCTTAAAGTAATGATGGTGTCTGGTTTTAACCAAAGATATAAATATGTGTTCTGGTTTGTGTGTACAGGGCAAGTCTTGAGATATTTTTTATCAGATATGAATATTTCTTTAGAAGACCTTGACTTTCTCATGATATATCTTTGTTACTTACCATTGACAATAACAATCTGTTGCGTACCTGTCAAGTTGTCCTTGTCATCTGTTACTTTACCTTATCCTATTGTTTCCCTACAATAGCTTGGTCGCTATATATTATTGTTGACTGTTTTACGTGACCCTGACCTTCTCTTATTGCTTATTCCTCAAAACCTTGACCTTCTGTTTTTGTCTCTCCACCAAGGCCTTGACCTTTTGCAAGTGTATATTCCACAAGACCTTGACCTTTTGTTGTTATATTATCTACAAGACCATGACCTTTTGTTTTATTATCTACAAGACCTTGACCTTTTGTTTCATTATCTACAAGACCTTGAACTTTTATTTCATTATCTACAAGATCTTGACCTTTTGTTTTATTAAATACAAGACCTTGACCTTTTTGTTGTTTTAATATCTATAAGACCTTGAGCTTTATTTAGTTCTCTTTTTCCAAAAGTCTTGGTACTGATTTTTTTGTTTTCTTTCTGGACTTTGTGTATAAGAGTGTTGTTGGCTGCATCCATCTGTATAGGTGTTGTCCTTTCCTTCTCTGATATCAGACTGTCATATGGCTGGTTCCTATCTCTATAAAATGTCTTTCATTTGACTCTCTGTCAAACTTAACTGGTCGCACCCATTGGGTTGACCTGAGGTGGTTAGCATGCAGATATTTATGATAATTAAATATTACAACACCAGGTACATTCCGTGAAGTAGTGCTAATGCTGTCTTGAATTCATTTTCATTTTGACATTGGTTACTGCAGTCGACCATGCTTAATTATGAATATTTCAGTTTTAATGAGATGGTATTACTCTGCTATTGTCTTAAATTCTAAAATGTATTTGTTCTTCTTGATATTCATATTTTGTTGACATATCTGTTAGTTATGAACATACTGTCAGTGAACCTGGATCAAATGTAAAGCTGTGAAGTTTGTTGGATTTGATTCATATGTCCAATTTGACAGGCTAGGATTGGTATATATATTTAGACACTTTTTATATCAGGTTCAATGAACATCCTAGTAAAGTTGCCAAAAAACTAGATATTGTGTCAGTCCTGACACCCGAAGCCAGCAAGGTCCTCAGACCAAACTGATTTATTTCAGTGTTATATATACTACACAGTGTCAGGACTTTCCTCAGATCTTATGATGGTAACTCTATGATATGAGAGCTTAGATGTATATAGTATAGAGAGAATAAGAGAATGGCAAATATAGGGTAGAGGAGCTTATAATGAGAATAGAGAAGTGGCAAATATATGATTGGGGCAAATATATAATGAGAATAGAGAAGTGGCAAATATATGGTTGGGGCAAATATACAATGAGAATAGAGAACTGGCAAATATATGATTGGGGAGCTTATAATGAGAATAGAGAAGTGGCAATATATGGTAGGGGAGCTTATAATGAGAATAGAGAAGTGGCAAATATATGATTGGGGCAAATATATAATGAGAATAGAGAAGTGGCAAATATATGGTTGGGGCAAATATACAAAGAGAATGGAGAAGTGGCAAATATATGATGGGGGCAAATATACAATAAGAATGGAGAAGTGGCAAATATATGATTGGGGCAAATATATAATGATAATAGGGAAGTGGCAAATATATGGATGGGGCAAATATACAATGAGAATAGAGAACTGGCAAATATATGATTGGGGAGCTTATAATGAGAATAGAGAAGTGGCAATATATGGTAGGGGAGCTTATAATGAGAATAGAGAAGTGGCAAATATATGATTGGGGCAAATATATAATGAGAATAGAGAAGTGGCAAATATATGGTTGGGTCAAATATACAATGAGAATAGAGAACTGGCAAATATATGATTGGGGAGCTTATATATAATTATAATGAGAATAGAGAAGTGGCAAATATATGGTAGGGGAGCTTATAATGCACATAGTATAGCGAGAATAAAAGGTTGAATGACAAATACATAATGCAAGTATAGTAAAGCTGATAATGCTTTGTTAGTACAGAGAGAATAATCGAAGTGGCAAATATTAGGTAGGAGAGCTTAAAATGCATAGTATAGAGAGAATTAGAGAAGTGGCAAATATATTAACGGAGTAGAGCTTATAATGTATACAAGTGCTTACATCGATGAGAATGAAGAGAGAAGCAAGGTGAAGGGATGGTTGGATAGAGAACATGATAGAAATACTAAATTACTTGTCAACTTGTTCAATGTCTATAAAGACAGTGACTTGGGTGGCTGGATTGAACTAACAAAGTCATTATAAATGGTGAATATTGAAGCTGATGTTACAGCTGGCTGTACTGTGTAAGTGATGTACCTGTATATTATAGGCAGATTTGACAGAACTTAGCTGTACTGAATCAAACCCCAGGGCTCCTACAAGTGTTGGCTGCCAGCCTTGAGGATGCAGTATGTAGACTTAGCCCCCCCTCCCTTGTTGAGCTCCCTCAGGTAAACATTCAGGTAACTGATACAGTTTGGTCAGTAGGCTATTTTGGGTACCAGAAGCTTCACTTTTCATCAGCTGCTCCTTGAGGAAGACATTCTGTTGAAGAATCGGTAATTAAACAGGAAGTGATGAAGGATATGTGCCGTTTTAATTAAACTCAGTTCTCCAAACCTGTTTCAAGATGGTTAAGATTTTTTGGCAGGATTATGATAGACTGCATGGTGTAGAGTTCTCGAAACTATTTTTAACGAGTTGGAGCTAATTGGCTAAGGGAGATAGGAGTTAGGGAGGGGCTATGGTGAATGGGCACATGTAACATTGATATTTGATCTACAGGAATTTCACTAAGATGACATCATCAAATGTATTCACAAAGACATGTTAATGATCTGAGGTTAACGCTAGTTTTTATACCACAAATAAAAAACTGTTGACAATTAGGCGTAATTCTACACAAAAAATTAAATTAGCATCTGTATCTTGCATTCAATATTAAGCCCTCTGGTTTTTTAGCCCACCATCATCAGATGGTGGGCTATTCAAATCGCCTTTCGTCCGTGGTCCGTCGTCCGTCCGTCCTTCCGTCCGTCCGTCCGTCCTTCCGTCCGTCCGTCCGTCCGTTAACAATTCTTGTTACCGCTATTTCTCAGAAAGTACAGAAGGGAGCTTTCTCAAATTTCACATGTAGGTACCCCTAGGGCCCTAGTTGTGCATATTGCATTTTGGGACCAATCGGTCAACAAGATGGCCTACTGGCGGCCATCTTGGATTTTGATAGTTAAAGTTTGTTACCGCTATTTCTCAGAAAGTTATGAAGGGATCTTTCTCAAATTTCACATGTAGGTTCCCCTAGGGCCCTAGTTGTGCATATTGCATTTTGGGACCAATCGGTCAACAAGATGGCCGACTGGCGGCCATCTTGGATTTTGATAGTTAAAGTTTGTTACCGCTATTTCTCAGAAAGTACTTAAGGGATCTGTCTCAAATTTCACATGTAGGTTCCCCTAGGGCCCTAGTTGTGCATATTGCATTTTGGGACCAATCGGTCAACAAGATGGCCGACTGGCGGCCATCTTGGATTTTGATAGTTAAAGTTTGTTACCGCTATTTCTCAGAAAGTTTTGAAGGGATCTTTCTCAAATTTCATATGTTGGTTCTCCTAGGGCCCTAGTTGTGCATATTGCATTTTGGGACCAATCGGTCAACAAGATGGCCGACTGGCGGCCATCTTGGATTTTGATAGTTAAAGTTTGTTACCGCTATTTCTCAGAAAGTTTTGAAGGGATCTTTCTCAAATTTCATATGTTGGTTCTCCTAGGGCCCTAGTTGTGCATATTGCATTTTGGGACCAATCGGTCAACAAAATGGTCGACTGGCGGCCATCTTGGATTTTGATAGTTAAAGTTTGTTACCGCTATTTCTCAGAAAGATCTTTCTCAAATTTCATATGTTGGTTCTCCTAGGGCCCTAGTTGTGCATATTGCATTTTGGGACAGATCGGTCAACAAGATGGCCGACTGGCGGCCATCTTGGATTTTGATAGTTAAAGTTTGTTACCGCTATTTCTCAGAAAGTACTTAAGGGATCTTTCTCAAATATCATATGTTGGTTCTCCTAGGGCCCTAGTTGTGCATATTGCATTTTGGGACCAATCGGTCAACAATGATGGCGTTGTCAGTATAATGTGACTGGGTGGATTGTGTTGCTTGGTGTCTTCGGCGGCATGCTTCAGTGATATAGCACTATAAAAAGGGCAACAGTTCCACTATACAAGAAGACACAACATGAATATACCGCAGTCTCCCAAAACACGCACCTTGCACAACATACACGCAACACAACGCATACATGGGAGGCCGTCCTTACATGACCATAGCTGTTAATAGGACGTTAATTAATCAAACAAACAAACAAACAAACCGACCGGCGGCCATCTTGGATTTTGATAGTTAAAGTTTGTTACCGCTATTTCCCAGAAAGTACTGAAGGGATCTTTCTCAAATTTCATATATAGGTTCCCCTAGGGCCCTAGTTGTGCATATTGCATTTTGGGACCAATCAGTCAACAAGATGGCCGACCGACTGACGGCCATCTTGGATTTTGATAGTTAAAGTTTGTTACCGCTATTTCTCAGAAAGTACTGAAGGGATCTCTCTCAAATTTCATATGCATGTTCCCCTTGAACCCTAGTTGTGCATATTGCATTTTGGGAGTGATCGGTCAACAAGATAGCCGACTGGCGGCCATCTTGGATTTTGATAGTTAAAGTTTGTTAACACTATTTCCCAGAAAGTACTGAAGGAATCTTTCTCAAATTTTATATGTAGGTTCCCCTACGACCCTAGTTGTGCATATTGCATTTTGGGACAGATCGGTCAGCAAGATGATCGACAGGTAGCCATCTTGAATTTTGATAATTGAAGTTTGTTACTGCTACATATCTCAGAAAGTACTGAAAAGATCTTTCTCAAGGTTCATATATAGTATGTAGTAAAAGTTTGAAAAGCAGGGAAAAGATCCCTCTTTCTGTTGTCAGACATAGATCATTCTTTGGTGGGCGCCAAGATCCCTCTGGGATCTCTTGTTTCATTGTTATTGAAAGAAAGATAAAATTGGCCTTTTACTAAACTTTTTCCACCAATTTCTTTGTACATTTGGTAGAACTTTGAGAGAGAGAATAGGTGTATTGGAGTGTAGATTAACCACCTATAGGTAATTACATAGGTCCCATCTGTGATATAACGAAGAGGTGATCAATACTAATTTCAGCTTTAATCATCACACATTGTCTGGTTTCTAATTCTAAGTTCTGCTCAGTCCATGTAATAGATGTATCTCACTGTATTTCTAGATCCTAATTCTAAGTTCTCCTCAGTCCATGTAATAGATGTATCTCACTGTATTTCTAGATCCTAATTCTAAGTTCTCCTCAGTCCATGTAATAGATGTATCTCACTGTATTTCTAGATCCTAATTCTAAGTTCTCCTCAGTCCATGTAATAGATGTATCTCACTATAATATGGGGTGATGTTAACCACTAATTAAGGCTCATCATTTATATTGTCTTGATAACGATCCTCATTTCTCCAAAATTTCATTATTACGATATATTGAGATGAAGACAACTTCGTACCACATTCATTTTCATCCCAAGAGGTGTCTGATATGTTTTCACCCTCCCCTCTACATTTTCAGATACATAATTCAAATCCAGGCCAGTTGTATGGAGTAAAAATATACTGAAATAGACCTGTGAGCCAGATTACAGATTATGAGTGATATTAAATGTTTCCTGTATTTCTGATTTTAATAGAATCTGTTTCAGTTAACATTTTTATCAATTTTCGAGAATTTGAGTCATAATTGATCCAAATAAGCTCCCAGGCTATTTTAGTAATACATAGGATTGTAACGGTTACTATATTTATAGGTAATGTAATGTCATCATGTTATTGAACACAAAGGTCAGTTACCTATATAGACACTGTCTTAGACCTATAATCACATCGTCGTGTTTTACACCTGTAATTACGTCGTCATCAGTGCTGATGGGGCCATCAGATATAGGTAACAGTGGGGTAACCTGATATTGCATCAACTATGAATGATACATATATATCATCATTTAGTATTGACCTTAAAAAAACCCAAAGAGTAGGCGATATGTGGTCTCTTTAGACAAGTGGTCTTTATACACAGGTCAAATCGTGTTGTTAATGACCATTTAGGGCCCTAAGAGAGTGGTCTTAATAAACAGGAGATCTTTATACAGAGGTGGTCACTAAGGCAGGTTTAAAGTATGTGTAAAAAAAAACTGGTAAAGAGTTGTATTTTAAGATATAAGATCTAGTAGGTAGTATAAAACGCTATAAGCCTTCCTGCTTTACTAAATAGATCACACTTACAGATTGGGGGAGATATCTGTTATATCTGTACCCATTGACATCCATAGTGGTAAACTATAACGACTCTATAAAATCGCACATTGACAAGAATATACCTCCATTATGCATGAGCCTAAAAGAGCATTGGAGATCCTGCATGGCAGTCTGGAGATTTTAAAATGTCAAAAACTGTTTCCATTTGCAAAATCTCATATTTTGATATCAAGATTTGTATATATATAAGATGAAAATATTTATTTAACCTCAATTAAATCTTCTCTTTACCACATATGCTTTAATTAGATACATCATTAATGCTACTATCATAATTAACAAGAGGTAAATTGCAATCTACACAAAACAAAAAATGCAATCCACACACCAAACCAAAACCATGATCTGCAAACCAGAAAGGTTATTTAAGGGATATCATTATTGTTTGAAGTTGAGTTGTACAGTAGTAAGGTGATAGCATCACACCTGTGCCAAATTGCTATTGATTAATTCAAGTTAGGCTCTACACTTGAGGAAGAAGCCATTAAATTATCACAACTTTGTTAAAAAGGTTATTTACTGTTGGAAGCCTCCCACTTTGTGAATGAATTTCTTTCTCCCCAAGCCAAAAGGAGGGAGCCGAAGATACATAGCACAGATAGCGAAGAAAAGTGCGAAGCCCATCATAGCAGGATAGTACTGATGGACGGGTGAAAAGGCTTTACCATCTCGGAGTGTGTTTCTGTATCTGATACTGCAGTTGTAATCGTAGGAAGCAGGGCTATCAGGGTTTGTGATCGTTGGGTTGTCTAGTTAGTCCATTGTTTGATGTACAGTAGATCAGCAAAGGTCGACAAGGTTAAGGTGTGTGATAAGGTACACCAGAATGTAAAGGGGGGACTGGAGGGTTGCTCAGCTAAACATTGGAAAGTGTTGTAAAGTAGTTTTACTGACTGCAATAACACAATCAACAAGGAAATATATAACATTACTATAAAACATGTCAGATGTCTGTTTTACCTCTTACATATTATTTATAACACACTTCAACTATTGTTTAAAGCTCATAACAAAGTTCATGACGTGTATAAAGGTGTCACTGTTGGCTTTATAACCTTCCGTTTCCAAAAAATTAATTTCCTTAACCATTCAATTCAGTCCATCTGGTATTGTATATATCAAAATCTTATTAAAGTTCTCAAGAACTAGAACGTCAGCATTAACAGGCAGGAATGCATGAACCTAGCATCAAGAATAACTATTGACAACAATTATAACTATGGTTACCCTATAGAGTAGATTACACAAGTATATAACCTTACAGAGTTACCTCCCTTAGGTACGTATCCTTTAAGACATTATTATTATTTCGTGCGCAAATCTTGTTTTCACTGAAGAGTATATGTCGTTACCCTTGCAAACACATGGTGTTAGAATCAATACCTACCCGCAAGGGCAGATAATTCTCTTATAGATGTCAATACAGAATAGTCATCACATAGAGTATAGCTTATATTAGAAAACTATAGATAACTATGGTAGCTGACAAGTTGTTGTAAGTTGACCATACTTGTGACCTTGGTTCATGTCAAGCTTATCAAGCCCTGCCTGCAGTCAGGAAGGAAGTGAGGTCTAGCTGGTTTTTACAGGGCTGGTCCTTGTCATCTCATACACATGTAAAATAATTTACTTTCCTTATTATTTAATACTGAGAACTCTTATTCATAAACACGTACAGATTAATTCAACACCCAACACTGGAAAATTCCTTCTTAAAAATTACAGTTATAGAAATCCAATAGTTAATTTTATTCAAAAAGATACAGCATACATTGTCAGAGCATCAAAATATGTCATTGGCTCTCAGGCCTCAAAGTTGAGAGAAATTTACTCGCATATGCGAGTAAATATTTCCAAAGGCGAGTTAAAATTAACAATGTATCGCCAAACGGCGAGTAAAAAATTCCTTAATATTTCCGGATTTATTTTATGTGTTCGGTTCTTTTAATAGTTACACATATCTAATCTGTGTAAGAAAAGCGCTTAAAAGCATAATCACTGCCTGCTGTAAAGCGTCTTGATGACCCTACCTCATGTATCAGTAGCAATATGGCGGCAAAAAGGCCGGGGCAAATCCCCCTGACTTGTTTTGGCTTTAAAAAGTCAAAACAAACAGAGAACAATGGCAGTTTTGACTCTGGATTCATGTGAAAAAAGGGACTGAAGCCAATACATCAACAGGAAGCAAACGCTTCGACATGGCTGAACGAATGTTGTGGCCAAGACATGACGAAGGTACGATGTTCTAAAAGATGTGTAAACAGGTTATTAATTGATCAATGGCCGGCAAAACAGACTTTGTGTCCAACTACTGATTGTTACGAAAGAGACAGACGCTTGTGTGACACAGAAAGACAGTAAGACATTCATGATATTGTTATCGCTTCAAGTTCAAACGAAAGTACAGTCGGACACAACTTTCAAACAACGCAAACAATGTGTTGCAAAAACATTGCAAGATATGCACATAAAGTTCGTCAATGCATACATGTATAGAATCGCCAAGCCACAACTAAATTCCAAGCCGCTGGTAGACATATGCAACGAAAAACGGACTCTTGGAAGCTTGTACATTACTGCCTGAGATATTAGGCCCAATTTATTCAATTTTAAATAAAATATAATAACCCTAATCGGCGCGATATGAATTAGTAACTGAATAAATTTGAGATATATTGATAATTACTATACATTTATATATAAATTACTTATATTACCGTATATAAAATTTAAACAGATTGAAAAATGATTTAAAACAAAAAGGAAGCTGAAGTACAGAGGCTGTTTAGTGGGACATTGCAGTTGTTGAATAAAAAGAGTTTTGACCAACACGAAATTATGTTTTTCATGTTTTTTAATACTTGTACATGAGTATCTGCTTGCTCAATAGTGTAAGGTGTCTCAATAAAGCTCTTAACACATCAAATCAATATATGAATCTTATAAATTTCTCTTGACAACATTTGGCGAGTAAAGTTTAGAGGTCACTCGCCAATTGGCTAGTCATTCATTGTCAGAGCATCAAAATATGTCATTGGCTCTGGATTGGCAACTTGCCTTTATTGTTGAGATTGACTAGGATTGAGCAGTGGTGCCAAGCCTCTTATGAATAAAGGTTTTCAACATGCATGACAATATCTGATCTGGGTGATTTTGAACTATCACTATGGCACCAACATGATTTGGTACACAATGGACATCTTAATACTCTCAAGCTAAAAGGCAAAGTATTTTTAGTCTGGAATAGCATCTTTGACCTGGATATATTGGCCAGTCATATGCAAGAAGTTGTTTGGTGCAAAAAAAAAAACTATTAATAAGAATTTTATGGCTTTTTGATTATATACAGCAGAATCTAACAGGAACATATGGAAATTAGATTGTCTGACCAGTAGCGTCTGGCAATGATCGTATACAATAGACATGTGACATGTAATCTTATGTTCAGTAAAACCTGCCATAGCGACTACCTCTGTATGAAGACCACCTGCTTAATAAGACCACTTTGATAGGGTTCCAAATGACTTATAATTTCAACACAATTCAACCTGTGTATAAATACTTCCTGGCTATGAAGACCATTTTCCTCTGTCCCTTATATAAGTGGTCTTTATAGACAGTTGTGACAGTATTTTGACCTTTTGTGTAAGGTGACACTAAAATCCTGTAGACATCTTGTATGAGATACCATTTAAGAATCAAAGGCCTCTTGTGTTATTTTGATATTTGGTCTAGAATTCTAAAATACTGACTAGCACTGCTTATTAGAGACTTCTGAACTGGCGGTTATTGACTCTGGAACTAGGCTGTTCAATATTTTATTAGAGTGCAGTACGAGTCTGTCTCATTAGTGCCACTTCAGGATTGATCTGGGATGTGAAAGTAAGATCGCTGTAAATAGTTATGTATAGGTCGCTGTAGACAGGTGTGAAGGTCAATAGATCGCTGTAAACAGTTGTGAAAGTCAATAGGTCGCTGTAAATAGTTATGTATAAGTCGCTATAGACAGGTGTGAAGGTCAAAAGGTCGTTGTAGACAGGTGTGAAGCCAGGTCAATAGGTTGCTGTAAACAGTTATGTATAGGTCGCTGTAGACAGGTGTGAAGGTCAATAGGTCGCTATAGACAGGTGTGATGGTCAATAGGTCGCTGTAGACAGGTGTGAAGGTCAAAAGGTCATTGTAGACAGGTTTGAAGGTCAATATGTTGTTGTAAACAGTTGTGAAGTTCAATAGGTCGCTGTAGACAGGTGTGAAGGTCAATAGGTCACTGTAAACAGTTATGTATAGATCGCTGTAGACAGGTCAATAGGTCGCTGTAAACAGTTATATAAAGGTCGCTGTAGACAGGTGTGAAGGTCAATAGGTCGCTGTAAACAGTTATGTATAGGTCGCTGTAGACAGGTGTGTAGGTCAATAGGTCGCTGTAAACAGTTATGTACAGGTCGCTGTAGACAGGTGTGTAGGTCAATAGGTCGCTGTAAACAGTTATGTATAGGTCGCTGTAGACAGGTGTAGAGGTTAATAGATCGCTGTAGACAAAACTCACAGTAACTTCTGATCAAACAAAAATAGAAAGAATTGGTCTTTTTTAGACCAACAAAAAACATGAATTATTCAGAGCCTTCCTTTAGCCTATACCAAGAGTAAACATTATAGGTGTATTTGTTACCAAAGGTCTAGCCATAGGTAAACTTCACGTCACTGTTTTCGTCAGTAATGAAGTTACGTACAACCTAGAACTACATTGATTGAAAGACCCTGTTTAGTCCAAAGTATTCCATTGATATTGGCTAAACCTCACATAATTAGCAGAAACCTGAAAATAAGGTTTAAAGCATGTAAAACATTCTGTCAGAATTTATGGAAAAGACAATTTCAGATATGACTAGTAGATATATAAATAATGCAGATAATGGAGATAGTAATGTGAAAGATGAAAGTTAAACCTTGAGCATATAATATTCTTATATTATGGGACATAGTCAATAGCGTTTCCTTGTTTAGTTCAAGCGAATCTACAGACAATGTTTGGAGTAATCGATAAAGATTTCTAGGAGAGACAGGTAGTCTATAGAGGGAGAATTACTGGCAGTCCATCGACTTTCCCATTCCTGTACAAACTATTGTCAGACGCCTCCTCTTGGCACCTATCTGGTGTGCAACATCCATGGTAACATTCATCAGAAATGCACAGCAAAATCAATGTTTGGCACATGCAAAACATTTTTTAAGCCTTAACATACGAAACAATAGAAATTGGCCCATTACAGTCTGACAAGTACAGTAACTCAGGTTTGAGTGCATGGCCTAAAAAGATAGAGGAGGTAAAAAAAAAAAGTTGAAACAAAACTTGCTTTTTTTTGTACTCGCTTCTTACTACCCGGTATATGATTTTCCACAGTGATGAAATTAGAAGTGTCAATGATACTTTAATCAGCAGCTGTCATTCATACTTACTTCTGGTAAACGATTATTAAAGGGTGACCGATTTTCATCAGTTAAAGGTTTTAAAGGATCAGAGAACTTTAACTTCGTTTTATAACCATAATTTATTGTATGTGTTTTGAAGCAGTTTCACGTTTGAGGGACAACTGTAATCAAGGTGTATTGTATGGAGTAGAAATAGAAGAAAATTGTGATATTACGCTTTACAAATCATACCTAGGCCTATATACAGCCAAGGACAATCTATATTTTCGCCTCTTAAACCAATATCATATCGCCAGCATATTTACTTATATATTTGTGTTAAAATAACGTCGCTATTGAATTTGTTAAAGGGCATCTTCACGGCCGGATATTATTAGATCTTGATAAGTGATGATACATGTGGTATCGCGTGACATATATTTCTACGGTTGTTAAATGACAACACGATAACTAGGCATTAGTCTTCTGAAGAGGATTGATAAGTGTAGTTAAAGTTAACTTTAATTTTAGGACAAAACATTTTCAACCTTATTTTTAGGACAAAACATTTTCAACCTTATTTTTAGGACAAAACATTTTCAACCTTATTTTTAGGACAAAACATTTTCAACCTTATTTTTAGGACAAAACATTTTCAACCTTATTTTTAGGACAAAACATTTTCAATCATCATCATGTTTATATTAAATATTTCTCTTCAAAAATTGTTTTCTTTCAAATTTTATATATGCATCAGAAAACACCAATGAACTTTACAGTAGCATGATCATATATAGTATTTATATCTCTGATATTATTTTGTGAATGTTTACGTTTAATGAAATGAAAGACTTCAAAATGTTGATTTATTGATAAATTTAGAGGATGTACATTCTATTGGCTCTGCTGTATTTGAATTGGCTAATGACAGATTTCTATGTAAATGTTGATTTCTGATTCTTTTATATATCCCATTGAAAAGGGCATGGCCTGTAGACTTTTAAATGATATACTGTTCATATATAATATATGTATTTATTGTAATTGGTTAGCGGACAATTAATCCACCAGTTGATCCTTATACTTTCCTAAGCTACCATTTAAAACCTGGAGAATTTATTTATGTGTAATTGAGGGCTTTACCTAATACACTGTAATCGACTGCTGTGTACATGTGTTATAAGTTAAACCAGATTAAAATCTTACCAGTGTTCCCTCTTACCACACTACACATCTGTTGTTCTGTCCAACTTCTACCTGGAGTGAGACTTTATAATACACATTTATAGCTTGTGGAAGGTCAAGGTCACTCGAGAAAATACTTATTGATATTATTAGATATGTCCAGGATCTCAAACACCACCACCTTTCATGTCTTCAGATGACCACAACTTGTGTCAATCTTTACAGAACACATAAATCTGTTGTGACCTAATAGGTCCTAATTTAGGTAGTCATGACAAAAGTCGATCTACAGGCTCAAATCTCTCAGGGCCCTGGCAATGAATGTCATGAACATTATATTGCTTATCTTAAAGATATCCATAGGAAAGAATTACAGATTTTAAGGAAGTCTCCTTAACTTATGATAGTTTCTTTTTATAACTTCTGTTTTGCTGAGTGGATCAGTATACATGGATAACCTGAATTGACTTCACAACATCTTGACCTGAAGTTTTGAATTGGTTCAATTTCTGGTCTTATTCTGCTGATTTTGACCAGTGATTCATATTTTAAATGTCCAGTACATGAAACTGGACCTGCAGTTGGTTAAGGATATGAAACTCGGGCCAGTCTCTTACAGAAAACATGACCTGTTGTGACTTGGTAGGTACTAATTTTAGATAGTCGTGACAAAAGTGAAAACATGCTATATATCGATTAACACTAGCTTTTCTATGAATGAAGTCATTATTTAAAGAGACTGTGCTTTCCCCATAACATATACCAAGGCCTGATCAATACCATGTACAATACTTTTGTCTTTACGATATTAATGTTTTTTCGTGACATTACACAAAGACTGTAAAATCCCAGAACACACCATAGTTATTGTGCTATATGCAGATTTGCCTGGCTAGGATACTGAAGGCTGTGGTTTTATTACTTTGTTATGTTAAATGAATTGTGCTGTTTTTTGTCGCTGATAACAGATCAAAAACCCGTAGGACATTTAGAGACTGGGTTGCAAATATTTGTGGTATTGTAGTGAAATGAGGTGAATAAACTTCTATTGTGGTTTGATTTTCACCTGTGGCTGAGTTTACTACAGAGGTTACAATGTACCTAACCACAAGGGGAGGTGATTACTCCTTATAGGTTTCTGTAGGTCAAATGAGTTTATGTATCACTCTTTACTTGATTCAGTTAACAACTTCTTTGGTATAAGAAGCACATTTTCTTTAGAATTTGAAATATATGAAAATGGAAACTACAGCAACCTTTTAGGGAAAGGTATAAGTCATACAAAAAATACCTGTTATGATATTTAAGGTATAATGGGACCACACCTGTATATGGCGACATTTTATTTAGTTCATCCTTGTAAACATTACTACTTTGCCTATAGCCAAGCCATGTTTATACTTTTGTCTGGTCGTGTCATTCAGTGTTAAGTCTATATGTCAGGTGATGAATCGTTGATAAACCATCGATGGTAAGTCTATATGTCAGGTGATGAATCGTTGATAAACCATCGATGGTGGAATGGGGAGTTTATAATAATGTGAAGGTCGTGTGTACTTTACATTAGGTTTGTCATGTTGTATACTGTCAAAGGATTTAGGATAGCCTCATTATCTCATCTGTCAATACATTAACCTGAGGAGAAGCTATGGTAGCTTTGCCCAAAGACTTCAAACAAAAAATATAACTTGATTATAGTTTTGTGAATTTCTACCCAGAGATCTAGTAGTTATAGCATCCAGGCCATTGCCCAGTTCCATCAACATTCCAAACTTAAAATTCTCTATAATAGAAAAGCATTACTTTTATAAGTGAAGGAAAAACTCCTAAGTGAAAGGAGCTTTGCTTAACTCTTGTAATGCTTTCTTAAGGAGAATTTTAAGTAAGTTTCCAGTTAAGGAACTTTGATAAAACTGGGCCCAGTCCTGAACCTTGCCTAACTCACCGTTGTTGACGTTATATATACCATTTGTCTGTGACTACTATCGAAGTTGCCTGTATACCACAAAATGTCTAATTGTCCCTGACTAAGTAATACTTACTCTGCTGATATATATGAAGTAGAACTTTACATGTCGCCAGGTATAAGTCATATAATGTATAAATTAAGACTGACTATACATCATCATTAGTTAGAGATATGAAGTTAGCGTGACAGACTTGTAGTATAAGTGTGTTAAGTCTCCTCATCTATAACCAAGCTTTTCTATATAGACTTTATACAGTGTAGGTTAGTGACATTCCGTGAGATCTTAACCTGGTTCACAAATTACCTGTAAGACTTTTATATTAATCAGGAAATTGCCTGTTGTAACAGGTAATATGGCAAATGGCGAGTCAGTAATATAAGTCGTAATTAATGAACCATCATAAAATTCTGTATAAGTCATGATATGACTTAAAGTTTTTGCCCTTTGGTAAGTGTCTAGTTTATATTTATGTCATACATATAATTCACTATTTTTTATACACCATCAACTTCACTGGGTTTTTTTTCAAAATCTTCAAAAAATTCTGTTACAGTATTAATGACGTATTTATTTTTTCCATTTTAGCTAAATGCAGTTAGGATGAGTTTTCTTCCTTGGCTTGTATATTAACCAGAAAATGATTATGAAGTTATGAAACATATACAATTATGACTCAACTTATAGATTAATTAATTTCATAAGTAACTTAATTATATATTGATAACCTTCCGCAAAGATTTCAGAAGAAGAATCAATTTCCATGTATTTCTACAGTAAGATTAGATAAATGTAAAACCTTCTCACCTTGACATGCCGAGATATAAACACAAGTAATTACACACTTATATATGGAATGAGGTACTCTATATAAGTAAGCTTAGGCTTTGTCAGGACTAGCAGTATCGATTGTCACAGCTGTTCCAGCACACAACTTACTTATCAATAACAGATCGCTGTCCTATTTATTATCTCCCCTGTTTCAGCTAGCTAGGATGTGTTCAGATTTTGACAGATTTGTGTTTGCTATATAGACCTGTATAATTGAGATGGATGTGACAGTATGATATATACTACCCGCCTGTTTTCTGTCCAACAGATTGATCCTAAGGTTGTACAGCTTAACAAATGATCATCATATCTCAGTTGAATCTTCCCCTATATATTTGTCCTGATCATTCAATAGATTTAAGGCCGCGGCAGCTTGAATGTAATTTCCTACTTTGATTAAAGTGATCTAAAGCTGCTGTGAAATTAGATAAATTATTTGGTGATGTGGGTAATAGATATGTTTTAGAGATAAAGTAATCCTAATTTACTTTGTAACATGTTTTTGTAAATCAATTTGATGTTTATTACAGATTTGAGATATATGTTACTTTAAAGCTTTAATGAATTTGACAAAAATTTAAATAGAAATTCAATTGATTTTAAGCTCTCCACTTGACTAAGTACCATAAATTACCTACTTATTGAGGCCATGATATAGATAATAGATATACCATAGTCAATATGGGGGGAAGGGGGGGGGGCAGAGGAAATGGCACAGATCACCTTAAAACTTGGAACAATTTAAAGAAGTTTTTAAATAAGTTACTTTTGATTATTATCATTATTCCCTTAATGTTAACACTGTCTACAGAGTTCCTGCACTAGTTCTTAGTTATAAAATGTTGTCAAACAAATTCAACCCACAAGTAATAAGTTTTGATTAAAAAAACTGGATCAGACATTAGCAGCAATTTTGATATATAATGATATATCATCTGAGCAGCAGTTTCTTGGACACCAATCTATCAACCTAAGAAATTTCCAAAAAAGAAGGATTGAATCCCCGTATTAGGGCAGCTGACATCCTACATATAGTATACAGTGCTCCTACCACCTGTTTACATCTAAAAGAATTAATGAAGCATAATGCTCTGAACCCTATATTTACCACAGTTCCCTCACCATTCTGATGAGACTGTCATGTTAAGAATGAAACTTTGAAATAAGATATATGCTTTTCATAATCCATATGATCTTGAGCATGAGCAATGTTCTGTTAAATTAGATCTTAATTAGAATATGTTCTATTGTATTTTACAGAAAAATGAACGGCGACAACAACATGCTACCAAAGAGACGGAGTTCCTACGACTAAAACGGTCTCGCTTAGATATAGATGATTTTTCCCCAATTAAAGTTATAGGACGAGGTGCCTTTGGTGAGGTAAGTTTGAAATATATATCTGTTAATGATGCTTCTGGATCAGGTCAATTGCCAGCAAACAGGAAGCTCAATTGGTGGAGCACTCCGGCTAGTGTTTGGAGGGTCCAGTGGTTCAAATCTCGCATCTCCATGAAACTTCAAATGGCTCTACAATATCATGTTTGTTGTTAGTTTTACCACTTTCAGAATCACTGAGGAGCAGATTTTGTATCTAATTCTATTTCACCATTCATCAGATTAAATCAAATTTGAGATTTGATTTGACTGCTTGCAAGGTGTTTGTGGTAGGTTGGTGTTCTTTCAGATCCAACTTTCTCCTCCTGAATCTTATATCAGAATTTTACCATTTACAGGATATGTAAAAGTTCAGTGCGGCCAGTTGGTGGTCTAATTGATTTATATGTTTTTGAATTTAATAGAACAAAAAACATCACAAGCATCTTTCATCAGAACTATAAAAACCTGAAAAGTATAACAATTAAAACAGTAGAACTGAGAATTCAACGCTATCTAACATCAAACTCACTCCAACCTATACGTACATTGATAAATTAACTATTGGTGATGCCAATCTTCTCCTATGTGAAACAATCACATACAGTTTTGGATGTGTTTCTCTCTAAATCAAACGCAGGACAAACCATCAGTAAATTCCATAGTGTAATTCTCCTGGGATTATTAAGTAATACAGGTTATCTTGTTTCAAATGAATCTCTGGGATCTACCAGGCTTGGAGTTGTAACATCCTCACCAATCATCAACTGGGTTTGTTTGTGGTGTCAGAGTTTGGTTTTGTAGGGAGAAAATGACTCCCCTAGGAAACAAGGCGGGATTACATTATATCGACTTCCACATGCATAATGTAGTTTATATGCTGAAGTTATTCTTCATACTAAAGTTAGCCATAAACATGCAACAGAGGAGTGGCATTGGTGCTCCCTTCCATTCCAGCCAAAACAATAAAGCAGGATTTTTATTATGGCATTTCATTAAATTTCAATTATTCACCCCTAAATAGAACAAGGCCTCAGCAATCAATAGGCCACTAGACAATCCCCAGGGGAAGTAACTCCTGTTTAATCACCATTTATTGATACAAAACTGACAGTGATGCCCTCATTATTTTTTAACCGGTTTATGGTTGGAAGAGGAAGCCGTACGGGTATTAACTTATACATGTTGCTGATTCGCATTTCAAACTTTTCACTATGACATTCTCAAATTCTACTGCTCGGGGATTCAGTTTGAAAGGAGGGCTTCGTGGAAAGACATTAAAATTTCTACAACTAGCTATCCATTTCTGAGTAGCAAATGCAAATGCTTTACAGGGCAGTTGCCATAAATGAACTGTAGGTTGGTGGTTTTTTTCCTGGTACTTGCCATTAGGTAAACATAAACCAAGCCTCATACTTTAGACTTATGCAATGATTCTGAGATGATCAAGCTTGACCAGGTGTTGTTATTTATTATTGGTAAAGTCAGAAATCAAGTAATTTTCTTCTCTATGTTTGCACTTGTGGTCTGGTATACATATATGTTACTGGGGTCAACAAAGTGTTGTTTATGTGATTGTATTTTAACTCTGGCTTTACATGGACCAGCAATGTATTTTATAAGTCAATTTATAACAAAATAATTGCAGACCACTGTGGCTTTTAGAATAGCACTTTATTGATAAGTTATCACTTCCAAAAAGGTTTTAAAGTGTACTCCAATGAAATATATATAAACTTTAAAACTCCATTGCTCATACAGAATTAACACTGCTTATACAAGATGAAAAGCAGGGCTAATGCTTGTCTGAGAAACTTATAGACTTAAGGTAAATATTTATGAGTGTTGGCGATAGTGTTACAACTTAGGCTTTGTGGTAGAGGTGGCCTGTTTATAGGGCGATAGTTTACTTGAGATCCCAACCATTATACACTACTGGTTTGCACTCCATGCTACTCTAACAGAACTGCAACAATACGGTTCAGTTTTGTTTTACATGCTGTTGTAAGTCGAGTTCTTTTAGAGATGTGCCTGGTTTTAAGGCCCAGAAATATCCAGATCTTTATATTATATCTATGGTCAGTACTTATGGCTACATCTGGTTGACCTTGTCCCTAACTCAAAACCAGATGTGGACGCCAAGGGCTAGTACCTGGGAGTTTATAACTCATAGGTGGGTTTGGTTTTATTAGTTTAATGTCCTATAAACAGCCAGGGTCATGTAAGGAGGTTTGTTGGTGGAGGAAAGCAGGAGTACCCAAAGAAAAACCACCAGCCAGCAGTCAGTACCTGGCAACTGCCCCACACGGAACTTGCAACCCAGAGGGTGGAGGGCTGGTGGTATTGTCGAGAACTTGTAAACCACTCGGCCACCGAGCCCCATTTAACTCATACATTCCTGTTGGAGGGTCTGAGACGAAGTCTCAAGTGACCTATTCTAATCGCCTTTTGTCGTCGTCGTCCGTCGTGCGTCGTGCGTCGTATGTCTTGTAACCAATTATACTTTTCGACTTCTTCTCCAAAAAAACCGTTGCTGAAGGATTTTCAATGAAATTTTGTACAAACCCTTCTAAGGGCATAGGCCAATCAAAATTGTTGAATTATATGGTCCCCATACCCCAGGGAGCTTGGGAGGGGGCCAAAAGGGGTAAAAAAATTGAGGTAAATCCTTTAAATCGCTACTAGTCATAGAGTTCTGAATGGATTGTAACCAAATTTGGCCACAAACATCCTCGGGGAAGGGGAACAGAACTTGTATAAATTTTGGCTCTGGTCCCCGGGGGGCAGGAGGGGCGGGGCCCAATAGGGGAAATAGAGGTAAATCCTTTAAATCGCTACTAGTCGTAGAGTTCTGAATGGAATGTAACCAAATTTGGCCACAAACATCCTCGGGGGAAGGGGAACAGAACTTGTATAAATTTTGGCTCTGACCCCCGTGGGCAGGAGGGGCAGGGGCCATTAGGGGAAATAGAGGTAAATCCTTTAAATCGCTACTAGTCATAGAGTTCTGAATGGAATGTAACCAAATTTGGCCACAAACATCCTTGGGGGAAGGGGAACAGAACTTGTATAAATTTTGGCTCTGACCCCTGGGGGCAGGAGGGGCGGGGCCCAAAAGGGGAAATAGAGGTAAATCCTTTAAATCGCTACTAGTCATAGAGTTCTGAATGGAATGTAACCAAATTTGGCCACAAACATCCTTGGGGGAGGGGGAACAGAACTTGTATAAATTTTGGATCTGACCCTCCGGGGGCAGGAGGAGGGGGGCCCAATAGGGGAAATAGAGGCAAATTCTATTAATCGCTACTTGTCCTAGAGTTCTGCATGGATTGTAACCAAATTTGGCCACAACCATCCTTGGGGAAAACAGAACTTGTATAAATTTTGGCTCTGGCCCCCTGGGCGCAGGAGGGGTGGGGCCCAATAGGGGATTTAGAGGTTAATATTAAAATTCCTTCAGAAAAGAAAAATGAACCTGTATTCAGAACATTACTTGGCATTACAAACCAGGTGAGCGATACAGGCCCTCTGGGCCTCTTGTATTATATCTAGTGGTGGGTCGATCATCGGATATAATCGATTGACGACTTGTTAGAGCCTTCCGATGTCGATGATCGGATTCTTGTTTTCCCGTAACCGATAATCAGATAAAGTTCTCGGCCAGGGGACAGAACCAAGAGCCTTCCTCACAGGGGCGAACGCTGAACTCAAGGCCAAAAGTAAGGCAGTGCCAAGGGAGGCATTAGGAAAAATAAAGTCAGGAAGAAGAGAAAAGATAAGATCCTAAATTTAGTCGCCTTTAAGATCATGCAATAGGGGCAGCAGGTACAATTCTTACGCCCTACCTGCAGGGCCAACTACCAGTCTACCACAACACTACTGTACTATAGGATTATATCAAATATAGTGTGCAAGTCTACCACAACACACTGTATTATAGGATTATAACAAATATAGTGTGCAAGTCTACCACAACACTACTGTACTATAGGATTATAACAAATATAGTGTGCAAGTCTACCACAACACTACTGTACTATAGGATTATATCAAATATAGTGTGCAAGTCTACCACAACACTACTGTACTATATAGGATTATAACAAATAGAGTGTGCAAGTTCATGCAAGTGTTCTTAAATACTAGTGGTACTTAAATTAACAAAAGTGAGTTAGGGTTTAATATTGATATACAGTTTATATACAGTAACAGAGTAACACAATAGCAATAATGATGTAAGATATATATAAAAATGATAGCAAAATAAGTGAGAAACACGCACACAGCAAATTAAGCAACTTTTAGTAGTTTGAAGGCAATCAAATAACACTGCATGTTGTTGTTGAAGATATTCTTGTAACCGATTAAAATAATCGGTAAACGACATCGGCAGCATTAACCGATCCGATGATCGGATCGATGATCGGATCGGTTGGAATCCCCAACCGATGTCCCACCACTAATTATATCTATGGTCAGTACTTATGGCTACATCTGGTTGACCTTGTCCCTAACTCAAAACCCAGATGTGGAAAGGGCTAGTACCTGGGAGTTTATAACTCATAGTTGGGTTTGATTTTATTAGTTTAATGTCCTATAAACAGCCAGGGTCATGTAAGGAGGTTTGTTGGTGGAGGAAAGCAATAATATCCGAAGAAAAACCACCAGCCAGCAGTCAGTACCTGGCAACTGCCCCACATGGGATTCGAACTTGCAACCTAGAGGTGGAGGGCTGGTGGTAATATGTCGAGATATCTTGTAACCACTCGGCCACCGAGCCCCATTTAACTCATACATCCCTGTTGACTCTTTTTTCTAATATTACAAGGCTGAAACAATCCATTATAGATATTCAGGGGTAAATGATTAGTAAAATATAAATCATCTATCAATCCTGTGTTGTCCTGTCCAGATGACGTACAGAGGCGGATGCATCTATCTATAGTTTTCAGTAAACGTTTGACATAGATACTAGTAAAGTTGTGCAATGGATGTATTTGCTAAAATCTTTACGGCTAATGTCAATATTTTAAATGTCTTAAAAGCAGTGTTTACATACCTGTATAAGACAGGGGCAGCCATGCAATGAAGGATCTGTTTGGCGTTTTATTTACTTAGACAAAGTTTTGGTTATTTACTTAAGGGTATATTGCAATCCCAATTTACAAGCATTTTCGGAAATACATTAGGCAGTATGACAAATGGTTTTAGCTGTATATTTATATATGTGTATGAATTTCATCAAAAAAACTGCTTGATTGTAGATATTTCCAGTATAATAAAACTGCTAATTGTCATGCTAGTCATGAAATAAGAGGGGAGGGGAGTAAGGCCAAATTATTATCTAGTGTGACCCATGTGCTCCATCCTGTCCTCCTGCTGTGATATATAGACTGAAGGCAGTGACATGTATGTCTCAGGTTTCTTTATATATCCAAAATTCAAAAAACAAACAGCCTAGCTAAACATATATTTTTTGAATATTTAAATGGTTAAGCTGAACTGAACATCAAGATCTTTGGATTGGTTCCTTCATCTTTTATTGATTTAAGAACGAGAATTTAACTCGATCGAGACAGGCGGAAAGCTAGGTTCACTTTTGTGTGTACAGTGGGTGTGTGACTGGATTTTCCAGGAGTTGACAAACTCAAGTTTTCCATGTTTAGGGTGGCAACGTATTTAAGTAAGACTATAAATAGGTGTAATCCCAGATTTTATGTAAATTAGATAAACTATACAGCACTGTAGTTATATTGCTTTGTATACAGATTTCATTATTGATCTGTCATAAAAATGACTGATAATATAATTTTAATTTAATTTAAACAGCTCAAATCTTTATGGCTGTGAATACAAGATTTGAATCTCGGTCAGCTATTATAAATACAATCAAACAAAGCTGCAAGGAAAACCTTATAATCTGACTAATTCAATCCAGGCTTCATCTGCCAAGAAATTTCAATTTTATAATTAGCATATATCCTGGAACAAAAATGAAGAAAAAGCAACATCATCATGAAAAATAAGTATTTCATTTTTTGTTTACATTTTTATCACCTCACTTTAATATGCAGTTCATTGTGTCAAAGGTCAAGGACTTTCATGGCAAACAGATTAAATTGACAGTGATCTCAACGGCTTCCTGTTCGTGTTGAGATCGAAAACTTTATTGGTTTTTCAATTTTATATGACATTGTTTGATAGTCACACCTCCAATATATATTTACTTATTAAATATTTAGCTAAAGAACAATTTCTAAAATAAAAACCTCTGATTTTGAAAATAAATTCAAAAGTGCTGATCCTAAAGAAGCAAGCAAAAGTATTATTTGACTATAAGACATCCCATTCACTTTAATCAAAGTCTTCTTCAAATGTTGGAAGAAATTTAAACATAACAGAAAATTTATCTCTAGCTGATAGATACAATATGGCTGTTCCTGAGGTTACAATGGTTAACTGTGGTCTACTAAAGAGAAGAATTTGTATTATAGATTCCAACTCAAGTTGCATTGATGATTTTGTTTGGGATCAAATTCCACTTGTGCTAAATTAAGTTAAGAGATGTCTGACCAAAATGAAATTTTGAGTTGGTAATTAACCAAGATTTTACAGTAGTCATTAACAGAGGGAAATATATCCTTAGTATTCCAACCCTCTGACCCATGGTCCGGTATTTGGATCCTCGATATTTCGACGACCCCTGATAATCTGACTCAGTATTCCGACCTTCAGTACTCTGAACGCTGGTATTCTGACCGTCAGTATTCCGACCTTCAGTATTTTGACCCTCTGTATTCGGAATTCGGATCCTCAGTACTCTGACTGCTGGTATTCTGACCGTCTGTATTCCGACCTTCAGTATTTTGACCCTCTGTATTCTGACCATCAGTATTCTGACCCTCAGTATTCCAACCCTTGGTATTCCGACCCTAGGTATTCTAACCCTCGGTATTTTGATACTACAATGAAGAGTGTATTCTGCACGTGAGAGTTTCATTCCATTTCTTCTTTCAGATCTGTACAAATTCATATCAATATCTTAGTAATGTTAACATTTAGCAAATTCAAAGTTTAATATTACCGAACTGATTAAGCTAGAGAAATTTCCTTGAAGGTAAAAAAAAATTATTTTTGTAAATATCAATTAAGGTTTCACATGCCTCATTCTTATTTCATCCCAAACTACATACATACAAGTTAACTTACTTGAACTTTTATTTTAATTTGACAGGTACGACTAGTACAGAAAAAAGACACGGGACATGTGTATGCAATGAAGATTCTTCGAAAGCAAGATATGTTAGATAAAGACCAGGTAAGAACTAAGTGAATCCGGTGGTGTTTTGAACAGCTGGGTGTATGCTTCCTACCAGGAGATGTACATCCTTCAGCAAAAGTCTTAATAGTTTGCACCAACATACCGTTATTAAATTAATGTAATCGAACCAATTGTACCCGGGTACATTTCGTCATATTTACAAAAGTAGGGTAAATAGTTTTACAGGATACCTGTCTCTGTCTGGCTCTTATTACACTTTCAACTTTAGTTAATTTTAGAGTAAATTTCAATTTTCATTTATGATTGAATTTTTGTATTCAAGTACTTTTTGCAAACTTGTAAAACCCAATATTTACATGTTAGAAAGCAAATTGTACAGATACATATTATTCATTATTTCTTGGCTGCTCATATATGTTCGATTCCGGATCTGTTAACATTGAATTTTATGTAATGTGGCATTTTAAGTAAGATATTGAAATGACTCTTTGTGACAAAAATTGTTCCCCTCTACAGGCATAGCTAAATGTGACAATAGAAAAGATAATGTGAAAGGCCCATGTGTCTATACAGTAAAACATGGTTATAAGAAACACTCTTACAACAAATTCATTATTGTAACATTGTCATTTTCATTCCCTGTCAAGGTTCCTGTAAGATGTATATAATATATATCACTATGCTTATAACGAAGTGATTTATATGTGGTCCCCAGAGGTGTAAATTACCTATCTCTTTGACAGAGTCATCAGATTTACAGCTACATATGTATTATCTGTTACAGGTGGCCCATGTACGAGCTGAACGAGACGTACTTGTAGAAGCAGATCATCAATGGGTTGTGAAAATGTATTACTCTTTCCAAGATGCACAAAACTTGTACCTCATAATGGAGTTTCTGCCTGGAGGTTTGTAATTATTACGTAATGTTCTGAAGTATATCACAGATATATAATTGTAGGTAAATTGTTTTGATTTATTCAATATTTTCATATTACAGAGTTACCTGCCCTTGCATGTAGGTATTTATTATGACATCATCTATTTGCGAGCATAATGTCATAATTTTCAGAGAAAACAACACGAGTTTAACTCACATAATAATGATGTCACATTGCAATGGGAATCATAACCCCAAGGGAGATAACTCTATATATGCAAAAACGGAATATGTTATGCTGGCCATGTTGTCATAAACAATCACCATAGCATAATTTCTTTGACTATAGGAGTTAGCAGTGACTAACATGTCTATGAAGTATTTATTGATCAGGATAGTAATGCATTCTGGGAGAGATTCACCATTTATACCTTGACCTTTACCCTTTGACCTTTGTAGGAGATATGATGACACTGCTGATGAAGAAGGACACACTAACAGAGGAACAGACACAGTTTTATGTGTCGGAGACGGTGCTGTCCATCGATTCCATCCATAAACTCGGCTTTATACACAGGGACATCAAACCTGATAATTTACTGTTAGATGCCAAGGTGAGTACTGGCGTTTTACACAGGGACATCAAACCTGATAATTTACTATTAGATGCCAAGGTGAGTACTGGCGTTATACACAGGGACAACAAACCTGATAATTTACTATTAGATGCCAAGGTGAGTACTGGCGTTATACACAGGGACAACAAACCTGATAATTTACTATTAGATGCCAAGGTGAGTACTGGCATTATACACAGGGACAACAAACCTGATAATTTACTATTTAGATGCCAAGGTGAGTACTGGCATTATACACAGGGACAACAAACCTGATAATTTACTATTAGATGCCAAGGTGAGTACTGGCGTTATACACAGGGACAACAAACCTGATAATTTACTATTAGATGCCAAGGTGAGTACTGGCG
Source organism: Argopecten irradians (assembly GCF_041381155.1). Taxonomy (NCBI): domain Eukaryota; kingdom Metazoa; phylum Mollusca; class Bivalvia; order Pectinida; family Pectinidae; genus Argopecten; species Argopecten irradians. The sequence goes on along the minus strand of NC_091141.1, from coordinate 38,625,282 downwards.
TTATACACAGGGACAACAAACCTGATAATTTACTATTAGATGCCAAGGTGAGTACTGGCGTTATACACAGGGACAACAAACCTGATAATTTACTATTAGATGCCAAGGTGAGTACTGGCGTTATACACAGGGACAACAAACCTGATAATTTACTATTAGATGCCAAGGTGAGTACTGGCGTTATACACAAGGACAACAAACCTGATAATTTACTATTAGATGCCAAGGTGAGTACTGGCATTATACACAGGGACAACAAACCTGATAATTTACTATTAGATGCCAAGGTGAGTATTTGCGTTATACACAGGGACATCAAACCTGATAATTTACTATTAGATGCCAAGGTGAGTACTGGCGTTATACACAGGGACAACAAACCTGATAATTTACTATTAGATGCCAAGGTGAGTACTGGCGTTATACACAGGGACAACAAACCTGATAATTTACTATTAGATGCCAAGGTGAGTACTGGCGTTATACACAGGGACAACAAACCTGATAATTTACTATTAGATGCCAAGGTGAGTACTGGCATTATACACAAGGACAACAAACTTGATAATTTACTATTAGATGCCAAGGTGAGTACTGGCGTTTTACACAGGGACAACAAACCTGATGATTTACTATTAGATGCCAAGGTGAGTACTGGCGTTTTACTCAGGAACATCAAACTTGATAATTTACTGTTAGATGGCAAGGTGAGTACTGGCGTTATACACAGGGACAACAAACCTGATAATTTACTATTAGATGCCAAGGTGAGTACTGGCGTTATACACAGGGACAACAAACCTGATAATTTACTATTAGATGCCAAGGTGAGTACTGGCGTTATACACAGGGACAACAAACCTGATAATTTACTATTAGATGCCAAGGTGAGTACGTGGCATTATACACAAGGACAACAAACTTGATAATTTACTATTAGATGCCAAGGTGAGTACTGGCGTTTTACACAGGGACAACAAACCTGATGATTTACTATTAGATGCCAAGGTGAGTACTGGCGTTTTACTCAGGAACATCAAACTTGATAATTTACTGTTAGATGGCAAGGTGAGTACTGGCGTTATACACAGGGACAACAAACCTGATAATTTACTATTAGATGCCAAGGTGAGTACTGGCATTATACACAGGGACAACAAACCTGATAATTTACTATTAGATGCCAAGGTGAGTACTGGCATTATACACAGGGACAACAAACCTGATAATTTACTGTTAGATGGCAAGGTGAGTACTGGCGTTTTACACAGGGACAACAAACCTGATAATTTACTATTAGATGCCAAGGTGAGTACTGCACAATTCTTTAATTGTTATTACCTTTTCATACATACTGGTATGCAAGTAATTCTAAAATTACTTGAGATGGAAATTAGGTCATTTTGCTTCAAAAACAGTCATTATGTTCATTATATTGAAATACTTCAGTGTTAAGTAAATATTCCTGTATGAAATACTCCTAAATAGCATAAACTTGGATATTGGTACAATTGATGAAATGTATACTAAATTTGAAATATCCACCATATTAGCATTCCAATGCAGTACCTCATGAACACTTACAATATTGTGATATCTGAAGAGTGGTTGTATCTCCATGGAGATCGATCTACTTTATACTGAAATATCCTGAACAAAATTTTAGACATGTCAACATATCTACATCGTTTAATATTTTCAGGACAGCCGTCATGCACAGATTTTAGGCATGACTAATAATCTACTTTCATTTCAGGGACATATCAAATTATCCGACTTTGGTCTATGTACGGGCCGACATAAACAAAAAATCCCATAGAACAGATTACTACAAAGACATGCTTGTTACACAAACCTGTCCTCCCTAAATGACACTAGTGGACCAGTTCACATAAAGGTCGGGTTGAGCTCACTTGACAGAGACAGGGGATGTTGTAAATGTTTCCATCTGTTTACTCAGATGGTTTCAATTTACTTTAATAATAAATCTCCTGTCTGGGCTGGTCTCCTGAATATTGAGATAAAATATCAAAACTTCAGAGCTCAAGATAATTTATGAGTTTGTCTTGATCTTACATAGTAAAAAAATCAGTACATATCAGATTTAATGCTTTTTAAAAACTCATTTGAAATTTTTTTTATGCATCTTCGAAATTTATTTGAAAAACAATTAGCAGACCTAATGGTTTCCTAACCATGGAGTGTCCTATCAACAGTCAGGGTCGTTCAAGGACATTTCAGGGTAAGAAGGTGAAGGAAAGCCTGAAAAGAAACAACTGACCATTGGTTAGTGCCTATGACTGGCCCTTATGGGTTTCAAACTTGCAATCTAAACCATGGGCGACTGACCCTTATGGGTTTCAGACTTGCAATCTAAACCATGGGCGACTGACCCTTATGGGTTTCAGACTTGCAATCTAAGCCATAGGCAACCTGCTAACTGAACCACTAAGCCACCTGCCATCATGGCCCCCACAAAATACTCTATGATCTGCAAGCTTTACCAAGTGACCTTGTTGACCTCTGGGATCATCTGTCCACCATATAGTGGACAAGCACTGCTGTGCTAAGGGCACATACATAAAACTCTTGTGACTGATTGTGTGTCCAGTTCAGACAACCAAATATGAGACACAATTCATCACAACTGTTATTTACATTAATTAATATCATATGTACACTTTTTAAAACAAAGTTATATATCCAGTACCTGACGTATATTTCAAACTTTGTATTCTATACCCTTCTCGAGATAAAAAGTTTGAATGAAATATTTTCATTTTATAATTTAGTTGTAAGTGTGTGGCCTTTTACAGATATTCTGTTGAAAAGACATTTTGAAGACAGGTACAACAATCATCCCACCTATAGATGTCTTAACTTATTAACCTCTGGAACTTCATAATGATTTGGTCGAGTTAACTTCGGACCAAATGAGATACCTTGAGAGCTAAAAGGCTCTGCAAACACAAGAAACATAAATGTAAAAGCTTTGCATTTGCACCTGTAGATCACTAAACTCCCACAGACTGACTCGGTAATCATTTGACCCATACTGACCACATGAGACGTCACCCATTTATTGACCCGTGGAATGGTGACCACCATCTGGACGACCATGTTGCCTACACATTACACAACCAGACCTGGGGGCTGTATGTGTGTGGTTCACACCACTAGGATGACCAAGCAGATTCGGCCACACACAATATCAATCAGAATGGACATCCTTCAGTTCCGTTCCCGCCACTCATCATAATCTCTGACCATAATGGATCCTCATTATACCAGGTTTTTTACCATGAACAATCACTTTGGGAGAGTTTTACTTACTCACTCAGTTAACCAACTTATTTTTGTGTGCGATTAAATTACATGTATTTCACAAGCGTTAAGGTACTGTAATTAAACGTGGATATTTCCGTGAGTTCTTTATTTTGCGATTTTGATTGTATAACACTTTTACGCAGTTGTTATATTGCTTTCATTCTTTTAATATCAAAGTTCATATATATATACAAAATATTACGCGCATGGGAAATTTTTGCGGTCAAGTGACCTTCACCAATTTAGCGTAAATTCCCCCGTCGCAAATCCACAGATTTTTACGATAATTCTAAACCTTGATGCGATCACTGTGGAAAAGTCATTAAGACAAAATTAAGTCGCTCTGAACATTGGTTTACAGTATCTCGAATCAGGAAAAATATTTGTGATAAAGTTCATCACAATTGAATCATTAAACAATAGCTAGAACCATCTCTAAGTGGTTCATTAATGGCCCCACTGATAAACTTTACTTATAGCCATATAATGAAACTAGTCTAAGTCACAAAATGAAATGAGTTACAAGTTTATGGTAAAAGCATTGTATAGGTATGTGAATTATAATATAAAATGGCAGGTTGAATAATGGCTTCATCCTGTAGCGATGAATGCATAACAAGATATCCACCAGCCGAACCAGAAAATGTAAAGACATAAGAAATAAATGAATGGAAAGCTATTCATACTCCAACATCAGGAAATGATATAAAATATTTATTTTCGTTTGTGAACTGACCCTGTACGGAGTAGGTGTTGTAATGCTTTATTTATCATTCAAGTTATGTAACCCTTCGTGTCTTGTCGCCTCATAAATTTGCCTTCACTGTGTCACGTTGACATTGTATGCATAAAACATCTGATGAATTCGCAGCTCTGCCTATCGTTTCGCCCAAGTTCATTCCATTTCATTTCCATAAAGATAATGAAGCTCATTTTAGACTTTTTTGTTATTCCATCATTATTTGAGTTACATACCATCTAAAAGATTTTGTTTTTACTGTTGAGGCAGACATATGGAATACTGATTGCCTCAGTTCTCTCCGTCTCTATCAAACTGCGATATAATCTATGTGTAATGAAGCTCTATCGATGTGAAGCGTTTTATCATTGCTGAAGTGACCTAGAGCATGAGACCTGCAGTCCGTGCCAATAATCTTAGAGGCACCAGTTGTGTTAGCGTTTCCCCAAGCTTTCATAGGGACACTGTATAAACTGTGATACACATAGAATAAAATATCATTTGCTTCTGATCACCCTGAATTCTACAGTTTGTAAAGTGCATATTCTCTATGGGCATAGATCCAGCAAACAGGGGAATGTTTCCGTAGCCATGCATCTGGGTCACAGCATTGAAAACAATTCGGGGATAATGAGGGGGAGTAGGAAAAACTGGTTCAACCATCATATGATGTAACATAGATATACCACCAGGATGTTAGGTTTTTTCTGTGTGTGTGGTGTAGGTGTGTTTTGGAAGGCTACAAGTGTATTATCTTTGTTGTCTCTTTGTGAGAGCACGGCACTGAAGCCGACTTTGAATATAGAATATAGTGCTAGCCTACTGAAATATCCCCGGCAACAATTCGAAATATGCCTGCCACTTTCACATAAGTGACTTCAGATTTCAGTCCTTTGAGGTTCATAGAAAACAGCATGTTTCTACCTTGTAGTTGACAATATTCATTGCTTCTAGCTTTTGTTATCATATCACGATTGTTTATTAAGAAATCTGTTGAACAGTTTAAGCAATCACCTCTCCTTATTATTTTCAGAAAAAGGACACAAAGAAAGAACACCTACCTGTTCGTCAGATAAGCCCTCCTTTTCCATGGATTGTTCCAGAAGCCGATACCTACAAATACAAAAAGTGCATAATCATATTTATTCTTAGTTCTCAAAATAATAATCACTTCAAGCAATAGATACAGCTATGCTATGTTTCTAAAGTTTTTAATGTATACCAACCGAGTCAACATCACACATAAAATCATAAATAAAGATTCTAAATTTGGAAAAAGGAAATAATTCAATTTTGTCGCCTGATTATCCATTCAAACACGAGAACATGCATTTAAATAGATAATATTCTTGTAACTGATATTTCAAAAGCACTCAGACAACAAAAATAGTTGTCGCATCATATAAGGAAAACACCAAAAATAGTTATCTATATGAGTAGGTCGTAAACTTTAGAATTTATTTAAATGGGTTTCTAGCACTTTTCGATATGTCACCGAAGGTTTTTCATCAAATGTCATATATATATATATATAGTATCAGACAATGAGATATTTGTACATCCTGAACATCAAGTACAATGTATTATCTTAGATGAAATAGATATCAGACAAAGAAGTGTATATTTCCCTCGATTTAAAATTCAGAATAACTTGTCCAAACGAGTTTTTTTCTGAGTCTGGATATTCTGAAGTGATTGTACAGCATTTTCTTGTCTATTAATTTAAACCTGTACAATCCGGAAACCTGTCTATAACAGCAAAATATGCTGGTCCTTGTGACATCCGGTTTACACAAGTTGCACTGTATAACCTTTCTACAAATGACAAAAAGAACTTTTAAGTAATCTCTTTAAGTTGTTGTGTAAGTTTGCCAAGTCTAGCTCGGTTGATTGTAAATCCATTGTAAATAAGTTTGGAAATGGATTTGCTTTTCATGCGCAGGAGGTAATTAATTGATTAAGATTTGAGATTACCAAGTGTCATGACGTCAGTTAATATAAGTATGTACATACAGATAGAAACCGGAAGTTGATAATCCAACACCTGAATCACGATCAGCTGTAAATTTTGTGATTCAAATTAAACATTGTTATCTATAGTTGACTATACTGGACCTTATAGCTTTTATGTTGTAGTACTGTAGAACCATTGGACAAGGTATTTTCAACAAAAACTAAACAAAACTAGAGATGTCACACTATTAAAATACCTCCACCCCTGTATAGCAAGGTAAACTAGAAGGGACACGGATAACAGTACACTATATATACTCCCCCATTTCATAGTTGGGCGTAAACTAACATCTGACATTTGTTTTTCCTAAATATTGAGATCACAGGAAATTCTGTGAATAAAGGAAGAGTCACATCCCTAATACAAGACATTTCCCTCAAGTCTTTATCAGTAAACAAAATTAAAGTATTGAGATGATTGTGGTAACCCTATATTTCACAATTACAAAGTTTAAAGATTTATAATTAATTAATATTGTTGAATTTGGTAAATACAACATAATATGTTTATCCCAACAAATCAGATATACCGTATTCGACCTAATAAGCGCCCAGGGCATTTAAAAAATTGAAAAAGTGAATTATTGCAAATCTACCAGTATACAGTTTTTGGTCTTTATTTATGCATGGGCAATTGAAATCATGGCCTCAAAAATGGGGAGGGGCGCTTATAGGGACATGGATGCTTATTGGGTCGAATATGGTATCTGTACAAGGTTGGACTACTATTAATATGTTAAACTAGCATTAAAAACTTATCAATATCTACAACCACATCAAAAGCAGTTTAATGATACTTGAAATCTGACACATTATCACTGATTGTAATTCCATACTGATGACTAGCTTCCAACATATTTTTGCAATTTTGAGCAAGATCTCTTCATCACAAATTTATGTATTCAAGAATATATTGAAAATGCAAAATATTGTTTTACATACATTTAAACCATATTGTGTGTTTGTTCATTTTTCAGCATTAAAGGGATCTAGATATTCTTGTACAAGATTTTCCTTTGATTTATATATTTACCAAAATGAAAATATGACATTAGCTAGTATAGAAGTCACCCAAAATGTGCCTTCATTATAAGCGTGATAGTTTTTGACATGTGATTATATCTTCTGAAATACATGTACATCCATGAATACAGAAACAATAGGAAGACAATAGGGCTATTTTGTAACATTAAATAATCTTATGGCAACATGTCTGTATCTATAGAACAAAGCGTGGTCTACATGGACTACCCCACATGTACACTAAGGACGACGAACCGTGACGTCCACGACAAAGGACATGTCTGCCGATATACAGGCATATGTACTTCCTAGTCCGTCAGATCTCTGAGTCAGTACTAATTAGTACATTATTTCAGGAAGGATTTCATGTAATGGCAGCACAGTGCTTAAATATGGTCTATAATCCTAATCTTTCTGTTTATCAAATCATTTTTTTAATCCAATAAATCCACGCTGTTATGATTATTTCTAACTTTTCAAAATTATTCAATAAGAGATTTAACAATATTGTCTGGTTTTATATATACTCCTTAATCACAGGTGTCTGTCATGGTGATATAATTATATATATATTATCCAGGACAATAACCCAGAATCTTTCTAATTGGAATCGAATGAAATGTAACAATATTTTCTTACTAACACTCAATTCAAGTTCACAATACTGTTCCAACCTCTATCAGACCTGCTATAACATGTGCGTTGTATGCTAACAATGCTTTCTCCATCTACTTAATTATGTGCATCTGGTTACCATCAAAAGCTAACCAGACTTTAACTCACACCTACTAAAATGATCCCGTGGCAGTATGATAATCACATCTATAATCAGGGTCAGAAATCTGATGGAAACAATTGCTGACCACCAGATAATTAGATTTGGCCAACACAGCAGGGCTGTGAGTGGGTGGCTGTATCAGACACAATCAGGTCACTCTGCTTGTCATACCACAGATAGGTTAGTTTGAAAAAAATGGTTGTCAAATATTTAGTGATCTTGGTATGATACTAGAGATCAATAATTCCACAGGTTTGACTGTACTTTATAAAGTAAAATATAGTAATTAGTTTTTAGTAACAGTCTTCTATATAGCTATAGCTGCTGTAAAGCCTATTCTAGCTACTAGATTCTTCAAGAGATCCATGAAAATTTCAATCCCACATTAATCCTTCGTAGTATATATACATTTAATTCAATAACTTCATAAAATTTTGGAGTTATGAAGAGTTTTCATTTAACTGTGCCATAATTTATTTAATGATTTAACATTTATGTGAAATTGATTTAAAAGTGCAAATCTTAGAAACACAGAGAGTTTGGAAGCCGAAACTAAAAGTTACAATGATCATAATTTTTCGAACAATTTTATTCCATCCACCTCTTGAGTAATATACTAGGTACTCCGGCATAACTGAATAGATCAATGGAGAATCTACCTTTTCTAGCACAACATCACCTTTACCTAGCACAATACTATAAATAGCAAAAGCTTATTGAAGGACGTAAATCAAAATCAAACCAAACTAAACCATACAACAACTCTAATCTCTACTAAAATCTTATCTGCAAATAACAATTTAGCATTCAAACATTTTATTTTGCATTTCTTTCGTTTTCACTGAATCAATACAAAGATCTACCAATCCCTGACTAACCGATCACTTGAGCCTGTTTTCATCACAACAACAGCTTCAAACACACCTGTATACATTTATCATCACTTTAAATCCATTTTAAACTCGGTTAAATTCCATGTTTAAAATAGAAATGCAATGAAAATGCAAAGTTTGAATACAAAATCCATGATTTCAGCAAATTAAAATGACTATTGAGATGTTTTACGACTTCCTGTTGAGAGTAAAACCCTTTAAGTAAATGCTGGTCTCATCTCTAATAGTTGAAGTGGTTCTGGCTAGTTGATATATAAAGAGGGCTTCTTATGTTTACAACTGAATAGATTTATACAGTGATATGAAAATTGAATTTCATTAAAGTGAAAACGTTTAAGCTAGGATATATAAGAACCTACAGAACCTCAATGAGATGTAATGGAGTTTAATTGGCTCTACATACTCTGATGAAAGTGAAAACTTTATTTTACTCTACAAAAATTTTCTTATGAATTTGTTTGGAAACTTTTTTGTTTCTAGTAATTTGATTTGATTTCACACTTTACCATCACAATGCTAAATACTTTTACTTACAGGAACATTATCAAAGTTATATACTGTAGTCGGTACCTGTGATTCTAAGTTACTATTTCTTACAATATAATAATGAAAATAAATCCAATGCAAAATAATTTGGTAACTACCGATTTTTGGTGTTTTTTATAATATCAATCAAACACATTGGTACTGATGCTGTGGATAATTTGTGTCATTTGTCATTTGTATTGGTTAATTGCAGGCAAGACAAAACAAAAGCTGTACAGTTCATATGTAATGGAACTTGGCCACCAAGTAAACATGAACACCTATGGGTCGTTCCATTTAATAATTATCAACAGAAAAAACCTATGGGTCGTTCCATTGTACAATCATTAAGGTGAGTCAGACATCAGCGAGCCAGACTCCATACACTTGAATCAATAAAACATGAATCATGTATTTGAAAACCAGATTATGTCATCTAATGCATGAAATATAAATGAAAGAACATCTTTTAGATCCGAGACACAACCTAGTGCAGCTAGCTTGTCTTAAAGGTGGCATCTTTTCGTCTTCACTCAGTCATATAAAGGCCACTTATATCCACACGGTAACCAGGAGCAACTGAAACATTTACACTCGTAAAACGTCCCTTATGGTGTGTAGTTGGCATTATATAGGTTTTACCATCAATATTCAATAAACCTGACAGTATATTAGCTGTATAATATATACAGTAATATCATATAACCTTTTTATCTAACATTCCCTTGATCCAAATTGTAGGCTAGTAGATTCTTCAGCATCATCTTATTGATTATAAATTAAAAGATGTGGGATGTGTCTGAAATTCAAACTTTGATTCATTGCTTTAATACACAATTGGACAAATCTTAGCTTCTGACCATCTGTCACTTGATTCAGATGTCTTTACCTTAAAAGCATATATTTATAACTGAAGGTCAATTGATATGACTTCAAATAATTCATCAAATTGTCTAAAAAGCTTCCATTTTTTCCAAAGTGTCTATGAATTTCCTAATGCTTCATTGACAAAGGGTTGGTCTTCTTTGCTGAAATTTCCAGACCAAATATTTGATAGTATGTCAAACACATTCAAATATATATTGCAATCATAAATGGTCATGAATTCCTATAAACATTTAATCATTGAACGTCTTTCAGTTGGCATTCATAGCCAATATGAATGCATGCTGAACAGAGGCAAATTCCATGAAGCATGCTAGTGCTTCATGTTGAATTTACCTCTGTTCTGTTGGCATTCATATTGGCAATGAATGATAACTGAAAGATGTTCATGATGTTTATATTAACATTTGGTTACAATTTTATGATGAAATCCCAAGAGATTTTGCATCCATAATGAATAAATAATTTGTTATTGTCATGAATGGAACAGCCATTTGAAAAGCTGTTTTCCGTGATTGCTGGCATGACAATTGTGACGTCACAATGATAATGATGTCATAATAAGTGCTCGAAGTTCATAAACTATATGAATGCAAACTGTGCTTGGCAAGGTTACATAGTTGGACGGCAGTAAAAATGTAAATATAACATGATGTGCTTAATCTGTATTGTGTAATTAGAAAGATATTGCTGGCGACAGCCTTTATTGTCAAAGGTAAAAAAAAAAACCTTTGATGTTAGCCCATGATTCTTTTACAAATTCCTAATCAATTAAACCCATTTTTGTGTTACCTTTACAGTATACCTATGTTAGACTATCTTTAGAAAACAGTAGCCCAGATACAGCAGTAATTATAGACAATAATTTATAGATTATTGAGAAGATGTTAAACATTAGATATGTGAGAAGTGTCGTCATATCGCAATATAAACCGGAGGCAGATGCACCAGATTGTATTTCCACGACAACGCCCAACTAACATCGTCACATTATTGATCTTAGACAAACATTAATTATTTGAATTACAACGACATATTTGCATTTTATACTGTTGCACACTGTATTTGTTTGACATTAGGATAGACATGCTGGCAACATATGACTTCACAAAGCTGTTACAGTATATATTTACACATCTTATTTGTGCTAATGGTATTTTTATTCTTCATTATACAGCATAATTATCCTCACAATCTAACTGTGGCAATACAAATTCTTTAAATTTAGCAATAATAATGTTGGGCTATAAATGGCATTATCAGCCATAATTGACTATCTTATGATATTTTCGAAATTTGAGAAATTGTTGAATCATATAGATATGAAAATATAAAACTATCAAAATTAAATTTCTGATTTTTTACTAAAATTTTTATCTGTCTAAATAAACAGGAATATATTGATAACATATTTACCTGTTTTTGGGACATGAAACGATAACAGAGTTTTTTTAATTTATCTGTTTTTGGGACATGTAACGAAGGCATATATTATAACATATTTACCTGTTTTTGGGACATGAAACGATAACAGAGTTTTTTCAATTTATCTGTTTTTGGGACATGTAACGAAGGCATAGAGTATATTTACCTGTTTTTGGGACATATAACGATAACTGAGTATTTTAATTTACCTGTTTTTGGGACATATAACGATAACAGAGTATTTTAATTTACCTGTTTTTGGGACATGTAACGATAACAGAGTATTTTGATTTACCTGTTTTTGGGACATGTAACGATAACAGAGTATATCAATTTACCTGTTTTTGGGACATGTAACGATAACAGAGTATTTTGATTTACCTGTTTTTGGGACATGTAACGATAACAGAGTATATCAATTTACCTGTTTTTGGGACATGTAACGATAACAGAGTATTTTAATTTACCTGTTTTTGGGACATGTAACAAAGACATACGATATATTTACCTGTTTTCTCTCTCCTCATTCTGCGAGAGGAGGTTGGAGTAGTAGTTTTCCAGAGTAACCTTAGCTTTAGTAGCTTTATCTTTGGTGTGGTTACTAACTACAGACGTCTGCTCCCCCACAGTGGCCATTTTGGAGCGGCGACTCTGTAAAATTAAAATGTACATTTAATCAAAGTCTATCAGACAATATGTAAAAACAAGGAAGAACCAAGTTGCTTTGCTTATTCCATTTCAAAATATTACAAAGCTTGAATTTCTTCCTTTGCGTATAGGTACCAATTATGATATCATTAGTTTTTGAGCAAAAAATATAGTATTCCACCCAATAAGCGCCCAGGGCGTTAAACAAAAGGAAAAAAATGCTTTATAAAACGAAATTATTACAAATCTATACAGCTTTGATAGTTTTGGTCTGATGCCCAAGCAACTGAAATGAGGTCTCAAAAAGAGGGTGGGTGGGGGGGGGGCACTTGTAGGGATATATCTGGCGCTTATTGGGTCGAATGTATTTTTCTTTGGTCCCACTGAAAACCGCATACATTTTTCAGTAAAATCGTACAAACTTTCTTCTACACCTGTTGCCATGTCCTCAAGTCCCTTATGTTTTCACAAATAAAATCATACTCTTCTGAACGTTACTCACTATGTAGTGCTCATGCACTCCTCAATTCGTTTAGACGCTCGATATTTGAAATGATATGAGCAACAGCACACACAAGCTAATTATTGCGACAAGTTTTCTATGACATTTCTTGCATGTTTTACTGATCAGCTAATTACACACTTTCATTTATCATGGTGTCGGACAATTCCGATTTAAGTCGATAATAGATTTCTTACTCGATTAATTGGTCAAACACCCTAAACCAATGTTATTCTACAAGCTTGATTAATCAGAACAGCACTAATCACTTGGACTGTTGTATATAAAATTATAAATAGATGAAAAAGTGTCATGGTCAGTTAAACCACAGGTTTACGACGTGCTAAAAAAAAAAAAAAAGTTTTTTTTTCTTTTTTTTTTTCTTGTCTTTTTTTTTGTTTTTGCGCGTCGTAAACCTTTGGTTAAACCATACATTTTATGATGTAACCTATAATGATTTTTCTTACTTTGCTCATATGTGAATGTGTCACTATCTATGTTGTTTGTGTTGTAATATTTTACCCTTATACGCACCTGTTACACTCATATTGCATCAATCAATAATATCAGTTTAAGCACACTTTAAGAAACTTTGTTGAAGTTCAAATCTAAACTCTAAGATGTAAATTATTGTATCAAATCTTCCTTGAGTGACAACATCTGTCTTTTTGAAAACCATATGACAAAGAACAGGTAATACATAATTGAAATACACATACGTATATGTACTAGTACTGGAGCTCACTGGTAACAGGTCTGCATTACATAGAAATAAAACATGTGTATACACAAGTATACTTCTCATCAATAATGCATGTGTGTATATATAATATACTGAACCAGGACTAATATAACAGTCAAAACAAAACAAACCCCCAAAATACATCTTAAAAGCTTTTAACTTTGCAAAAAACAGACACTGATCAGAGTAAGATATCAATGTTGGTACGATTGGTTAAATCGGCAAGCCTCGGGTTGACCAAACAAAATCTTTCACTCAGGTTGAGATATCCCTGTCCATTTAACAGAGCCATGTATGATTCTATTACACTATGGACAGCCAGGTTTAGATGATGGAAGAAAGTCAGAGTACCCCCAGAAAAATCACCAACCAGCTGTCAGTACCATACCTGGCAACTGCCCTACATGGGATTTGAACTGGTGACCCAGCAGCGGAAGGCTTATGGTTAGAAGTCGGGACATCTTTACGCATACGCCACTCAGCTTCTTACTGTTTATTTCCAAGATTAATATATATAAAAATAAATCTATTTCTATCCATACTCCCCCAGCCATTAATAAGTGAAGCATGTGTTTTAAGCAGATACTCAGTATAACAGATGAGATCACCCCAACATCCTGTTGTACACACATCCTGGTGTTAGAAACTAGGCCTTCTACATGGTCTCAGGGGTACAGAACCAATCGTACAGGTCCCTGATAAAAATCTTTCGATGACACTGCGGGTGTGTTCACTGAAAACGTGATTAAACGTATTATGCGACAATCTAAACAAATATCCACACATTGAACATCAAGCTGATATCAATGTACATGTCCAAAATGGTCACAACCATCATCATTTTAACTTGTGAAATTTGACAGCCACTTAATGTATTATATATTTGACTAAGGTTAAAAGTTTTTAAAATAAATCAAGACCTATTGTTTAAGTAATTGGATACATGAGAACAACAGAAAAAGGCTTATGCATTACAGAGACATAGATAGATGTCCGATATTAGCCTCGATATCCTACGCATTTAAACTAATATCTGTCAGAATGCCTAAATCGGATGTCTGGGACAAAGGAAACTTTGACTTCATGAGTGATCACCTGACATACAATCAGAGAAGAATATTGAAAACTCTGTTGTGTTCTTTTCTGATCAAATATTGGAATGACTTCTCATTCTGTGTGATCATAATTCCTGCAAAATTATTATTGCATAAAAACACATACCCTAAAAAACCGATTCCGATCTGCCACAAAAATCCTATATAGGGCAGTCAGGAATGCTGGTCTGTCCATGTCGAGACTTCATGTGTGATACAGCATCCAACAATTATAGATATAGTAGTAAACACACGCTACCAACTTCCACGTGGTGACATCAGAAATATTGGAGAAAAGTCTGTTGTACAGATTAAATACTTTTCCATAGTAATCACAAGTACTAATTAACATAATCTTCACAATCACTTTGTCATATACAACAACATGTCATCATCATTGTGTATAAAGATGTTAGTTCAAAAGCTACAAAATGAAATGTAGACTCTTTCATATCTAGTGACTAAATATGATATCTATAATGGCCTGCTTATATCAAGCCAGCAATACAAAACTTCACTATAGTTTTATAAACTGAGCGTTTGCCAGGTAACTAAGTTAATCCCATCATATATACACACAAACTCCTGTTAATTCCATCGATGGGCGACTGACAATGAACAGCGTATACATATGTGCGTTATTGAATATTACAAAACATCCAGGATACAGTCTTCACACATTGTATCTCCCGAGACACACAGCTGTGGTATAATTACTTGAATTGATCATTGATGATCAGGATCAATAATGCAGTTAAAAGTTTTCTCTACGCCGCACTGTGCACCCGGCTACCTTCATATAATTGATATACACAGAAAGTCTGTATTCAATGGTAAATGTTTCACAGTCCGGATCAAAGCCCTACATTGGCTGTAAACATGCACTTATTTAAACGAAACATATAATTATATATGCACAAATTTATAGGGCAGTAATGTACAGGTAGGTCTTTAAGGTACGCAGACTAAATATATACACTAATCAATTAGAGCTGGAACAGTACATAACAAGATATCCATCATTAAGTCCTTTGTCTCGAGTAGTAGGAACATCATGTCTGATTCTATTAAACAAGTCGAGTGACAGACACAAACGATGACAAAAAACTCCTCAGGCCACATACACCTACAACCTAGCCAATATGTATGATAAGTCATCCACTGCTATGATTGGACATGACAGTCGCCGGGTCATCACCTCATTGCCATTCATAAAAGGTAAACCGGGGGCCATGGATAGGTCATTCCAGTCTTCACTTTCAATCCCTCCGTATGCACCAATTGTAGCACTTTAAAATTTGAATAGGCCTTTGAAGAAGTTCTCTAAACACTTCAGAGCTGTTATCTTAAACGTTAACTTATTTCACAAACATATCACACTTCACTGTTTGATAGAAATTACGTCGTATTCATCTTCTTTTGGTGTCAGCTGAATAAACACATTTTTAAGCTGACATTTGATACAATTCGGTATCAAATAATGGACTTAACACTTTTGTATACAATCGTACACTCTACATGACAGTAAAATAAACCTATCCGGAAATGAATATTGTTCAGTTAAATATGTTAATCTTCTATAACACATTAGGGTGCCCACCGAACTGCATGTTATAATAACTTCTTAGCAGAATACTAAACCTGCTAAAATATCTCCCCTTAGAGAGAAACATTGTTCTAGAATCAGATATACCGGTCCGTACTTGTATGTCTATCACAAAATATTAAGTGCCAGTCCAAATTCACTAAGAAGGATAATTCTAATAATTTAGAGGCTGGGAAAAGTCATTCACAGAACTCACATATGCAACTTATTTATAAACACATAGAGTCAAATAGTCTTGGAACAAGTCTCTAGACTACTAATTAAACTCAACACTAGAATTTAGCTTGATGATGACCTGTCTCCTTTGGCCACATACGATTTCAAAGTTTCAAACTAAGGGAGATAATCTGCAGATTTGGAATTAAGAACTCTAATCATAAACTTGAGGTCTGGTAGCCAGTCTAATGAAATACTGATTAACAAAGTATTTGACCTTGCAGTTGTAAGCACACGTGTCCAATATAAGAAGACAATAGCCTAGAGTAAACTGTGGAATTGAACTTCCACAAATATGCTTGTAAAGAAAACTGAGAAATAGTTACCCTGAAAATAAAGCACTATATTCAGCAGTTCCAATACTAAAAGAGAAGCGGCCTTACCCCCATGGTGCCCATGTTATATACAGCATATGTAGGTACACAACACCTGGACATCAGCTCCCGTGTATGTACTCCCTTCCCCAGCTGCCATCTCTGTACAAATGTAGAAAATCAATCCCCAATTGTGGGATGATGATTTAGTTACATCAGGTAGTAAACCACCTTGACAGAGTGTCCTAGCTCCACAGTAGTCATGGAAGCCTAATGTAATTGGTTCAGGGAAAGCACTTTTATTACGATTACAACTCTACTGCAATCCTCAGAAGTAATCTACAGTACAAGCCCAGTAAAAGATTACCTTATGTATTTGACCCTATAATCACACAAGTGCAATATAAGAATATCACAACCCTGTTTTTGATAGAAATAAAATACCAATCGTCAGCAGTGGAGCATTTTCAAGCTTCCTTAATGCATCCTGAAGATCCAAAAATTGAGTCATTTAGTATCTAGATTTAAAAAAAAAAAAATAAAAATAAAAAATTACATTGTGAAATTGTTACTCCTTTAAGTTAAACAGTAAACATCCCCGTAATTGGTATCTACAAACACTGCAACAAACCGGATCTAAAGATTTAAAATTATCTGTAAGTCAATAAATGATTTCATCATGATATCGCTCCCTTTACCTCATTTAATATTGGGTTGGCTACCATATACACTCCTGTCAAATACCTTGGTCTCTTCATATGTTAAAAACATTTTTTCGTAAATTTTGCTATCCGATTACTTCCTACTAGGTTGGAAAGATTGTACATATGTAAGATACACCTAGAGTGTATAAATAACTGATATGATTCCTAACCCTAACTTGTTATAAATTAAAAAAATTTAATTGAACTGCATATTGAATTTAGTATTGATCAAGACCAAAAACAATTGCATAAATTGTGTTGGATAAATCCATTCAAATTATCTATTGACATTACTACAGTAGTAACATATGTAACTGGTTAGTTTTGAAATGTAAAACTATAATTTCATAATTGGAAAATGAGGCAGCCTGTGTTGTAACATGTTCTACATTAATTTATTAAGCAGAAAAGTTTTCATCTATACAAAATAATTGTTTTAACATTTTTTTTTTGTCCCCTGGCTGAAACTCACCATAAAAGTGGTAGTTTCTGCTTCTGCTTTAACACTCAGCATAACGGGAGTGGGTAACTGGTTGATATCTATATGTATATATATACCTAAGGTCAGTTTAATGTGACCAGGTGGGGTGTGTTGCTCGGTATCTTTGGTGCCATGCATATGTGAGATAGCATTACAAATAGAGCAAGAGTCCAACTATTCCAAAGAGAGTTTTTAAAGACAACACAAACATACTGCAGTCTCCCAAAACTCAAACTCACTTCACAAATGTAACAGATTGTATACATAGTAGGCCATCTTTAAATGACCCTGGCTGTTAATAGCACATTAAGCTTAGCATAGCAAGTGGCCAAAATCTGGTTTTTATGTAAATTGATATTCAAATCAATTATAAACTCAGTATAACTAACCAGATCTTATCATTTCAATATAATGTGTATATTTTATAGTGATTGGTCACTGAATAGATCTTAGGTACAAAACATCAACTACATGTCTACAAAGAAACACAGCCAATATATTGAACTTTAAATAATTGAATATAATCTGGATCAATATCTTTTATATACACACACCAATAATGATCAATTTTATACAGCTGTGTACAATACATGAAGGTTTAACAGAGACACAGCCATCAGCATGATCATAACGTATAATAAAAGCCAACGTAGATATTGTTTTCAAGCAGCTACAGAACACTGTCTATATGATATTTAGTTTGAGTAAAGGAATAGCTATGAATATGTTAAAATAGTAAGTTTACGAACAGAAATAGCTCTCTCAATGATCTTGAGCGTAATGCCAAAGAATGAATTGTAATTATATAACAGATCACTCATTAAATGTGAAAACCTTTAAATAGAATCCAGAAATATCTGTGCAGTACACTTCCCCTAAAGCCTACAGTAGAATCACAGGCATGTTTAACGCTCCATAATATCCAAGAGGTCAATACTATTTACTCAGGGTACAAATGCATCAGCAGCTATCTGTGCTAGAGCTGTTTTTAATTTAGCCCTACAGACTGTGAAAGCAGACTCAATGAGAGAAACAGTGGCCAGTAACTGGTGCTAATGTATTAGACACTGTATACAGATACACTGCAAATGCCTGAGAATGTCTTCAAAGTTGGGCTATGTAACCAGATACAGTAAAAGGGCTGCTACAAAGCTTCATTCATCTAGAAAATTTATGTTCCACTTCTGATGGGGTCAACTGAAGAACACTACTTGGGTTCAAAATATAGCACATGGACCTATTCCCTATTTGCTCTATATAATAAAGTACAGATAACAGTTTTCTAATCTGAGCTTGTTTAACTGATGCTGTTTATATAACCTAGTGTACTTTTTTTTTGTTTTGATTAGTTTAACGTCCTATTCAGGGACATTTGAGGACGTGCCAGGTTTGTTGGTGGAGGAAAGCCGGAGTACCCGGAGAAAAACCACCGACCAGCGGTCAGTACCTGGCAACTGCCCCACATGGGATTCGAACTCGCGACCCAGAGGTGGAGGGCATGTGGTTAGAAGTCAGGAGATCCTAGTGTTCATTCCACAAAACAAGAGTCCCAAAGGGCCTTAATGATCATATATGAGTTCCAATATATATTGACCACAAATTTTAATGTATTTAAGATATTTGGTCAATTAATTATTGGTATTGTCAGTTACTGTAAACATGGATATTTTCATGAGTGCTTAAAGTGAACAGTCGGGCAAGGATGGCTAAAGTCGGTAAAAATGCTGTGAATGTATCCAGTATAATTTCTTATGGAATAGAAAAATAAACTTTTTCGTCAAAATCTGTCTGCGTACGTAGAGATTAATTTAAAGTATAGGAATCCTAAAACGTCCTCCCGGCTGACTATGTCCGTGGTTACATTTCTACGCAGCCTCTCTTTCAATGCTTTCAACTTTTCTTTATTTCAATGGTCAGAACTAGGAAACGTAAGCAGACCTTGACCGTCGTATTAATATGCGAGAACTTTTGGAAGGCCAATGAACGCATTTTGACTGGTTTCCTTAGCCCGACTATTCACTTTAATTTCGCGAAATGCATGCATAAAACATTTGCAGTGTTGTTATTTTCGCGATATGAACACTCTTAGACATTCAACAACAAAGTTCAAACATGTAAAAAAAAATATTACGCCTGGAGGAGGGGATGGGGAGGGTGGCAATACATGCTTACAGTATTCAAGAAAACAATTTGATATGTAAATATGAAACAGCTAGCAATCCCATTAGGATAAGTTTATAACGCCTCTCATAGTATAGCTAGGTAAACAAAGACATTTACAATTTAGTTTTACCTAGCCTTCTGCCAGTAAAGAACTAGAAGGTAAAAGACCTCCACAAAATTTTGTTAAAACGTTCCCAGAGAAGATAAAGTCAAAGGTCCTAATGTTAAATTGTTTACAAATGGATTACACTAAAGGAAGATAATAGACATGGATTTGATAGTAATTCAAAGTAAAATGAACATGAATCAGTGGCATTGAAATAAGTTGTAACAGTTTCATTATCAATATTTATTATCAATACAAACAAGACCCTCTAGCTAATGAATCCTTTGATTCAGCAGAGTCACCAATCATGAGGCTAGCTACTGATTGCATGTCATTGATTTGTGTACATGTGAGAGAAATAAACATAACGTCCATTTATAGAAATGATAAACAATCAAGGTAGACAACTCACAATAACTGAAGACTTCAAACACCAAATTCCATGGGCATCTTAGACCTTTAAATGAAGTTGCATGCTGTATTACCAATACTGGTGCTGGACTTAGCATTAAGCTTGGACAATATCATATGCTTGGTGGATATATATACCTGGCACCGGACTACAGAACTGGGGTGATAATGGCTCTTCAACCAAGGTCTTACCAAGCATAAATCTATTCTGAAGGAAGACTGCAGGGTAACTTGAGAGTGATTCTACAGAGTTACTCTACATAACACCTGATTATATAGTAGAGAACAACAGAAATTGACAGTGATCAGATTGTTTGGGAATGTAGGCTGGTCCAGATAGTGGTCTAATTAATGTCAAAGTCCTTCTCTGATTGTAGGCAATATGGTCCGACATGCAGCACTGTAGCCATGATAAGATTTGTATGGTAGGCTAGGCCCCAGCACTGACCCTTGTTGAGCAGATCCACTGATTACATTGTGTACTCTATGCATGACCTGCTAATGGATGCAATGCACCAGTGCAAATGGGCAAGATGCTTAGAGAGGTGGAGAAAATACATGTTTTACAGAATCAGATATTTAGGGTACGTGGGCCAAGCTACGACTTTTAAAAGTCCTACGTAGGCCCACTGGGTTATCTAACTCTGTACATTGTGATATATTGACATAAGAAATACATATCCATTCTATTAGGGTTATAATAGGCTATTTATCAACAATGATATTCCATACCAATATAACCCAAAGGCCTTCATATATACAAAGTATACACAACCTTGTACCAGTACACAGAGAAATCTCCTCCCTTTCTTTTTCATAGGGCTATAGCATTATCAGCACTTCACACATTGAACAGAAATAGACTGAACATTATGGTAATGATATGCATGATTGGTGCAACAGTACCAGTGCTACATGTCAGTGGCTCAAAAAGTACATGTATGCACACATGAATGCACTTTAAGCAAATGCCAGAATATATACATTCACGAAATGCCAGAATATATACATTCACGAAATGTCCAATGTGAATGTGTTTCATTCTATATGTATTTGTTTCATGCCCAGTAGTATTTTTTTTTTTTTTGCATTTTATTATAATACACTATGTATCTAAATAATTGATGCCTAAAAGTCATAATTACGACATTTATATAAACTATTTTGTTAATGTCATCTTCTGGCATCTTGGCAGAGCTGATTTCAATTTGCAGAAAAATATTTTCTCCTAAATCTAAAATTGTATTCACAAGTAAATACAGGACCAACACTTATTAGGTTTCACTTCATATTATATTAAGGGCAAGAATCATTTAAGAATGGCCTCCTACCCATGTGTGCAATGTAATGTGCCGAAAGTAAATTTTTGTATATTTTGGGAGGCTGTGGTATATTCATGCTGTGTCTCGAGGCGATGAGCTCCCTGCAATGGTGGAATTCTAGCCATTTTTATATTGCCATCAAACTAAAGTAACACATTTTCGCCACATCTTGCTCATCCTATGTAGTACAAAGCAGTAGGGGTAGGGGGTGTTGGAATCATTCAGCTACAAAAAGGGGAGACAATCATTTACACATCATTGTTACTGTCTGCAATCACAGAATCTTGAACATTTACAAGATGAAAATGCAAGATGACACCCAGAAACATTGAGCTATACCAGAATTATATATAAACAGGTGGAGGAAGCACCCTGAGAATATGAGCCAGTACAGTCGTGGAGTAGGGTACAGTGGTGTGATATTGCTGTGTCATCACTAGTCTACCAGTACTATAACACGCCTGTCTTAGGCTCCAGATGCTGCAATACACAAGTCAATATCAGTATACCATTGATTTTTATACTTCAATGCACCACAGAATGTAAATAAATACACAAAACTTTCAAATTCTACTTTGACTCAACATTTAGCTACATGCAGATGCTGTGACTGCACATGTGTGTATACTGCCATTGGCCTGTGTAACAGTAAATGTTTCTATTTTAAGATTCAAATTAATCAGTTAAAAAAATACCTGCTATGTGATGTGCCTTTGACACAGTAAGTTTATGTATAACGTTTATAAACATTACAGTATTGTGTTCAAAGATCCATAAAGCTGGTTTGTACCTGTACAAGTCTCTATCTCATGTTTAAGGGAGATAAATTTGACATCTAGTTTTATTACCCATCCCTCCAATAAATCAGCCATTGGACCCAAGTTGAGAAAGTCTGGTCAACTTCCTATATGTAAGCAGTTAACTTTCAAAACTATTATTCAAGTTCTACAGGCCATGCAGGTCTTATATAATATATATATATATACTGCCCAAATTTTAGGATTAAGAAAGGAAACATAGAGAAAATGTAATTCATTTTATTGTTCCCAAATAGCTGATTTTTTTTTCTGTTCTTCGTTTCTGTCCCAAGTATAAAGTTGAGGTACTATGTAATGTAATGTACAGTTTGGTGTAAGAACAGTTTGTGCCTATAGCCAGAGACATAGGTCATAGACCCCAATTGTAGTTAATGGAAAAGGTGTTTACAACTGAAGCATCGTAAAAATTCATCAGCACAAAATAATTATATATATCGCCTAGTTAAAATTGAAAGTGCCTTCGGCCAACAGGGGTTCAAACTGGTGGTTATAGATTGTACTGTATGTATATATGGTAAGGAAATAATTAAATACAAACTACTATTATCATCATGTATTGTGGTAACACAATAGACAGCAATAAGCCTTCAGTACTACGACTTTTATGTTACTACATGTATAGGTATAATAGATTTTACAAAATACAGCTCTTATGGCATATGAATAGGGCAAGAAGTCTAAATGCATCACAATGCATGGCATTATAATTTTCATATATTAACAGATAATGATAATAACACACAAATGCAATAGAATTCTGATTTAGTTCGATTGGAAATTCTGTTGTAATATGGTATATACATACCGTATTCGACCCAATAAGCGCCCATGTCCCTATAAGTGACCTTTCCCTTTTTGAGGCCTCGATTTCAATTGTCAACGCATAAATACAACTTTAGACCAAAACTACACAAAACTGTCTAGATTTGCAATAATTTCGTCTTATTAGCACCTTTTCATTTTTTCAAGTTTTTAAACGTCCTGGGTGCTCATTGGGTTGAATACGGTACATTTTTAAATCGGCGCGGTAATTAAGTGCAAATTTATCAGACTTTTTTTAGTGCAGACTTAAAACAATGATTGTAAGCTGTACATGCAGATCTGTTACTAAATAACTGGTTCATTGGTTCATGTTGACAAACAACAATGTTTACCCACCTGAAAGCTTGAGGGGATTTATCAAAGAGCATCTGCCATCATTGTCATATCATGTAAAAGTCTGCACTTTAGTTAAATTGAAAAGCAAATTGTTTTCCATTTTCACAACCCCCTTCCCACTTGTTAATGGTTCTTCTTCTTAGCACATATTTTATGTACAATATGGTTTCATTTTTTTCCTGACATACAGTTCCTGCATGTTTTTTCTATGACTGCCATGGAGATTTTTTAAAACTGAAAATTACTTCCTTATTATGAAACATTGAATCAAGCACTCCATGGATAAAAAATTACACTTAAACCTTTAATTATAAATATTCTAAAGACAGGTAGCAGAATGCTAGGAGTTCCAAGGCCACAAAATTCTGACACAGATTGTAGCTGCATGTATATTTGTACTTTTCTATCGAGCCAAAATAAGGCCACAGCTCAGTAACAAAAACCTGTATGACTAATACATGTATACATTAGGATAGTAGGTTAATCTGTATTATGGCCTGTGGTGGTCTTGCTAAATGAAGCATGGGTAAGATATTTTTAGAAACTTATTACAGATCTCAAAAAAGAGAGAGATAGGGCAAGTATGACACTGTATGAAATTATGGTGACTGTTTTTCGTCAACTGTCAAACCAATATCTGTGTTTCCAGATCAGTGAACAAACTATCTTGTAAAGTTCAGGGGGGAATATAACCATATTTAGTATTGAATAATATTACAACAAAGCAAAGTGGCTGTAAAAGTTGAACCCAATGTCAATGTTTTGTCTTTATTGGTGTGTGTATATAAACCTTTACCTGCTGTTATAGATCTATCACAAGATAAACATCTATCTGATACAGGTGTATATACCCCTGCTAGGCCAGTAAAACTGACCACCAGGATATCAGCCAAAAATCTGATAGGTCGCCACCTGTTTACACAGATGATCAGGCTTTCTATCAGGGTTTACAATCTGATAATGCTGTGGATATGGTTATTTTAGCTTGTGGTCAGATTATATGTATGAAATAAGGAAGTTAAATGGTTTAGATCTCGTCATCATTGTAAATATCTGAACAATGTTATTGTCTGACCAAATTATATCATATTTCAGATCTTTCAATATATAGAAAAAGTGTTCTAAAATAGCATTGTTGAATTCATTATTGTTAACCAGATTATTCATAACTTTAAATTTGTAAATTGAATCTTTCAAAATTGATAACTACATGTGCACATGGCAATTACACTAGTCTATTCAAATTAATCTTTTCACATTCAGATTTGGGTTAGTGCCGGCCCTCTTTTATCCCCTTTGAAAAATAATAATTAATTCTAATTAAATTTTAAAGGAATTGAAGTAACAAGGTAAAAGTTCCATAAATTGAAGAAAATTTGAAATAATCCCAATTGGAAATAAATTCAAAACGGTTTGTTCTGCTTTCCTCTCAGCCCAATTCCCTCGAATGATATCAAAATAATGACTTAACAATACCTTGTAATGTACTGATTTTTTTTTGGAAACATTTTCATTTCAACCTCTACACCTTCAGATGTCATGTAATAAAACACCTAAGATGTAGTTTTTGACATTCACAAATGGAAAGTCAAGTTAGAGGCTAAATAAATGCTCTATACATACAGAAACCAAAGGGAGATAGCATGTAAATTTATGTTTAACAAAACATATAATTAAGCTTTATTGATAATCAAGGTTTCTAAAGCTAAATGTTTCTATCAAATATTATATGTTAAAAATAGTATTACTGTAACCATGCAATTCTGATAAAGATGAAAAGTAAATCTTGACTTTTGCTATACTGGCAGGCAACTAAGTTAACTCACCAACTAATTCTCGCCTAGTACCCATTCTAGCCATCACATGTGCATCTGTATGGTTACACACAAAATGTTTATAAGTTAAGTCATATTCTGATAGACGATGCTACCATGCAGGTTTCCACAAAGCAATTGCTTGAAAATCAGTGTGTAGACTTACTTACAAATAAACATGCTTTGGTGAGAATTGGTACTTGGCGAGAATTGGTTGCTGACCAGTAGGCCTACAGCACTGTGTTCAACATATGGCATTGACAACAAACGATGTGTATCAAGTAAGGAACATTACTTCGTTGATACTTTGCTGATGGCAACCTCGTTGAAAGTGTAAACACTTTTGGAGCGGCATTGATGATGTATTGAATCTTTGTGGCGATAGGGGTTTTCCCCTCCTACACCGACTTTTGAGTTCCGGCTGCGCACACATTGTTGCTTATAATGTTATTTACAGATATTTAAAAGTATCACTAGTATTAACAAATAAAAAATGTCTATATATTCCAGTCGTAAGGACTGAATAGATAAGTACAATTTTCAAATATTGATGTCAAATGAATAGTTACATTATCATTTTGATCTATTTATATAGGGTCTGATAAAGACTCCCCGGTTTTGTCACTTTGGGTAACAAAATGTCTTTCTATGGTACCCTTTCGATAGCAATGGACACGTGTAAAACAGTCAGCTTAATAAGAGTAAACAATCAGGTGATCAGAGACCCCCAAAAACACTTTAGGCTAGTGTCAAAAGTGGGAACTCGGAACTTCATTTGTCTATGCGTCATTCGCACACGATGACGCGGTCATGTACAGAGATCATAATTGTAGTTTTGATCCTTCAAATATAATTCCATAAAAAACAGTATGATAAAGTGAACTAATGTCTATAATGTTGGCTTCAGCATTCGAATCTCTTCGCATGACGATTGAGGTCATCGAATACACAAGAGATGTGGGTTAACATGTCGACAAAACAAAGCGATATAATCGATAGATTTCTTCGAAAGTTGTTCGATTTGAATCTTAAGTCTTACCCTGGCCTTAAGGAGTTTATTCTTGAGTCTCCAAATTGCAGCGGTTGAGCTGTTACTACATCCAAACACTTATTTAACATTCACGACTTGTTCGCTAGCTCTGTCGAGATTTTTAGGTGACCGTGAACTTACAAAGCGGAAATGTGCTCTTCCGCAATCGGTAGATCTGCTCATAAAATAGTGCATGTAATCCTGAGTCATTATATTATTAAAGAAAGCACAATATACAAAAAAGTAGGACCATGTATCTTAAAATGATTTATCTGATGGTAAAAATCATTTTGTTATGATGCATAACACGCTTTAATCTTTTATTTATGTCTGCTAAAACAAATTCATACGCGGTCATTCCCTGATTAATATTTTGGAAACGGAGGTGTAAACATTTGTTTTGATTGACATTTTAATGGGTTTTTTTTACTTGCGATTTAAGCTTATGGAATATTAACTCAATCAAGAACGACATTTGATTTCCTTAAAAGTAAATATCAGCATTTTGTGAGTTCCTAAAACATCTGGGAAAAATCCAAAATTAGTGATCTTAAAAACGCTTTAGTTCGATACAAAAAGTCGTTTTGGTGTTCAAACACCTTATTCACGCTGAGTACTAAGTTACCACTTCCGGGTTTTAGTAACTGCGAAAATGAGTGCTACACCTGAGAAGGCTTCATCAAGCTTAAATGACAGTATATCTCCATCAAAAGAATCATCTAAATCCCCTGCTAGTGAAAAGGGAGGTAACACTAGTGATAACATAAATGAACAATCGGGTCATTCAGAATCGGAGAGCGATACCAGTCCCGAGAAATCTATTTCATCCCGCAATGTTGCATCAAATGCAAGCGGTGAGGGTCAAAGGGAGAGAAAACCCAGTGGTTCCAGTAAAGCAGCCAGTGAATCTCCTGATAGAAAACGGAAATATGAGCCTACAGAAGAAGAAATACGAGTTTATAAACACAAAAAAGAAAAGCAAGAAGAGGAGAGATTAAAAATGCAGTCAGTTAATACAGTTATCACTTTAATTAACCGGTTTATTGCTCTATTTTGCTTTTGAAATGGAAAAAAAAAATCCTTCACTGCTAGCTTTATATTGGAAAGAGAGTTGTGAGCAAATGCATGATGATGACCAGTTTAAATTTAATACACTTTATCATAGCAACTGTTACATTGTAAGAGGTATAGCACGACGAGACACTTTTGGAACATTACGTCGTGTCTAACCTCTAACTTCCGATAGGCCATTTACCCGATGCTTAATGGTAACATTTTCAAAAATTGGATTGTGACAATGTAAAACGTTTAAATCATATTTAAATAGTCATCAATGTCAAATACCTACCTCTTTTTCATAGATTAACAAGTATTTTGACAAAATCAGCTGTAAAAACATCTAAAACAAATATTAACATCTCCTAACGGAAATTTTCATGACCCAGACAAAACTTCATGTTGATAGTAATCCGGCCGGTAAATAGAAAAAAAAAGAATTGCAAAGTTTCCAAAATGTTTGATCTGCCTTTACTTTTACTTGTATTCTGCCCCCATGAATTCTCGGCCCGTTTTTTGTAGCAACCAGCCGCCATATTTAAAACTAGGTCAAAATGCTACGGAAAGGATTCATCATATCTAATCCGCTAAAATACTATTTTATGAGGCCTCAAATTATGGTTTTACTAGATAAATGGGATACTTAATACCTAAACTGTAAGTACCCATCGATGTTATAACTATTAGAGCTATAAATAATGGTAAAATTGCATTTTTCCTTCCACTTTATCCGACGTCGGAAGCTGCATCAAAGAAATAGGCCTTCGGAAATGAGAGTTGACAGTCAGCAAAGTAACGTCCGATAAAAAAAACCCAGCTGACCAGTCGACTCTCATGTTATGGGAGTAACTTCTGACAAGAAGTGGTACTAATTTTTCCGCTTTAATAGTAGCTTGCAATAAAATATCAGTACTCTTTTTATTTAATAAATATTACATATAAAAGGAGCAGGTTGAATTAGTGTGACTCATTTTGTTTACAAATTTTACACTATAATAGGATTAATTCACATACCACGTGATACCTGATAATGTTTGTGTGGAACTAAGATCTCCAGTGGTGATGGAACATAAATATTTGTAATCTTCCCGCTTCAATGACTTTAGCAGGGGATATCATCTTTTCACGTAAAGTATTCCATCAACAATAGGAACAATATAGTCTCCACAAACCTTATCGGATATTGTGTGGTACGTAAGTTATTTCCATTAGTTACATAAAGTTGTAATAAAACCCAATTTGAAAAAAAAATGTATCATTAAAATGTGAAGTCTGCAAACTTAGAAAAAAAAAATATGAATATCATATGAAAAAAAAAATCATATGCTTATCTAATTCATTTTTTCTTGCCTGCAAGAGAGTCATTACATACTGTATCTTAAGATGATAACAATATCTGTCGAAAAGTTTCTTGAGTTACAATATTGCAGCTGTCCAAATTATGGGTCATTAATTTGAAAATTACTAATAACTTGGTAATTCCAGCAAATTAAATTTAATTATGGATTGTTCTTTCTTATATCAAAGCTTAGGAATCTTTTTTTTTTTTCATTTTCAGAGTATTGGTTTCAAACTTTACAGAGGAACAACTTAACCGATATGAGATGTACAGGAGAGCAGCATTCCCAAAGGCGGCTGTAAAGAGGGTGAGTAGCCTCGCAGAGACCAATTAAGGTAACATATACATGTATGGCACACAGGAACCTGAAAATTAGTTAAAGTTTGTTTTAAAAACTACTAGTTTGTAAGATAGGTCCAAATATATATCCAAACTTAATTGTCATGTTTTTATGGTGAAGGGTTAATTATTAATCCATGATCTTCAAAAAGATGTTAGCATTCTACATTTAAGAATTTACATTTTTGCTTCTTTGAATTTATTGATGAAGCTTTCATGATCATGTAACAGAAGTATTCATAATTTTTTTTACTTTATTTAGCTTCATATTATGCTCCTAGACCACATTTACTTTGGTCAGTGCGAAGTAAAAACATCATGACCAATAGTTATGACCAGGAATCATGGTTACTAAAATGTCACAAATTATGACAAAAGTCCAATGTTGCAGCAACATGCCCTGTATATTACATGAAGCCGTGCTAACAATTTAATATCACTTGCTAAATGAAAAAATATAATGCCATAAAATGATCACTCTTTTTTCTAAATGACTGTACATATATGTATTTCTTTTGTTGACAGCTGATGCAGTCTATAACAAGATCGGGGGTGGCACAAAATGTTGTAATTGCTATGTCTGGTATCGCTAAGGTTTTTGTTGGAGAAGTTGTAGAGGAAGGTATGTTATGGTCATCCATACATTGGATGAATCATTACAACTTTATTATGTAATTCAGCGTTTGTAAAAAAAAAAAAAAAAAAATGATTTTTTTAATGTTGCTTTGTATAAGTTAATAGAATAATTTTGATATTATTTTCAACTTCATTAACCTGCATTTAAATACATAAGATTTTCCTAAACTTATATTTTTAGACATTTTTCAGTCTTTTTGCATACAGTTATTCATAACCTTTGAATAGTGGAAGTGTTTACATTTCCTTGCAGAAGTCAAAATGGTCCCGTATAAGAATTTTTCTCTTGTATGGTTATAGAAATAGCAGTTCATTAGAAATGCATGTTTGTGAATTTATTTTGAGCAATGATCATTCAAAGATGTGTTTTTGAAAATCTAGTTTTCTGATCCGGTACAAGACTTCAGCCAAACCTTTGTCAAATGATTACATCCTTAATGACTAACACTTTTAAATTTTTGATATTAACTTACAGCACTAGACGTGATGAAGCAATGGGGCGAGACTGGACCTATTCAGCCCAAACACCTCCGCGAGTCTGTCCGACGTCTAAAGAGTGCGCGAAACATTCCCAACACAAAGACTAAAACAACCTTACTCAATAGCTGATCAAGGAGAACTTACCTGTGTGCTGGATAAGTGTCCATAGATATCCTCGGCTGTAGCACCAGTTGATGGAAGCATACAAGAGTTATGTCCCTTGTTTTCACTAGTGCTGTTACAGAGGGATGGCAAATACTGAAGTTGCAAATGATTGCAAATCTTCAGATTCATAGTTACAGATGTATAGACCTTTTTGGTTCATCTTCATCCTAGATCATTTGGTGAATCAAACTGACAGAAGTCTTGACATATCATATACTCCTCACCTGCTCAGGAAATGTCAAAGGTCAAATACAGGGAAGTAGACATGAAATCTTTGAGTTATTTTAATAGACAGCTAGTGCTATGGGAATTAAATCATTTTAAAAGTTAAACTAGAGACTTGAAAAATATACGAGTGTGGCACTGCCATTAATTTCACCAGAAATAACCATGTACTTCTCTTTTTTTTTTAAATGGGACAAGAAAAATGAAGAATTAATTGTTGCTTAAATGTATGAAATGTGTGATAATTTCATATTTTTCCATACAAGGCTCTCAATTGATGCAGACTTTGATAACATAAAATTAACACTGATGTGATATTTATCATTGAGAAATAAAGTAATTTATATGACTGAGAATTTAGTCTTTTTTTAACTTGAACATTTAGCTCACTGTAACATTACAAATCGCTATCGCAAGTTAACTGTTCTGAGTGGAGTAAGAAAGATGATTTATTTCTCTCAACCAAAATTGGATATCTCCTGTCTCGCCCCTAACAGGGTGAATGATTCTTTTCTTACCCTGTGCACCACTTTAGTGTCTGTAACAATGATGTGGCATAAATGAATTGTCGTCATTGTTGTTGCAGTGTTTCCGCAACCTCAACAATTGTTTAGAATGTGCAAAGATCTATGTAGCTTGTCTTTACCCTAGGATGAGATAGAAAAATCTTAAAAATGGTAAAATTGTCGATATTCCTGTCTTTGGAGAGAACACATAATAGAATCTTACATGGGTCTGTTAAGTGGCAGGGATTTCTCAATCCAAGCGAAAGATTTTAGCCAGTCTACTTGAGGCTTGCTGTGTCACACGTGGACAAAGCATATTGTTTGTCAGTCAAAATCTTACACTCGAGTTGAGATTAATAGAACCTTTCACTCCTTTGGGATGTAAAAGGAGAATCTCAACCTGAGGGGTAAGAATCTCATGGTTAAGTTGTCTAACACAAGGCTGGGCTCTCCTGCCTCACACCAAAGAGGGTGAAGTATTCTTCTTCTTTACCATATGTGAGCATGTGCAAAGATCTTGTGTTTCTCCCATACTTCACAGGGATATCGTGTGGTTGCTAGGGAAAAGATAACTCTATCTTACACAGAGGGGTGTAAGACAGCTCACATGCGCTACACAATAACGTGATGTCATCAATACATGCTACGTAACCCCGGCGTGCAATTTTGACCCTCGTGAAAGATTTTGGCCCTCAACCCTCAGCAAGCCTCGGGTTGAGATGCCAAAATCTTTCACTCGGGTTGAGATATCCCTGTCCACTTGACAGACCCATGTAAGATTCTATTAATCGATTCTTTACCCTATCTCGCACCAGTAAAAATGTGAATATCCCTGTCCAGGTTAAAAAGAGAAATCCCTCTACAAATCACATGTCCATATAGATTTTATTACTATAGTGTAGATGTAAATCTAGTTTCTTTGAAATCATGCATATGACATCATATTATAATTATGAATACCAAATTCTTCTTTTATTATTTCACTGATGGTGAACATTTCCAACATGGCATGGCTCAGTTATGAGTAAAACATGTAGAAAATTGCTTCTGTATTTGACACAATAAGTTGCGACAGGTGCTTAGGAAATTTAAAGAAGTATTTAAAAATACAAAATTTAGACCTTTAATCAAATTATTGTATGAATTTTAGTAAGGCACCAACTAATTAACGGTTCAGTGATGTTGATATTTCAGAGTGGGTAGGTATAGGAATGGAGGCGCTTGTTATGTGGAATATAATACAGTAAGTAATTTCTTTTCCCAACATATGAAGACAAAACATAGTGTGTGATATGATCATGGATAGCATGATCAATTTATTATAAATAAAAAGAGAACAAACAGTTATTCTATAATGATAGAAGTATTTTCAATTTCTAATTAACAATAAAATCTGACTTACATATCAAAGGAATGTATTTCTAAACAGATTTGCCATATTCCTTAATTACCATGCTTTTTCCGACAGACATATTGTGTATATTACAATATAATGTTAACTGAAATATCCAAATGAATATAACTATTCCAAACTGAAAAGTCACCAACATTTTCAAGTGTTTGCTACACTGTGTTACCTAGTATTCTGTTACTTCAATAAGTTCCATTATGCGTTACTTCCCAATTCTCAAATTTAACTCTCGGATAAAGTTTGAAATTAAAACTGAATTCATACACTTCAAAAACAGACACACTTATAAGTTCAAAGAAGTACAGACAAAAAGACAATGAAGCCTTGGTCCTGTTGAATATATTAATGTATGATAGTTTTGTTCTTTGCAGTATAATATCCACTGGTAAAACCACACCAGTACTCTACAATTGGAACACCTCTCAGGAATGTCATCCTCGATGCTCCATGGGTTCCTATCACTTATGATCTACATCCCTGGACTATCTCATAGTAAAATTGGAGGCAACTCGGAGCAAAGCGGAAAATAGCTGAACCAATCACAGGCCTGCAAAGATTTCCTTTGAAGATTACGGAGAGAGCGACGCCCAACCTCAAAGCCACTCAGCCAACTTCAGTGTACCGTTATAAAGCTCTTTTGATGTACATCAAAGGACCAAAGTACCTGTTTGTTGCCTCCAATTTTACTATGAGATAGTCCAGGGGTGTAGAGATTATAAGTGATCGGAACCCATGGAGTATCGAGGATGCAGGAATGTGTGTACCATGCTGTACTGTTGGGTCATGATAGCTCACTCGATGAGAACATTAACCTTCATGACTAGAGGTTACTATTACAGATGCAAGGTCTGATTACACACACTGGTACAAGGAGCTGATAAACAGACTGGTCTTTGCTGTTGTGACTATATCCTTAGGCAAAACACTGTACCTTGACATTCATTTTCTAAAGGAATCCTGTCTCAAACTAACTTGGTCTGTTCCTATTCCAACAAAACTCACAACAAAACATTCATTGAGGATCAGAGTAATAATTGGTCAGACAGGAATTTGAACCCCGGACCACTGACTACTAGCAATATGTTCTACGAACTGAGCTACCTTGTCGCTGAAAATCCATCTGATCGAGAACCATTACATAGGTAGTGACAAATTTGATGAAGTACCGCGGAATAATCTACTAGGTATTCCTGCAACATCATACTTTAATATCATAGATAAAATAAAATATGATATCATATAATATATAATTTTCCTTAAATCACAGAATGATTCAGATCTAGAGTGAATTGCAATAAAAGTAAAAAGGACATAACTTTATAGTATCATTTTATACCTGTTCAGCACACACATAAGGATATTAACTTATTTTCTCTACTGATAAAATTTGAAACACTGATAATTTGTATGTGGGGTATAGAATACATAGCTACAGGTGGGTCAACACTAATATACAACTCAATTTCCTAAAATATACAACTCTGAAACACGAATGATATGCGTTAAACAATAAGTGTTGTGTGCTGGTGATCTTTTTAAAACGGTAAAATTAATAAAATTCACTTTGCAAAACAAATTAACACACAAAAGTATGGGTCTG
The DNA here is from genome assembly GCF_041381155.1 of Argopecten irradians. Lineage (NCBI taxonomy): Eukaryota > Metazoa > Mollusca > Bivalvia > Pectinida > Pectinidae > Argopecten > Argopecten irradians. Next base: position 38,590,788 of record NC_091141.1, on the reverse strand, counting down.
AAAAAGCAGTACAAATTAGTCGTAAAATAAGTTGAAATCGTGGTTCCATGAATTCTACGTATACAATACGGTAGCTTATTTTACACTAATTATGAACTTGAGACTTGGGCCATAATACAATGACCAGAATTGTGGGGCTGGAATTTTACAATTTTAATCCTCAAGATTAATCAGGACATGAAATATAAGCTAAATATATTAAAACATGCTCACATAGTAGTGTTGAAACAGCATATTTTAGAAAACAATCTATGAGAAATTCTCTGAAGTTTTTCCTTAGAAAGACCTTTTATAAATATTTATCTAATAACAGCCCTGTATGCTAATCACAGCATGAAGAGAATTTACAATTAACAATTAAATTATATCTACATATGTATTAACAAATCCATTCGACAAAAAAGATAATTAAACAAGATCATATTAGGATTTCAAAGCTCCATTTCACTCACAGTCTTGCAATATATATATATATATTTCCCGTAGATTACCAAACTTTCATTCTATACATTTAAACACATCACATATTGATCAACATGGAAAAGTATCACTTGTATTTAAACAAATACATACATACAATAAATTAGGTTTTCACTTAACTGCTATCATAGTAACATCTATCTATATACATGTAAATACTTCATCACGATTATCATTTCACAACAAATCAGTTCTTTTTCTTGTACTTGAGTATGAGCGCATATTTGATATTTTAATACTTGGGTTGTTTTTTGTTTTGTTTTTTTTTTTTTTGCAATGTGTCTTTCTAAATACAACAGATACATCATGTACATTTAAAAATAGAAAATTGATCAAATTAAGAGGGCCTTTATGCACACCTGGAAATATATTCTATAAATATGACCAAAAACTCATACATTTCTACTGCACATGATGTATATCAAAAAGTTAGCTTTGTATGAGGCCAGACCTGAATAATTTTGAAATATCTGTTGAAGAAACACAAACCAAATTTAGACCATATTTCTATTATTTCTGTAATGTTTCAAAAGAAAATATCACCAGTGATTCTTGGGACTCCACTAGACAATGGAATCCAAATTTAAAAATCAAACCAATTACAGATTTAACCAGAATTAGATAATGTTAGCAATGGTTTTAATGAAAATTTAAAAATGGGTGACAGACTGTGTTTTTCCCCAAAAATTTAAGCAGCCATTTGGTCTGGCTCAAGTTAAAAAAAACTCACTCCAGGTGAGACAAAAACAGACGTCCAGATATTTAAAGTGTATTTTCTATTGACAACATAAAATAAACATCTGTGAATTGTGACCTCATCATTAACATTCACTCATCCATTCATTCTCTCTAGCACAATAAAACAGGGAACATGACAACAAAATCAAATATCACTATCATAACATATAAATTTTGTACGACATAAAAAAATGGTTTTGGTCAAGTTCACCAGAATGGTTCTCAAGAAATTGCACATTGTTGATTTTATCTTCACTCGAGTTTGTCCTCCATTGTTCCCCCTTCTTGTGAAATTCTAATGGATCACTTCCTTCTTAGGGAACTCTCCACCACATAAGTAGACTAGTACCTCCCTGAGTTATCTCCCTTGTGTAAATTATGGCAATTTCAAAAAGATACTTCAAAGGAATAATTTCTTCAACATCACGCATCTTAAAATAAAAGTTATTTCATTATTGGATATGGTCGCTTCTGCTATAGACATGTGATGCTGAAATGTGTTGCTATTTTTTCTTTATCACAAAATTCAATTTCATAATGTACAACTGCTGTCCAGGTGGAGAGTAGAAAACCAAGGGAGGTAACCAGTCTACCATTGCGGGACTCCACATCAGTATGCTGTTCTGCTGGTCACATTGATTGCCTCAGAGACTCTGAAACAAGAATTATATCAAATATAACTACTACTTCACAAACTCGGCATCTAATACTTTTGTTTAAATCAGTAATAAGCAATTCATAGCTAAAGGCAATTTATGTTATCCAGTTTAAAGTACAGTGAACTCCACATGGATATTTGTAACAAGATTTAGGAGACGATTATCTTTTCCTCACTTTGGTCTGATTTAAAGGGACAATTCAATCTAAGAGAATTTAGTGTACATTAAAATTTGCACATACTTTGGAAACAAACCAGTTCTAATAGAAATTAGATTAGTTGGTTTTACTGTTATATGCCAGAAAAGCCCACTGTAGTGAAATGTATGTGAAATGTTCAAACTTGCTTACTGTCTGCCATTACACAAGAATTTTTTGTCTAGAACAACTCAAATCCTTCTTACAGTAGTGTGTTAACCTTATTAAATGCATGTTCTTGTCTAAAAATAATATCATCAACTCCTCAATGGTTATGTATTGCATTTGTTTAACATGTGTGACTTTGGCTCGGGTATGGTGTTGTAACGGATTACTGGAGACTTTTGTTCTTTTCCATTTTTGTTTTATTTTCCATTCAACATCTATAAATCCAGTTCATAATACGTTCACAATATCTAAATATCTCTTATACTCAAAGGTTTCTCTCTCTTCTGTTTTGTATCTCTTAGCTCCAATTCTCTGTTCTTACTCTCTGCTCTTACTGCTCTTCCTGCTCTTACTGCTCTAGCTCTTACTGCTCTTACTGACTCTTCTGTTCTTACTGACTTGCCACACCTAAATTTACATATATATAAGTTCCTGGTGACCCTCAGAGAAGTCACCCCCTAAGGCTACCTACTAAAACCCAGGCTGACCCCAGAATCCACAACACTGTGTTTCTTATTAAACTTTAAACCTAATTCCTGACAAAACCAATAATGATATTTAAAATCTATAAACTATCATCCCTAGAACACATTATCTAGATTATAACCATATCAATTTAGTTTTACTTTAAACACATCCTATTTACTTAATTTACTCTTTAATTACTTTTACATACCTCAAATGACATATAAACTAATACAGTGCTCAAGCTACCGCATTGTTTAAGATAATAAAAACATCTTCATAAACTGCATAACTTACTCTTTCAGCTGATATCTATCTTATTCTCTAAATAGTTATTACTAATTAGAAATAGTACATTTAATCTACTAAACAAAACCAACTATTCATAGAGGTAGAGTGTCAAGCCTTATCTTGACCCAGTGGGATGTCTGACCTAGCTGACCATCATGATGCTGGCACAGTATGACACTTCCCTTCACAACCCAAATCACAAGCACTTACATAATATACCTGGCTAACAGGATTTACACTACTACAATGGGTACGGCGTACATGTTGTACCTGCTTAATTGTATTGATCAACGATTTGGAATTTCAAAGGCAACAATCAAAATACTTAACACTGAAATTTGTCAATATTACTTGTTAGTATATGTTTCATAATGAATGTAGAACAATACATTTATGTCATAATTTGCTTTGTGGTTATGTAACATAATTAGCCTCACTGAATTGTCCTTTTAACTAAGATATACAAGGCAAAAAAACATTTGCTGCAGATTCATTTTCTTCGGATAATGTATCCTGTAATAAACTCCTCAAAAAGAAAGAGGGGGTACTTCTCCTTTCGGATATGTGGAGTTTACTGTACAGTGGACATGTTATATGGAAAATTACCAACACATGTATTTAATGTAGTAAATTAATTCTTATTTGAGTAGCCATCACATCACATTAAAGCTTCAGTTCAAACTTAAACTAGAACAATTTAAAACAAAACTTATGTTAGTATATTTACTACCAGTGAGTACCTTATATGTCATGATAAATAGCACCACAAGTCATGATCAAGATACTTGTATATATATAATCATGTTTGTTCCTGAAGATGTTGACAATCAAAAAATTCTACCACAGATGGATGATTCCATTGAACAATCACTACAGTTTACACCTTCTGATATTAAATGAACATCAACACATGGAGATTGATCGCAGATTTGTTTTAGATTTGTTTTTTCTATACATAGATATATACTTAATGAACTTTTTCTAAAAAATTAAATTAAATATCTTATTCAAAAGTTTTCTACAAATATATATAAAAAAATATTCTTAAATATCCTTTCCACAGAACTTAACCTGAACGATCAACTGATATTTTTTTCAGTACAGTATATATTTCAAAATAATATCTTAAGGAGTAATTTTCTGTATCCTGAAAAAGTAAATACATGCATGTATACAATGTAGATATAGTGAGTTAATCTAGTGTCATATATCCATGTTTAAGATATTTGCCTTATACACATGTAGTATTATATTTTTTATGCATTCACTTAAAATTCAGATATGACAGAAATATATTCACAATATACATTGTATTTGTATATGTAATTATATGATTGTTCACGACATTATATATATCAAGTTTTGAAAACTGTACGTTTAGTATACAATAAAATAATTTGTTTTGAAAGAATCAAACAAACACATATATATTGGGTTATAGAAAAGTTCACTGATCATTATGATTGTATAATGTTGTAAATGTTAATATAATTGAGAAATTCTTATGAAGATGTTTCTAGAAATTTCAATCCAACAACTCATGAACTCACCAACATTCTAATTATCAAGTCCCTCAGTTGTCAAACTGAAATAAGTTCATTCTATTTATAACAAAGTTTTTAAAATTCAAAACATTCAAATTTAAATAACATAAATATAATCAGTCTTGCTGAAAAAAAAAGGAACTTACAATTTGTAAAACCAAACAATGTGATCACCAACCCATTTCTAATCAGGCCACCACTATATATACATGGTATATATATAGCTACCGGCGGGTAGTATGATATCTAGCCCTCTATTACATACAAAGAATAACTCCCAGTACCATGTATACAAACTTCAACAATCAATTAAGCTTATTAATTTAACTGATATATCCTTATCAAGCTTTCAGATCTAACCATACCATGATGGATGAAAAAGTCCATAGAAATTAAATACTGAGCTAGCTGTTTGGACACAAATCTAGCAGATATAAACTGAATTCAGTACCAGATATTTACTTCAGTTTGAGTTGGATTATTTAACGTCCTATTAACAGCTATGGTCATGTAAGGACGGCCTCCCATACCAAAACCTTTCTTTGATAGAATACCACTTTGTACATTGTGTAGGATGATTTTGAAAGGAAAGTTATCAATTTTCAAAGTGGAAGTAACGAAGTTTCATTTTAAAGACCAATTACAAATAAAAAATTTTAGCTGCTAAAGTGGGTTAGATTTCTTCTTAACTAGCTTTCCATCCTTTTTCTATCATATGTAATGTAGAGTACAGGTTCTACTAGGTTTTTTTTTTAAATCTAGACCCCTAAAATGGTTGAAGGACACACTTGTGTTTCCAATTAAAGCCAAACCTGTCTGTAAAGGCCATTTAATTAAGGAACACAGGAAAACTGGTTTTTATAGCCAGGTGGTCTCTAAACAAAGGTTGAACTGTAAGAAAATTTGTCATTTAGGACCCTAGAAAAGTGGTCTTATTAAGCATGTGGTCTTTATACAGAGGTGGTCACTAAGGCAGGTTTTACTATACTGTTTTTCTATAAAAAAAAACAAATTATAAAATCCCTGATTTGTTTCAAGTAATTTTCTCTTACTGATTTAACAATATGTAGTGAAATGGGTTTATGCAGTAAGGAATGAGGGATTATAAAATCTAACAGATGTTGATCCAAGAGGATTAGGTGTTAGTAGTTGTATTGGACTTGTGACTTGGACTAGCTCGTGATAGCAGGGGAAATAACTCTTGTGCAGTCTAAGTGTTATTACATTGCATTAATAAGGTCTAGCATATAGGGTTGCAGAATTTCTATATAAGAAAGAATGTTATTTTGAAATAATTCTGTATAGAATTCATAATGACCTGTTCAGCATGTATCAGTAATTAAAGTTACATTATACAGTAAAGTTATTATTATCATATGAAAGATACATAATCTTTATGGTAAAAAAAAATTCTTTTACAATATGATAATTTTGTATTATTTATATCAAGTCTTGGCATATTACAGAGTAATCCGTACTTGTAGGTGTATTGATTGTAATATTTTGTGTTCGCGAGTGAAACGTCATAATTTTCAAAGAAAAGGATGACATGTCTATAATATTTCGCTCACAAATATTAATATCGCAATCGATACCTACCAGCAAGGGAGGCAACTCTGTAATATGCAAATGCAGAATACATCACACAATAATCTTATTGCTTGAATACAATTTCTGTCACCAATCGTTCTGAAATACCAATGGATCCTAGCTCTGGATATGTATTCACTAGAGGAAGCAAGAGGAGATAACTTTAAAAAAAAGTCTCAATTTGTGTTACCTTACTCATTCTCATCCTCGGCAGACTCATGTGTCTCATTCATTTTATCCTGAGCCCTACATACATTAATATTATAAAAGTTTTGGAATGGAACGTATTTTGGTGCCTATAATACACAGTGATTATTTTCAAAATGTGAAATGAAAACCTGAAAATCACATTTTCATAAGTCAAGAACAATGAGTGAAATTTTTTTAATTAAATTGAGAAATGAGGAAATGGTGAAATGTTGTCGTAGTCTGTAAAACTGGCAATGTATTGGCGAAACACAAAACTGTGTAATCAGGCCAGTATATATCATATTATGGTCACCATATGTTGTCCATACTACACTATACCATACATGCACCCATCTCTCAGGCCACATGGCATATAACACAGGTAAATCAGCAATATATCGCGGCTATGTGCCATTCTTACCAACACAAAACAACATTCATCAACATTTCCAAGAAACCTAAAAATTTCCAAAGCTGCAACAAATCGCAACCGCATGCAATGTATAACCATGTAAAAGTACCTGCAGGGGTCGAGTGAATTCTGTAGACAATACTATAGAGGGTTTATATAAATTCTGTAGATATTACAAAAGAGGATTTATATGAATTCTGTAGATATTACAATAGAGGATTTATATGAATTCTGTAGATATTACCATAGAGGATTTATATTAATTCTGTAGATATTACCATAGAGGATTTATATTAATTCTGTAGATATTACCATAGAGGATTTATATTAGTTCTGTAGATATTACAATAGACAACTTATATGAATCCTGAGGATTTATATGAAAGCTGTAGATAAAATTCTACAGAGAATTTATATGACTTCTGTTGATACTACAATAGAAGATATCTATGAATTTAATAATTATTACTATAAAGAATTTATATGAATTATGTAAGCAATTAATATATCTATTAAATACTTTAATTCCAAGGGAATTTGAATAAATTCATGGTTGTAGTTTAGATATCTACTGCTACGAGACATATAAATAGACAGATAAATGATAAAGGAAATAATGGGGACTAAAATAGATGCAGGTAACATTCAATTAAAACTAAAAACATCAATACAGTAAGAAACTAAACTATAATTAGCTAAACAAGGTCAGTGTTCAGTTTGATAAATTCATAAATGACAATCAGAGGTTTCTTTGTGCAGGAATGGGCTTTAAAATAACTTATTCCAAGTTTGGTTTTTGCAGTACAAGTATATATATTCTTGTGTAGTTTACAGATTATATATCCATGGTTACGACCTTCTGACTTACAAATACTCATTTTCTGTATGAAAACTCTTTCCATCATCTGCGTTAACACTAAACCAGATATCAACAGTAAGACACAATAGTCAAAATGAACAAACCATCATCCTCGATACGCCAGGGGTTATTGTCACTGACGTGATATCCACCCTGGGACTATCTCATAGTAAAACTAGAGGCAACAGAAGACAGGTAATTTGATCCTGTGATGTACATCAAAGGAATTGTATAAAGGTATATTGTGGCTAACTATGTTGCCTTGAAGTTGAGCGTCGCTTTCTCTGTAATTTTCAAAGGAAGTCTCTGCAGACCTGTGAATGGTCAGGGTTTTTTTCTCTTGAAATGCCTCCAGTTTTAGTATGAGAGTCAAGAGGTGGATATTATGTCAGTGAGTGATATCAACCCATAGAGTATCGAGGATGGCAAACCACTAACAAAATACATTTTAAATTTATTTGTGTTTTTTTGGGGTTTTTTAACATGAGTTTCATGAAAACCCTATAACTGTTTAAATCTTTGCATTTTACTCTTATTTTTATCTTTAAAGATCTAGATTGACCCCAGAAAAGAAAACAAATTATTTTATATACAAGATTTATGAAGCATATTGTAACTGTAGCTGGCAATGGTATGGGAAGAATTATAAGGTGAACTTTTTAACAGTAGAATCAACATTTTAACACTTGGAACAAAATACCTTTTAGAACTCGCAATGACTCCTCAAAAAATCATTTCTGTATAATGTTGAATATTTTTTAGATTCAATGATAGAACATAAATGTTTGAACTTATTTCAAGTTAAATAAGAGAAAATCAATATGAAATGAGTGAATATCAATATCACAAAATAATAAAGCCGACATAATTTCACAAAATTAACACACAATAAATGCTACCATTCCTTGATTTGCTTAGCTAACCTATACATAGGTGTTAGTAGTCTCTCAGACATTACAGTATAGCCAGCTATTGACACAAGTGAATTTTTTGCAATTCTCACTGTAGATGATAAAATCAAAATTTATCGGTTTTTAATTTTTCACAATTTGGTGTACGTATTAAGAGTATAATTTTTGTTATTCAACCATTTCTCAATAGTTTGTGTATCAATATTTTCATAGCAATGTCCCAAGAAAGCATGAAAATAATTGACTATACTGTATGTATTTCCGTAGCCAAAATGCAAAATTATTTATAGCCCTATATCCTTTTATATGAATGAAAAGAGGGATGGGGTTAATGATGAAATTAGAGATCAGATAAAGTGTAGTCCATTATTTCTATAGCATGAAACTTTTGTGAATTCACTTGAATATGAAATGGTAAAAAAATTCCATAATATGATTAAAAATAAGTAAATTGCTTTATATCCAGACCATGAGTTATTAAGTATTATATATGAAGTGGAAATCACATTTTTTCCCCGCAAAAATAATTGGCTACACAGTGTAACAAATTCAGGGTGATTTGTTTGAAATTAGTGACTAACAACATATAGTCTAAAGAATGGAAATATTCAATCTACTCATAATGTTGACTATCTTACATTGATTAACCTGTATAAAACCGATTTTGGTAGAATACTTACTTCTTGCCATATTTGATGTGAATGATGAGGAAGACCACTCCGAGAACAATACAGATACTCCCTACTACGATGTAGGCAATACCCAAAAACGGGTTCTTGCCTCCGAGCCAAGATGTGGTGGAGATGATGAAATGCTTTTTGCCATCAAAGGAAGTCACAGGGTAGGCTGAAAATAAACGAATATATTGTAAATCATTCAATTTTTTTTATTTCAAATATTGAACATTTAACATCCAATAACTAGTCTTTTCACATTTTTATATATTTAAATTCTTCCATTTTAAATTCTTTCGTTTTTGCATTAAATTTCTCTCATTTTATATCAATTATTAAAGTGTGACAATAAATTACTTGTTTGGGTGTTGTTACACAATTCAAAAACTCATCTTAATCAGCTCAGTATCAATCAAGAAGCCATTGAGTGAAATGTTGTTATATTGCATCATATTAACAACACCAAATTGGATATACCTATCAACAACCAGTTGTGAGGACATGATTCACCTGAATTAGCTTCAGTTAGCTAAATACTGGTTCTAAGAAGAGGCAACAGGTTATGAAATGATATTTTATAAAACAATCCAGCTAAAAGGGTTCAAAATATCAAGTATGAATTAGGCCAGTTTGACTCCAAATAGCTTTTTGAAAAGATGATACAAAGAAAGCTTTATACCATAGTCAATGTTAATTGTGTAGTTTCCAGCAGGCAGAGACTCCAAGAATGTGCCTTGGTGACTGATCCTACGGTGAAGTTTGCGGAAGTTAGGCAGAGCAGCGGTCCTCATCCACACGATGAGATCTTCATTGATGTAACCGTTATTGTCAGTGTTGTTGGTGTCCAAAGTCCAGGCAAATTTGTTTGGCCAGCTAGGTGGGTTGGTGAAGCCACTCCAGCCTGGTCAAGGGAGACATTTGTAATACAAACAATGCATCTATTCCTGTCATAAATATACTTATTTCTTTATTATTATTTTTTTCTAATAACTTAATAAACTGTATTTCTCTAAAGCTCATAAATGCAGCAAAGATTTCTATACAAATCAACTGAATAGAGGATATATAATTCATATCAGTCATTCAATGAAATGATATTGACATGAATAAATTTATTTCATAGTTACAGGGTTTGGTCAAAGGGGAGGTAATGAACCTTGTCAGTTAACTAGGTTGCCTCCCTTACACTATCAATTTTTTTCCCTCAGAATAATTGCAGTGGTCTAAGGGGACATAATTTGTGTTTTCAACTAGCGAGGTTATCTCCCTTAGTCTATGTTTTACAGTTATTATATGCAAAAAAGGAATTGATTGAAAAACTGAGGGATTTTTTTTACACCAAAAATCCCTAACCAGGCTTGAAATAATTTAAAATTCATTAAATATTTATAACAATGGAACATAAAATAAAATGGCATTAAACATACTGGCAGGGTTGTTGAATTTGTCCTTCTTGTCAGACAGCCAAGCTATACCAGTGTTGAGCAGGGTGACAGACTCTGCGGCAGAACCTCCATTATATGTCAGGGTAAACGTGTCTACAGAAATAAATTAATCAATGAATAGTAAATTTAAATAAGTAAATAAAAACAATTTACTTTATCACATCTGTCACGAAAAGTTATATATTTAACAACTTAGATAAACTATATTGTCAGTTCAGATATCAATCTTTTAATTTCTCAAGAATCAAAAGCTCAAATTTTAGAAGCATAGGGATTTTTCACAAGTGTAAATATTATATTATTAACAAAAGAATATTTAGATTATTATTGTAAATATTTCAAGTAGAATTCAAGAAATGGAGAAGACGATAATAGGTAGTTTATACATTTTTGATGTAAGAGAGATTTGCACCAAGATATTAATATATGTAACTGTTACAGCTGAATAATTGTTGACAGGAAACACACAAATATTTACCATTGAACAAACTGTTGGCAATGGCCCCACAGGGTGCTATAGGTAGGGTCAGTGTGGAATTGAATGGCTTTGTTAGGTAGGGCTCACAGTCGGACAGCAGGGAGCCAGCTGACACAACATCCCCATGGATCTGATTGTCATCACGCGATCGTACATATCGCCGATGATTCTGGTAGTAGTTGGACAGGCCATAATACAAGTAGACATCTTTCTGTAAGTATAGATCAAAGTACTGAAAGTACTAAATGGCTACGGTCTCGAGGATAGGAGGAATTATATTTCTAAGGTAAATTACTACTGTAGTTTTGTACAATAAGAAATAATTAATTTGGCTGGTGTTCATTCCAGTTTGGTCTTTTGAGGCATTCCTTGGACCACCATGGTGTAAATAAGAGACACATACTAAAATCTCGGAAGCCAATTCTAATATTTCCTATGATGTTATATGTCAAATGATTAATATACACCTTTAGAATTTTTCCTTGTTAATTTGATGTTAATGAAAATATCCATTCTTAATGACTATTGTCATCAAGTTCCTGGGACCACAGTATCAGTTAACAAGTATTGTTTTGCAGCAGAGAAAAGACAAGAGGCAAACTTTTCTATGTCAAAATGTCTTAAATATAGAATAGTCTGTCCTCTAGAAGACTTATCAATATCACCATGTGATTTTTTTAATAAATTGGTCAGTTGGTTCTACTTTTAACAAGTTTTTGTAATTATTCTTTTGTAAAACAGCAAGTTGAATTGATATACATTGTATCCGAACTTCAATTTCAAACCGGGATAACTTGTTAGCTCACCATAGACCATGAAATTGTTTAGTGTACACTTTCTTAACTTCAGGATTGTTTTACAAAATTACAAATGAATTTTTCTACATTTTTTTTTATTTTCAAACATCCCCATACTTCTGATGAGTATAATAAAAAACTGTCATTACAAGTGAATCAAATATTTTCAGTTTAAGATGAACAGGAAGAGATACATTCCTTTATTTCTCAGAAATAGCAAACACCGATTTAATTGTTTGTTCAGCAGGTTTTTTCCCTTTCTTTAAAAAAACGCTACCATTAACATTATTTTCTGTACCTAGATATGTAAACAATTCTTATAAATCTAATTCTGTATTCCATAACATCAACTGGTGATGTTGTACCGATTTACGTCTTGAGAATATCACAATTTTTATTTTTCTGATATTAAGTTCTAATTTCCATGTTATGCAATATTGTTAAAATTATGTAACATTTGTTGTAGACCATCAGATATTTCTGATATCATAACAGTGTTATTGGCAAATAATATGATAAAAAGTTTGGGATATATTTCCAATATCATATACCGTAAAAACTGGTATAATTTGCGCAGGTACTTTTTAGGGCTGAAAATGCTTAAAGAATCTACTATCAATATATTTAGCGCATCAAAAAAATGGGCAAAAACAATGTCCAGGGAGTCCCAAAACCGATGTATGAAGGTGACAATTTCAATGCAAAATATTCCCCATAAATGCTTGACAACTTGCACAAAAAAATGTTATATTTAGAAGAAATAACATGAAAACTGCATTGTGTTTGTTTTCTTTTATTGGCCACCGTAACCTGAAACTGAAATATCTAGCAGATGTCCAAAAACATCGGCGGTCTGGTCCGCCGTACTCCTGTGCACATGTCAATGTTTTAAGATATTACACATGAATAGTTATCAGGAATATTTGAAAAGAGTAGAATATATTTACTTAAATTGTCACAATAAGTAATCAGTGCGTTTGAGATCATTAACAATCAACAGCAATCAGCAAGCGGTTACGTAGTTTAGCTTGCAACAATCACAGTGTGCATAATTTGTCAAGATTTGTAAGACAAAAATATTTTTTCCACCAGGTAAGATTCTAAGTCATAAAGGTAGATTGAAAATAGGAAGGGAGATAAAATAACCAGATAAATATTTGTAGCGTGTCAGACTGGGTTGATTATCGGTGATCAGGTAGCTCAGTCGGAAGAGCTACATTTTCTTCTCTCTCCTGTTACAGAATTGGCACCCAACTAAATAACCAACGGCTGTGCTGTTTGAAAGGGTCTCGTATGTTATTCAAAAAAGAAGGGAGGAGTGTAGCGGGACTGGACTGGGTCGATTATCGATGACCAGGTAGTTCAGTCGGTTAGAGCACTCAGCTAGTGTTCAGAGAGTCCCGGGATCGAATCCCGGTCTTGCCGCTACATTTTCTCCTCTCCTGTTACATATATATGGTACCATACTGTGCATGTAGATATTCAAGGTAAATCAACAATGTTCGCTGATCTTGCAGAATTGCCTTACAGTGTTATAATGAATGTAGTAAATGTATGTCTCATTGGTGTGATTGATTTAAAGGCAGTTCATGTGGTGACCGAAAAAAAAAGGAAAAATCAATACTTTCAGAGTGATCAGGGAACATTGATAGTCAAGGCGGGGAAAACATAAGACGACCTGTGTTATACAAATTAATGTTTAATTGATTTTCATTAAATTGTCTCGAAGGTGATGATTAGTGTGTTATGGACGATAAGCTTAATATGTTTTGACAAAAAATATAAACAGCTAATGTCATATTGTGTTTTAAATTTTAAATCATCTTTTATTTATTCATTTCATTTCAAGCATGTATATGTCATAGAATTATAAACAAATATCAGGTATATTGCTTAAATCATATTACAGTTAAATTCACAATAAGGAATTTGAAGATGGTGATAGTAATTATTTTCGGATTGAAAATGATTACAATATTAGCTTTCCACAGTTGAAAATTACTTCTTTTCGTTCACACAATTCTTCTCCTACACTGTTTCCAGTTGAAATGATACATGCATGCTGACATTCTGTAAAAACATAAGGAAACAATAAATGTATTAACTGAGAGTAATTACTGAAAAAGGCTAATATCATATAATTAAACATTTTAAACATAAATAGCAAAATACCAGCATAGAGGAAATATTATTGAAGTTTAATTCCCGCTGTTCTTCAGTCCTCCTGTTCTTACATGTTAAGAGTTTTGTCCTTCATAAATTTATTGTAATATAGCAGTTGTTATATAATGTGCACAAAGAAGTATAAATATACACACGTACATGTATCATATGCATGGGTACAGTGGTAAATAAATAAGTTATACAGAAAATGATGGTGCTGATCATGAAAAGCGTAAAGTCTATTTTGTTGAGTAAAAAGTTAAAAAAAAACTAAACATTGTTCACACCCTAAGATGTAATCGCACTAAAAACAGTGATCATGTGGGCTTTTGTGCGATTGCATTTGTAAGACTGTGCCAGGTGGTAGAGATTAGTTCCGCTCGAGTGATCACACAATGCGAGCGAGAGTCGGGAATATGTTTATGTAAGTTTTAATTGCTAATCTCTTATGCTTGTTGGTAAAATATAACTCAGGATAATTGCTAAACAATTAACAGTTTTCTCTACATTTTTACAGATTGAAACAGCTTTTTAAGTGCCGTTTTACGGAAGAATTATGAAAAGAAATCGAAATTTTTGTCATTCAGTAGTTCTAAAAAATATCATTTCGACGTTATATGAACAATTCACATTATATGATTTATCGTCATTCACGGCAAAAAATTTAATTACGTATCTTAACTTGTTTAATGAATATGTCTGTATGATATATGATCAGAACGCCAAGCTCCGGTGGTGAAAAATAACTAAAATATGTTTTAAACTTAGTATAGTGGTAAACCTCTGAACGTTTGCTCCCTTTAGTATATAGATATAATCTGATATTTATACATGAGCTTATGAAGATGATCGAAATTATGCGCCACCTTGGACATTTACAAAAACGTTTCTTTACAGTTATGTCAAGTGCTATTTTATCAAGTAGACAAAGTTGTGGTCAAATTTTGTATATAGATGTTGTTCATGTGCCATAAACACAAGCCGTGATGCATCTCCATTTCGCCATGCAAATGTATTTGCTCCGAGACAAATTTGATTCAAATTACAAAAATTCATTATGCGTATCAATTTTGATGTTCGAGGTGAAATATTGATTTCATTTTTATTGCGTGCGGGATAACTGTCACTAATAGGGACAGTAAACGTCAGATGTGGGGGAACCAGCTTCGGAGCGAAGCAATTTTTTGGGACGAAACGTCTTCATTAATTGTAAACACCATTTTGGGACGAAAGTCTTGATACTTTGTAAACAAATTCAGGTGAAATTTTCGAACAGAAGATCTTTTGTAGATAGTGTATATAGTCTAAGGATGATGAAAGCCGTAATTATACTATTCCCCTATTTCCAACTAGATCAGATACGCTTATTTCAGTAACTTTCATATTTAAAATTTGCTATTTAAAATTCCCACGGTAAAATCATATCGAAATTGATGACACAATTGCATATAAATCCGGAGTTATTTGTGCCAATGGCGGCTAGTTGGGAGGCACATGTGTCTCCATTGCTTGTCGTACATTGGGTGTAATCATAGGTAAACTCCTTAACCTGAAAACAAAACAACCCAGCGATAATTTGGTTGACACAATTATGCTTAAATATACATTATAATATATTATGTTTTTGTACATTACAGTTATCTGCCCTTGTGGTAGGCATTGATTGTGACAACATGTGTTTGCGAGCGTAACATCATACGGAATCCCATGGCATCAATTCATGTACCATGTTATATCTGATAATGTTTGTGAAGACTAGTATCTCCAGTGGCGATGGAACGTAGCTCTTTGTAATTCTCCTGTAGAAATGACCTTAGCACGAATATATCATCTTTTGACGTCATTCCATCACCAATAGATACAAGTCCTGGAAAATTATGTTGTTTCCATTCTTATGGTATAATGTACACATGAGTTGAAACATGTTTGACCATAGAGTCATTAGACACTCATTCAGTGTCTTTCTATAATTAACTGGGTATTCATGATATTATTTCTAATTTCTTTACCGTCTTTTAAAATTTGACTTTTATACTCACAGAGTTTGAGGTAATCAGAAGAGCAATGCCAAGTGGAATGAATGCAATTCCTATGGCAAAGAAGGCGGGCAGGACTGTTCCAGCAGTAAGGATGGGCTGCCAGGCTGGCAACTTTTGCTGCTTGAATTTGGTGTCTGAAAACACATTCTTAAATACTTTACATATGTATAACATATAGTGATAAGTATGTTTTAAATTGTTTATAAATAAATAAACAAAATTAATTTAAGTACATCACATGGACAAAGTATTTAACACATTATATTTTATACTTTTTTTTCTTTTCTGAATTTTCTGAATCTGAACGAATCTCATCTATGAAATGAGGTGTTCAAACACTTTTGTCCACGTAACATTACAATGTACTCTAGTTTGAAAACATAAGGCCAAGCTATGTCACAGAGATCAATGTGCATCATAGCTACAATTAATATTCAGGGATTTCCTGGACGCAGGATTTCTGCTTCTCTCACACACAAAAATGCCAAGGGACTCCTAAAAAAAAGTGATGAGAGTCATTGGAACTTAATGTGGAAGGAATTTAAAATGAAAATTACAGGTCAATTAGATTAAGTAGAAGCGATTAATGCTTTTTCTCAAACTTTTTCTCAAAAGCAGAATATACAGTTATTACAGTACAATATATATATTCTGGTACAGCATAGAACGTTTTATAATATCTACAATAAATTTTAGCAAAAAGACTCCAAAGTTCTTATCAGGCACCCGTAAACTTCAAACCTAGGAGTCCCTGGGATTCCCAAAGTAAAAACTGAAAGGAAATCCTTGAATATTTCTCTTTTCACCCCAGATCCAACCTACTCCAACAATTTTAGAGGTATAGCACAACGAGATACATTTGAGCATTACATCGTGTCTAACCTCTAACAATCGAGGCAGGATTCCCACAGTGCAGAAATTGGCTTGATATAAATTGAAAATTTCATGTTGCCCGTACACTAACCTTTCCTGAAAGAATTATCCAAAATTTTGCTAAATCCAGAACACAAAACATCACTTGCATTTTATACTGAATTTAGACATTTCTTTACCCCTACTACTATTTGTAAGTCTAACTGGTCGCCATTTTTACTCGGTAGTAAATTATGGAATGATGAACAACAGCAGAACTTGCAAAGACTCATATATACATGTATTATTTAAAAGACACTTATTTAGCATAAACTTAAAACATGTAAAATCGGATTATCCTAACCCTATATTCACTGTATTAATACGAAACCATTAATACTACGGGCCACCAGCGAATATTCCTTAGGTGCGCAGACAGCACTGTATCATATCATGGTATAGAGATAATCCTAGCAACTGATGTAGCGGAAAAAATATCACCTTCTGACTGACTTTTCCGTCAGAAGCCGGAAGGTGATATCTTTTCCGCTACACAACTAGATATCTAGCTAAGATAATCCAGGCACCGAAACGATATAACGCCTACTGTCAACTTATTACCAATCAATTAGGAATGAAGCGTACAGAAGAGGACGTATAGATACACGTGATAATATATAGGTTAAGGTAAGTATGAAAATAATAATAAACGATTATTTCAAAGGGAGTGCCATCTCATCGCGAATTCATCGATGTGTTTGTTGTTGTTATTTCGTTCCCAAGGTGGGCATATTTTTTCACATACACAGAATCTATGATTCGCTTTTCAGTAATACAAAGTTATAGCGTAAGTTTATACATCTGCGATATTTAACATGTGTATCAAATGTGTGTGTGTGTTTTGATAAATATTACGAACCTTTCGGTCTCTTACTCTTCGATTCAGGTTCTGCCATTTTGCCGGAATTAGACGTCGACGGAGCGAGCGCTACCTGACGGAATACGCATTAAAAATCAAGGGGATGTAATACATGTCTACAGTAATCAAAATTGGTATTTCACGCACATTTTTTTAGTTTCTGACATTATTTTTCATAAGTTCAGTAACAAAAATAATTAAGCATAAACCAAATGAAATAGAATATGTGAAGGATAAGTTATAGACTGTTAAGTTACAGTAATTATACTAGACTGTATCTCAGGTCATAAAACAATATCGTCGGCTATCATTTTTTTTTTAATATCTTCAACTGCTAAACATTATTAAAAATAATATAATTTCAGTACTTGTTAAATGATAGAATACAACAAAGGTAAAAATGTTCTATTGAAAAAAAAATAAAAAACGAAAAATAAGCATTCCCGGCGGGATTCGAACCCGCGACCTCTGGATTAGAAGTCCAGCGCGCTATCCGCTGCGCTACGGGAACCTATGTCTCACTTTGGGAGCAGAAATTTGCAATATTCTTTTCTTTGCTTAGGAGGATGAAATAAATTTATTTTAAAGGTATACATGCTGTTTTAAGGCCCCGTTGTACTTTCTTCGTCACCTTTTATCCTCATCTAAATTATTTCGCATTTAAAACGACCGCAGAGCCTGTAATTGTAAGTTTGATTGCTGCTGACATAGACTTGCTAGTGTTCAAAGTTAGGAACGACAGGCCATAAGCACAGGGTTATGATTCATCACATGAAGTCACCTAACACCATTGATAAAACATTGGTCATCAGACTTAACGAAGCAATGATACACAAACAGGATGTTTACTTGTTTACTTTGATGCTCACCAATGCGTATCGTCTTATGAGATAATATGTAACCAACAGTCATTTGATACCCATAAATACTTGGGACTAAGTAACTGCTAAAAAGTACCTTTCCGAAGCAAAATTTTTAAGGTTTCTTTAAAACATTAATAACAAAAGGTAATGCCTGTCCAAGGCCTAAGATCGAAGGTAAAACATATGCAAGATTTCCTGCGTAATGATGATAACTGTGGTAAGTTTTGCCGACTGGCGAAGTATTATTCATCTACTGCGCGGTATTTAGGGGACGACGGCGGAAACCATTAAGGACCACCCGCGTTATGAAAACTAAACATTTTATTTATTTAGATGAAGATGATGATGAGTTGTAGTATTAAAGATGCGTGTTTTACATTCCCAATTTTAAAAATTAAAAACTAGGAAAAGTAATGGGCTTATAATATAATTATATACTATTTAAATATCTGGTTATGATTAGTCTTGTAGTGTATTTAGGTTATGCATTACTGGTGGCATGTATAAGAAAAGCTATATTTAAACAAACGGATTAAATCCTGCGATGCCTGATTCTCAATCCGACCATGCTGTATGAAAACTTACATTAGTAAGATCACCGTTGAAAAGAGTATTGTACTAGGCCTATCCAAGGACATAGATAAAGTGTATGTATATAGGGCCTTTGCCGATTCTGTATCGGACTCTACTCGCATACTTAAGGTGGCGATTTTCGGAGTCTGCCAAACTATATTAACTATCTGTTTGTAAATGGCCGAATGTATAAGATACAAATACACTTGCACACATAAAGAAACTTATATTAATAATATCTTCAATCACATGTGGTGGTATATATATATATTTATAATTTGGAATACGCTCTGCGTGCTTACTGCATAATTTTACCCACAATAAAATGTACATACATTGTATCCACGGTGTTTGCAACCACGTGGTCAACGATTGTGTTTTAACTAGAAATTAGAAGTGAGGACGATCAACGATCCGACCGGGGTTGTCTAATTAATGTCTCCTAGTCAAATTTAATCACTCATACAAATTCTTCTATTTCATAAAACCTGTCCATACGGATTATAAGATAAGATTACAAACAGATTTTTTTTGTATGTAAATGTGCATGCATTGAACTACTAATTGAGTTGCGTCTGACATTGTATCGCGTGACTTTATATTAGTTTGTCATTTAATTTTACTGTGACTTGGCGGATTTAATTCAACATACCAAGTTTTGGGAAATGTCATTTCACAAATATTTACTTTCAACTTTCATATAATACCAGAAACATATTTGTATATATGTATGTTTCTGATAATAAAATACACGTGACTTGTTGATATTTCATTCAAGTTCATTTATTAGTGTTTATATGAAAAATATATCATGCAGGGGCCAGGCGAAAAAATGAGGCTAAAGATTGATTGGTTGTTAGGTGTTTATAGTCAAGATTACGGTTACAACTTAACCACTACTCGAGACTATGTCCCTCCTCCTAACAACACGCCTTCTAAAGATGAAGAAGAATCGAAGAGTTTAACGTATCGTCACGTAATCATTTCTGGGTACGCAGTCTAAAGATGTCTATGTCCAAGAATTTATACTATATCCTTGCTATGTCTAA
This sequence comes from Argopecten irradians, assembly GCF_041381155.1. Taxonomy (NCBI): domain Eukaryota; kingdom Metazoa; phylum Mollusca; class Bivalvia; order Pectinida; family Pectinidae; genus Argopecten; species Argopecten irradians. Next base: position 38,570,434 of record NC_091141.1, on the reverse strand, counting down.
TCCAAATAGCAAATGTCAAGTATCAACATCAGAATCCTCCCGAATAGCCGATGTCATGCTGAGTTGTAATCTGTATACCTGTGTCTGCGGTGGTCAAACCCCGGCTAACCAGACCAAGGGATTAACGAGATTACGTAATAAAGGTGTAAATTTAAATAATTACCTGTCACGCATCGTTGTTTAGCACACGTGTCAAAATATCCACAGGTGAGTTAGTGTTGGACCATCATTAGCTTCTGCTGAAGTGAAAAAGGGTTCATTCCAGTCTAGCCAACCTTCTAAGTGAACATATATAATTCCAGTCTGGCCAACTTTCTTGAGTTCACACCTTGGTCAGACTTGGTCATACCTGAGTGACCGTCAGGCAATTAATTAAATTCCTGGTTAAAATTAGTCACTTACCAATATATACTGTAATGGGGGTTTTCATAAAATGAAATTGAAACTGTTAAAACAGTCAAGAAAAGCTCTGTTTGCTGTTTACAAGAAAATAAGAAACATCCCTCTTTCTATTGATCTCCAGTTAAAAGTATATGATTCCCTTGTCTTACCAATATTGTTGTACTCAGTAGAAGTATGGGGTCACGAAAATATTACAGCTATAGAAAAGCTTCATTTACAGTTATGTAAACGTATACTCGGTGTTAGGAAAAGTACGTGTAATTACATGGTATATGGTGAATTAGGGAGATTCCCTCACTATGTAGAGGTTAAAATCAGAATTATTATGTTCTGGCACAAATTGATTACTACTGATAATCTTTCAAAAATTTCAAAATGCTGTTATGTATCTACAAGATACTATATATTAGACGTTTAAGCAGAAAATTATGAGAGTAATTACAAACTTCGATTAGTTTTGAAATATACTTAATATGTATAATGGACCTTTAGTTTGAGATGGGGTCATAAAACAACACCCTCAGGTACAGTGAACATGGAATTTTAAGATTATTCCCTCAATAATTGGACAGTGATATTCTGATGGGAATTTTGAAATCGAGATATTCACGGTATTTAATTGAGACCTATCTAAATCACACTCAGACCACTGTTGTGACAGTGGCGAAATCTTGGTGTTTATGATTTCATGGGGTGATGAAATTGAGTTCTGCATCTTGAAAAATATTCATTATTAAAAAATGCCGAAATTGATGAAGTGAGTCAGTTCATGTATATTTAGATTTTAAAACATCACACAATTTCCATTAAAAAGTTTCAAGGGGAACCTTTAAATAAATACGCTTTAACATTAAAAATTAAATGAACACCCAATTCTCCTGTAAGTGAGTAAGGTTTAATAAGGTAATAACGAATTGCGTTTGTAACTCGACAAAAGCAATTGATTTGATATATGTGCAATCCTATATATTTCAATTCAGTCAGCAGTATTTGAATTGAATGGTTCAGATTGGAATATTTTAATGTATAATGAATAAGCTTGTCTTGAAATGAGTTCTATCTGAAAACTCAATCAACTGTCAGTAAAAGGTCACTAAATGTGTGACAATTCATATAAGATATTGAAATAATCTGTGTAATCTGAACCTTGCCATTTATTTTATCGGTTTTTCAATTAAATTTGTTTTATGATTAATAAGTATGCTTCAAACCAATCATACAGTTTTTTAATTCCATATTTTTTTTCAACTTAACATTAAGTTTTAACAGACTTCTCGTTCTAAGTCCTCTGGTTTTAAATATCAAAAGTTAAAGAAAATAGATGAAAAAAGTGATCTCCTATCCACCACTGACAGTATGATATTTTTAGATCATATTTTTTCAAATATTGCCCAATACACGAAATCAAAAAGAGGAGGATTCTCACCTATGAAAACTGAGTCAAGTATAGATCTATAATAAACTGTACATACCAGCAAATTCTATTACAGATCCTTTATAAAGTGTTAAATTAATCTAAATCTATCTGAAAACTAAAATAAATCAAGAGTGTATAAAAAGTATCAGAGAATTGGCTATGAATTGAATGATCTAGAATATATTTTCTATGAAATATTTACACTTTAAAGCTTTAAAGTGTACAAATACAAGTCAATTTGAAAGTGTCCATTGAATAAATTTGTTGTTAACTAGTTTTTTGTTTGAACTTCGTTTGTCTTTAAATAGTTAAAAGATGCCCTCCACCACTGACATATGATATTTTTTCACTATCAAAAACACGAGCAGACGATTAAGTATTTTTCTTCAGTTACAAAAGTTACTTACTTTACACCATTACCACCATTGAAAAGCTTGAGCTTCTAATTTTACTTCAAGTTAAAGTTACAAAAAAATAATTAATTATCCCGAAAAAAAAAATCCTTGGCACTATATCCTATATGGAATTAAGTACTGATTGCGCGCATGCGCTAATAGGGCAAAATAAATTATTTTATATTATTTTTTTGTGTTAATTAGACATAAATATATACACGATTAAACACCAATTATTGTTCAAGTGATTAATATCATTTATGCTCTGTCGGCGGTGGAGCATCTTTAATATGTGGTACACAACTTTTTCTGATATAGAAATATTTTTCATCAATATGAACCATACTACATATCTATACGGCTTGGTAATTTATTTTATTACAAACCAACCAAAATCGACATCTAATGAATTATCTTTCAGCTTCTCCATATACCATAAAAAAGTGTATCAAATTATCTTGTCTCAACTAGGATATAGGGTATGGTTTTCCCCGAGGTTTACCTGTGCTGTCAGTGTTGTGACAGCAGAACTTGTGTTGTTTTAGTAAAACACACCTATTCCACCCTGGCCAACCTTTTACCCTACCTATTTCTCACCTAAAATCTCAAAAGATGGCTAGAGTGGAAGACACCCGAAAATAAGATATCACCTTCTGCCTGATCTTTTCCGTTTCAACAGTAGCTAGAACACCGTGTAATTATTTGCTGTATATTGCCATATTGTGTGTTTATACTTTTAAACTCTTGGTTTATAGTAAACGTGTATTTTTTATACTAGTGAAATTATTTTCAAATGACATATCGACAAAGAACAAAAGTAATATATGCAATCTACTTTTTGTTTTTGGTCAATATCGATCATTATATGATACCAGAGATTTAAATAGTATATTTAAATATCTGATGATACCTAGGGATTATAATTATAAGTGAGTCGTACTTGCCCAAAACCCAGTGTGACTTATCCTTCTCATATACTTCCTTATAATGATACTTTGTATGACCAATACATCTACGTCATTGAATAAACATATATTGCTGTAGATGATTGTTTAAATAGCACGTCGGAATAGTTTAAAAATAAAAAGAGAAACACGTTACGGCTAAATTTATAATATATATCCATGCTTCGTAGATTAGGCATACTTGTCAACTTTTTGAGGAATTCCTGTGGGGGTAATTTCACATGTTCAAACTTTTAACCTCAAGAAAGTCTGCTTATTAACCACCTATGAAGATTTTGACATGTTCTTTCTGATGGTGTAGTCAGATTTTTGACATTAAGAATTTGGACTTGCTAAAATGGACTAAAATGGGAGTTCAAAATCGGGAGTCTCCCTCCAAAATAGGGAGGGTTGGCAAGTATATATGTTAGCGATATTCAGTAATTATAATAACAGAGTTTATTCTTTAAACACAAATTCAAACTACATATTTTTATGACTTAAAACAATGCATATATCCGTCAGCTAAACCTGCCTATATTACTATGCTTTTTTATTATTTTTTTTTGCCTAATTTATTGTTTAAAAAACCCACATGTAATAATATAGGCAGTTTTAGCGGACTATGCATGTATATGGACTGTGATAGCTACATATCACACGCCTATATATTATAAAGGGTGTGTACGTAGCTCTATAGTAGATTGTCTTCACTTCAATAAAACGTCTGAAAGAATTAAGAAATGTGGATATAACCCTACATCAATTGGAAAAGCAAGATTTTCAATAATCCGGCGTTGAATTTCCCTTTTATGAAAACATGCAAGGCCAATCGAATGGTGCGTCATAACCTTATTGAGTATTGCTGTCTATTACCATTTGTAATGGTCATTTATGATAGCTTAAACATTTACTTTATCAGCCCATAAAAGAAAAAATGGTGTCGCCGTTTGTGACGTTGCTTCTGATTGGTTGAGATGACGGCGTAATAATTTCATAGACAAAAGAGTCGGCCAGTCACAAAATGAATTTGGAGTATTGAAGAGATAATCTTTAGTAAATTGAATTATAAGGATTAATTTGAATAATTTTTTATGTTATAAAGATATAACACAAAAATCTGAGTGTACTCTCATCATAAACCGCTTGTTTATTTACAGTACACTCAGTTTTTTTGTGTTATATCTCCATAACATAGAAAATCTATTCAAGTTAATCCTTAAATAATATTAATCCTAAACTTAGTCCTTAAATAATATTAATCCTAAACTTAGTCTAAATATTAGATTGAACACCAAGGATTTACGACGCGGTTTATTTAGAATACACTCTGATTTATTTGTTATTTTTCCACAAATAAACATCTATTGAAGTAAACCTTAAGTCATAATGAGTGTTTTAATACTGTTTTGGAATGAAATCAAGACATATGTAAAATATACTAACCACTTACGATGTCAATGTTAGCGACGCAAATAAAGTATTAGATGGACAGAATATCACGTGACCACAAACATAAATGAAAACATCATATAGTTTTTTTAAAAAGTATTTACCGCCGACTGATATTGAATTAAAGGCCCACTACCTTTCCAGGAGCCAAAATTTAAAGGTTTCTTAAAAACATTAATAACAAAAGAAAAATATATATCGATGGCTTATAGATGAGGTTACAACACCAAACATATGCAAGATTTCCTGTCTAATGTACGATAAAGTGGAGATTCATTTCGCTATTTTGCCGTCTGGCGCAGTGATAGTCAACTACCCGCGGCATTTAACGACGGCGGGAAAAACATAAAAGACCCGCGTTATGAACATTAACATTTTGTTTATTCATAAACAGTTCTGAAGGTGATGATAAGTGTGCTAGTAAACGTATAGTTATTTACTTCTGCGACTCTACAGAACTTTTGATCTCGTTTTACATTCCTATTTTAAAAAAATTAAAAGCCGTTTCGTAGTGGCCCTTTAAATAACAGTAAAGTCATCATTTGGACAATAATTCATGTTTAATCATGTATACATATTTCTAATTAACATCAAAATACAAAAAAAAGTAATTTGATTAGCTTTGTAAATCATAAACTTTTCAATGATGGTAATGGTGTAAAGTAAGTAATTTCTGTCATTGAAGAAAAATGCGTAAGCTCCCATTATCAATAGTTTAGAATTGCCATTCATCGGCGGTGTGGTGTCTTAAAAAATCATTGTCCATGTTACACTTCACAGTCGGTGATTTTCGACAAGCTAGAATTATATAGAACAATATGCTCAGTATTACAGCTTTCAACTTCTGTATCTGTGTACTTGATACAATGGGGATAACGAGCGATAACTAAACGGTGACCTGTATTAAAACAAAACAACATTATATAATAACATATTCACAGAATATATGAAACGTGAATTGACTGGAACGAGTTCAAACAATTGCAGTGGCCACTGCTGATAATCTCTAGGCAAAGGGACTTTTACCATTAAGACCCTCTGACGCCCTCTATTATTGATAAGCTAATCAACCTACGAGAACAAATCGCCAAATCTCAAAGTGACTAACTCTAGTATCGATATATCAAGAGAGGGCTTAAGCCATACAAAAAAAATTTTGCCTGTTGTCCAATTCCCATTGTCCCGAATAGTTTTGTATTATGGACATTATTAAATAGAAACATTTTGTTCTTTATTCGTGACGTCGACTACTAGATTAATATCTCCTAACAAGTCATAACTTCTAGTACTGGGAGAATCTTGTAGTGAAGAACTCTAGTAGTTATTAATATGGGTGCTCCCCCCATGTAGTATAAACCAGATGTGTCTAAAATAGATTTCTATTGTTGCTATTGTTTTTCGGAATTGATTCTAGGTTATAGAGTTTAGTTTGTTTGGAACAATGCAGAGAATATAAATACTACACGAGGCAAAGAGAAATGCATAATGCAGTGTTTATTATGTAAACGCAAACAAAATGACCTGCACTCGGCTTGACCTTCTCAGAGTATCTTAAGTACACGACTTTCGTTCTCGGTCGTCATTGTTATTGGTATGGGTAATAAAATCATTGATTGACATTATGAATATGATTACCACTAGTATTATGATGTTTATTGTATGCGATGATGACGAAAACAATTGATGAAATGTGAATGGTGCAATGATACTCTGAATAACAAACACACATATTCCGTATTTGCATAAAATATAATGTCATCTGCCCTTGGAAGGATATTGACGTCATCAGTTTGCGAACGTAACGTCATACATTGCAGAGAAACGACTAGACTGAATTGCCTGCCGTAGTTTTTGTACTCTCCGCTAGGCTTCGCTCCGAAAACATAGTATTTATGAGCGCAGCCTAGCGGAGAGAATTGGTACTAAGGCAGTAATCCAGTCAAAGAAACGACTTGATTTTCACTCAACCTAACTGCAAGAGAGGTAACTCTAAATTATAAAAAATAAGGGATGTGATATAGTAGGAATGAGAGGATATCGTCATTATTTGCTTCAAATTTCACAATATTGTCATTAACAAATATGTATCCCGTTAGTGGACATGTATATTTTTAATGGTTTTCTAATGTTCATCCTCTATACTCCATGGGCTACTATCACTGACATTATATAACGTCAGTGATAGTTACCCCTGGAGTATTGAGTATTTTAATGTTACGAATAGAACAACGACAAGTTATAACAATGTTTCCTTATTCGATGTAGCACAAACATTAATATCACACAAATACATTCTGGCACTACTTTAAGTTATCCCCAAGTGCCAAAACATAATCTTTTAAAAGAAATAAAAACTCTGATTGATATCTCATAAAAAGTCTAGGTGTTTCGCCAAAAAAAAACAACCAAACACCTTATTTCAATTAACAGAAGAAACATACTTTGAGTTGACCCATACATTTACGAGTGTTTGTCATGGTTTTTTTTGCAGTGTAACGTAATGTGTTTCGTTCCTTGTTAGTAACATTTTTCAATATCTTACGAAGATGCTTGTATAATCGCTACGGAAAGAATCTCCCACAATCACTGAGAACATTTACATGTTATTGTTTCAAAAACGGTCACATCCCCAAGTTGCCTGATATATCCACTTAGTTTGTTGATGTCTGGAAATTCCGAAAAGATATCCAGATGTTGCTAAATATATCTCCAAAAGTTGAATTCCATGGGGTTTCGAACACACTTCCTAAGTTGGTATTCGGGAATTATTAACTTATCTCCAAAATTTCCAAATTTTCCGAAAATTATTCAAAATGTGTTGCTATCGTTACCAACAATGACTAAACACAGATAAAATTGTTCGTTAAGTTATTGTCTGCTGAAGACCAGAGAAGGCACTCAAAACACGTGACATTCCTCTTTAAGCCATGTGATCTTCCACAGAACCATCCTTACACGTGACGCAGGCTAAACATATTCCAAACAACTGTAACAGAAAAAGATTATTCAAAATGAATGTGAGACAAAATTGTTGTGTTGGAACTGTCGAGTTGTCAATATATCGTTAACAACTATACCGAAATTGCGTTTACCTTAACTCAATCACCCCTAAAAATCCATAATGAACTATTCCGGATTTTGAATCAGAAGAGTTCACATGTGTCTTCAGGTAGGGATGAATGAGGTAATGCAGAACGATTCTAGAGACCTAAATATAAACATCATTTACAACTAATGATCTGAAACATTTTCTAGGATTGATGAAAAATCGATGTTTATAACTTATTTCATAGCCCATGTTTTTAAGCATTTCGTATTCTGAATGACGTATTCTGTTTCCTTAAGTTTTAAACAACTTTCTATCTTAAAAAATAAGAAGAAGAAAAAATGGTCTCAAAAGAATTAATACATTTCAGTACAATGTTTTAAAAATGCGTAAAATGACAAATGAGATTGGAACAAAACTTTCATTGTGGATCCCAAAAGATGAAAACAAAACCTAGTCATAGGTGGAAGGTTACACATTGAATTAACAAGGATGTCTAGTGCAAATGGGTTTGTTCATCCGAATTCTGTGCCTGTACACCATACCGTATACATGTACTCCGTTATTTTCACGGGATCATTTCGCTATTTTATAGGACATGGAAAATGATGACTTGTGATTTATTTTTTAAATAATCAGTTATATGGTATCTGAAAATGGTACAAATCCCCCGTTGGAATCAAATGTCAAGTAACAACTAAATTGGTCGATTAGAGAGGCTTTTGGCATGCTAAAAGAGAGGTGTATGCAAACTGCATCACAGAAAAGGAAAATAAAAACAAATGAAACGTGAGAACATTTGCTATTTTGGTTAAATTCTCTCATTCTTTGTTAATGTATGTGACATAATCAGAACTTAATATGATACAAAAATAATACAATACACATCAGATGCAAGGAGATATAAATATGGTTGATCAAAATACTCACGTATAGTATTGGAAGCTGATGCATTAAAATGTTGATATCAAAGTTATATATCAAACAAACATTTTTTATTTACTTATTTATTCATTAGCATCAAATACCTGACTTACTAAGACAGCAGTGAAGTAGACATGGTAATCAGTTCCAAAATGAAAAAAAAGATGAAGATTAAAAATTCTCCGGAAAATGCACCGTGGTGGAATAATCGACAAAAATGAATATTTTCTATGTATTGAAAATTTTTCATCAACATAGCTATCATAGTAATTACTATTAAAACTTACCGGGAACATGGCAATAGCGATGGCTAGTCCTATGATCAATGTCAGGTGACTGGAGAGCAGATCGTTAAACTTCGGATAGCATCCCTAAGGACATTATGCGAGGAAAAAGATATATCGAAATGTTTAAATTTTATTGCAAAATCATCGAAGGGTCTGTAGACATGATAAAATTAAGTCTGTTTGATCACATTACTAATTTAATTAGACTGGAAGGAATTGATATTGTTGCATTGCATATCGGTCAATCGCGACATAAATTACCAATTCATTAAATTACTAAAACAAAAATATATATACATGTATAATGTACTAGTAGAAATTAAATTTAATTGATGAACAATAGCTAGTTTTATTAAATTGATATTACTTGCTGATAAAGAGATGTACAATGTATCTCAAATGATTTGTTTTTCTTTTTCACATTTTTCTCTCTTTCAGACAATTCAAAAATTCGAACAAAAAAAAATATAACCATATCCTACCTGGTTATAGAGAGCGTTGTATGTGGCACCTTTTGCTCCTGGTTTTTGCGAAGCCTCTGTTTGACATGTGGTTTCATTGGCAGCCGGGTTACAACACGTGCTAGGCACAAGCTAAACGAAAGTATGTTCAAATGTTTTTTTTTTTTTTAAATCAACTTTTTTCGTATGTTTGATTAATTTGATGGAATTCTATTTGAATTAGACTAGACTATATTAGCTACAACGCAATGCAGGAAGCAACAAATCAACAAAATAACTATTTATGGTGGGTTTTTTTTGTGTGTGTGTGTTTTTTTTCGTGTTTCACATTTGTATTACGATATTTTACAAAATACCCCACTGCCGTTCGTTAAGTTGTTCTTAGTATTTTAATAATGTACAATTTTATTGGTCTGTCAGAATCATAAACGGATCTACATTTTTTACCTAATTAGAGTATTAAATTCATAACAAATAGCACCATTTTGTCATCAAAATTCAGCTGTACACATCGAAAGCAATTATTTTTTAATGACATTATCCGTTTACATTTACTCTATTTCGACATATTATAATCTAAACTAAGATTTGTTTTCGTAAATATTTGGTAAGTTTCAGTTAATTATCAGTTATAATATTTAACTTACCTGTACACCTGGGAATGTCACGTTATTCTGTGCGTAATCTGCGTAATTAGTTATTCCACAACAGGAAAACTGAGGGAAAAAAAGCAAATTATTTTCAATTTATACCACAGGTCCCAACAATTATAGATAGATATTGATGGTGTACAAACACATTTTATTGCACAGTTCACAGTATATCAACAAGACAACAAACATAAATAGGTAGGCCATCTTGTAAGCTATTTATTTGCTGACGCCAATATACATTCGTTGAGAATAAAAAGGATAAAACAAATGTTTGCGAATTTAAAATCAAAATAATGTTTAGATAATTTAATGAAAAAAGGACACTGACATTAAAAACTTGAATGCCAGATTTTCAAATGTATTGAAATGCATTAGCACTTTATGCTGAACTTGCCGCTGTCCATTTGGCATACATTATTCCATACTTGCCAAATAAATGCAGTGAAGTGCTTATATTCATATTCGATAACAATTTTATAACAAATTTCTTTTATATCACCAGAGGTTACACAATGAGTGGTTGTTGAATATAGAATTTATTCCACACGAGTGAATTATATTTTAAAAAGCTTTTGTAACTTTAAAAAAATACTTACGAGTGTGGTATAAATTAAATATTCAACAACCACGAGTAGTGTGACCTGTTTCTACCACAATAATATTCGTTTTTAGCCGATAGAAATACGGTGAATTTACCGATATATGCAAATAAGGTGTAGTAATACTTTCATCAGCAAATAGACACTAATTAGTATTCAAAAGTAATCGTTTGATTAAGAATCCATCAATATCAAATTCTTCTAATTGGGAACATCTTTAGGGTTATATGATACTCATTTAACGTTTTATTTAGTTCAAATCTTCATAGTTGCTTCCATAAAATAAAACTCAATACCGTACTACAGGTATACATGTAAAAGCATTCGCACGGCACTGCATCGTCTATTTCCCGCCAGATAATCCTCAAGCCATTACCATCAAGGTCAAGTTCGTTTCATACACGTTAAATCTACGAAACTCATTAGAGAAATTATTATCTGTCAAGATGTATCATAAGAACTAAAGGTCAATTTAAAATGTATGAAAACGTCACGTATTTTTACACCACGACCACGACGCATACGTTTTCTACATTGTAAAAGCAGTTTTAGACGTCAAGCGGCGATCACAAAATAGAATGACGTCATTTAGTTATTGATGACGTTGATAATCGTGATGTGGCGACACTGAGAAATAAGTAGTTCGGTCAAAGTTCACTGTGTCAGCCAATCAGAATGCGTACAGAGTTTATGCCACGTATGGTATAAACAAATTGTTATAAACAGCTGCAGTGTTTATTTAATGTCCTGACAGTTGAATAACACCGCCTTTTGTGGTAGAAAAACAAATCATATGCATATGTACAGTAATAATGCAGCAGCTGTAAATATTTATATTTACCAGTTTCTGTACTTCATCCCACGTTTTGGTGACAATGTCATTTCCATTATTTGGTTTGTAGTTCTTTAATGTACCGCTCAGTGCATCTTTTAACTCAGTTGAAATCTGAAAATATGATAATCAAACGTTTTCTTCTTTCTTCCTTTTGCGTCATATCAAGAGCGAAAGGCATGCAATGGTTGTGTATTCGATCTATTCTTGACTTTTATAATATTGCAGTATATTCTTGATGTGTTTCCTTTTAATCATGAGAACCACAATATTATCTTCTTAAAGAATATTGCCCGAAACTGTTTTTATTTTTTGTTTATTTGGTTTTTTTATATTGTATATTGAAAAAACAATATGAACAATAATCGCAATGCTTCATAACATCTATCACTGACCTTGCCTTTGAAGACAGCCGCCATTATCCCACCAGACAGTTCACCGATGAAGATGATTGTAACAAGTGCGATATACTATAAAGATATTAATGATAAAACAAAGATTCGTTATTCCGTCTTTGCATAATACACAGTTAGCTCCCTTGCGGGTAGGAATCGATTGTTACGTCATTATTTTGTGAACGCAATTCACGTCGTTTTCTCCGAAACGTATGACGTTACGCTCGCAAACATATGACATCACAATCAAAACCTACACGCAAGTGCAGATAACTCTGTAATATGCATATTCGGAATAGGAAACATCACAATGTTTATAATTAAAGGATGAACTAAATCTGTATCGTCCAATCCAAGGATTTATAAGTGAGAAGGATTCGTGTCTGTCTCTTTACACTACTAAACACCACGCGAGACGCTTATGAACCGGGAATAAAAACCGTTTTTCTCAACAAATACTTGTCTTATCGAGTCAAACGAAACGCCAATGTAAAGTAAATTAAATTTCACAACGTTTATAACTTGCTTTAAAGACGGAAGATTTAGAAGAAATGTCTTAAACTATCGTTAAAAAAATACGACCGCTCATGAAATGGCAGCACGCTTCAGAAAGTAAGACGGTAACCCTCGCACCCCCATGCTACATCAAAGGCTGCGGCGGCGGATATCAAAGGAAATCAGTCGTCGCCCAACGTCACGGTCAGTGCACAAACACAAAAGCGCCTGCGCTGTCTTTGCCCAAAACTCAGTGTGACTTATCCTTCTCATATACGTCCTTGTCCAATCTCATTCATACTCATTATGATACTCAATACGCATCATATAGGTATGTCATTTTCTCGGAGAGACTGTTCATGTTATGGAAATATAACACAAAATGCTGAGTGCTCATAAAATATCTATTCAAATTTATCCTTAATTAATGATTCAATTTACTTAAGATAACCTTCTCAAATTTTGAATTTGTTTTGGGACTATTCTTTTAAGCCAATAAAAATTGAATAATGTCAGGATAATTATTAATGTGTACATATATACATAACCAGAACTAACAAGATCGTCCTCGTTTGTGGTGTAGATAAGGAAACGACACATAGGGAGTGACAAAAGTAGATTTAATGGTAACAAAAATTCAGTACGATATCACATAAAAAACCTCAATAAGGATGATTCCGAAATGAAAAATGAAAAGCCTGAGAGTAAATACTCAGGTTGTAGGCATACATGACACAATGTTGTTATTTCGAAAAAATTAAAAAAAAATTTAAAAAATGCACACAATTTTAATTTGTATAGAGCAAAATAGTAAAATATTCAGAATCAAATGGCTTTCGCTTAAATTTTTAAAGATAAAAATGAAAACTGCTTAGAATATGTTGTATTTATAAGTTGGAACACCACATGAAAGCAACAGACACAAATATGGCGGCGTCAACTTGTGTTTTCATTACCCACAATGCATTTCACATATTCCAGAGGTCATACTAATAACCTGCCGGGATACGGACAACTCCACTTCAGAATACAATACATACCACCCCAAGGAAGCATTTGTTCCGTTTGATTCCTCCAACACATCCGAACACGCCGATGACCAGTACCAGTACCCCGAACACGATCAAGATCCAGCCTGCTGTGGAGAGGAACTTGTCACTGGCGTCAAGTTCTATAAGTTTCTGTACATTCAACAGCTGTGGGTCAGCTTTCACCCAGATTCCGCCGACGAGGACCCCGATACCGAACAACTGGAGAAAACATCAAATCAATTTCAACCTTAAAGAATTGATTTTTTTTTCACAAAAATAATGTGTGGGATAACACCCTAACTGTTAAGTGTAACAGTCGCGAAGTTTACCTATACATGTACATGTATTTGTAAGGCAGTATCGACGATAAGACAAATCCCGCTTACTATTCAGAAACACCTGGTTCTATTTTCTTATTTATGGACGTTTACCTTAAGATTGACTTAAAATTTGCTAAGACTCTTTACGGTTCTGTAGCATGTCAATAGTCGTTGCTGACGTTAGATCACTATTGCATTTCATAAACCTTCGGTTTAATGGTCAGTTGTTGTGTTTGACGAAAGCGAAAATATTTATTCGTTTTAATTATGTAATCTCAAAAAATCTTGAATCTCAATAATGTATTTTTAACAAGGTCAATAAATGCACGTGGAACGTTGTACAATTAAATATATCGAACATGCAATTTTCAAAATATTGAACCAAAAACTGTTCTGGGGAAGATATAAGCATGGTTCTCTTCATTCATTCGGAATAAATCTAGGTCAAATCTGTGTCACATCTTGATCAAATCTGGATTAGATCTAGATCATATCTGGGTCAAATCGGAACCAAACATAATCTCATATGATACTTTATGTCAGAAGGAAATTGTACGACACATCGTTGGGGACAGACACTTAGCAATGGCAAATTAAGAGAGGAGAGTCGGGCGATGACAGGGAAACCATTAGGTTTTAACAAGTATCACAGAAATGTGGTGTTAAATATCGGATGAATTTGTGAGATCATGACTCTCAATATATTATAAATTACGTGCGCCACAGGCTTGAAAGAATCGCAACAAAAATAATTCAAAAATAGAAGAAAAACCAGAATATCAGAAACCTGAATCGCGAAATAAAATCGATAGGACAAAACATTTAGGTATATTATCGCGAAATAAAATCACCACAAAAAAAATCAGCTACGTTTATTCTCAAGTTTTGATCTTCTGTGAAGATTTATCACATGTATATATTGGTGCCAGAAGTTGTCAATAAATATATCTGTCTATCCCGGGATGTACATCTACGCATTCCGATCATGCCCAAACAAGTTTCCCATGCTTCCGACCGGAATACAATGTCAATCTGCAGACCAAATTATGCTTAAGCATGCATACAGACGTTTTATGTTTATCATGTTGCATAATGTGTATGATTAAATACATCTGTTCAATGAATTGTTAGAGATAAACAAATAGAGATATCGTGTGATGATATGACATAATAAATAAGCAATCTCTCTTCACATGACCATATTTGATCGTAACACCCAGCGTAGCGAGAATTACATAGCCAGTACGAAAGAGTCGATTATGATTTCTTACGTTTATGTGATAAACATAAAAAATGGAATTCATTATAGAATTCAGAGAATAGATTCAAACTTACCACAAATACTATGTTGAAGGCGACGAAAATGAATCGGGCAAATCCCTCACAAATCCCCATAATGCTGGAAAGTATAAAGCATGACCAATGGTACAGATGCTGTAACCAACAGGAACTGTGAGCTTGGTACTCAGATTAATTAAATTATCACTAAAATCTCTGCCAGCTGCCCCAGGCCAATAGACTCTGTTATCGCAGTCACGGGCTTCGATTTTCGATTGAATATCCGCATTTCTTCATTTAGATGATTCGTACAAAACTATATATTTGTTTGACCACTTAAATATTACTTTATTAAATATAATTTCATAGATATGCGTGACTTTGGACAAAATGGAGACAATCTTACATATGGGACCGACACTGATTATTCGGCACCATAGAATTATTTGATATTCGTAAGGACGCGTCTGTGCATTATATCGATAGCTTTAATTGATTTAACGAGTGGAAATCGAAAATATAACTTAAGTCTTTTGCAATTCACAAATCTAAAATCATGAAATCAAAACCAATCTAAGAAATGCCTTCCTTGAATTTTCAATATCCATTACAGTATTGTGTACATTGGATATTCAAGGTGAGCTTTACTTAGCCGAGTTTTATTCCGTATGTCTAATAAGTTATCAAAACGCTAAATATATTGTTGGGGCTAGTAAGACCCATTATGATAGCATTGATATCAATTTTGTTTTGTAAGATAATAAGTTCAGTGTACATGTATAAAGAAGATTGCGTGAGATGAGGAGATTGTCAGTATATTGTAACAGGTTTGGGTGTGCTGTTCTGTATCTTTGGCAGTTCGCCTTAGTGTAATAGTGACACACGGACATACCGCAGTCTCCCAAAACACAAATATACTAGCACCGAACGCAATTACCCGCATTGAATACACGATAGACTGTCCTTAAATGACTTGACTGTTAATAGGACGTTAAAAGTAATCCTTGTATACCGACAGACCTGGCTCCAGTATAATGAAAGAATCTTAGACTTAAATTTGGACGAAGCCAATCATTAATGACGTAACTTTTTGCAACATCATCTTTGATTGGCTAAGTCTAAACTTGGTCCGGGGACCAGCCTTGCCAACTTTTCAGTTGAGAAAACCGGTAACAACGAGGGAAAGGCTTTAATTTGGTTGGCTTTAAAGGGTTTCCATTTGATTAGTTCCAGTTGTGATAAGGGAGAAAACTGGCAACAACGAATGTAAGATTTCCGGTTTAATGAAGATTTCATTAAACTATCCAGCTATAGGTAATGTGGGTCGGTATTCATATTGTGATCAAAATATGATGGTTAAGATATAAATAGCTGCAGCCGTGTCCAATTGTTGTGTAAATGCACAGATATGATAATGTTCAACAGCCTTTATCAGTGCTTGTCAATGTAAATACCCGATAGGTCATATCACGGTCTGAATGGGCACTGCCCAGATATTAGTGGTACATAATCAAATATATAATCACATTAGTTCAATAAATTAATTGACATTTACATATTGTGAGGTAAAAGATTTTATATATTTACATAATTTCATTTCACCATTCCGTTATACTTTGTACTATAATGGCTTTCGTTGTGAATAGTTCGCTTATCATTATGTTCCTATTCTTGGACGTTTTGTGAATTAAACACGCTAATAAGCGGTCACGTAAAGATATAGACACTTTCATAACATAACGTCCAAGCACGGTCCATATAAGTATCATTAAGAAATTCCTCAACCAATTTTACAGCAAAATCTAAACGATTGTATTTTCAACACACAAAAGTAGGCCAAGCGATGAACAAGGTTTGCCAGAGGGGTAAGGGGGATTCGGGTGGACTTTTTTTTATCGGGTTTGGTCTATCTCTGTGTTACAATTATTGACTTTATATCCATAACAGTGATAGTAACCCCTGGAGTATCAAGGATAGGTGTGCCATTACTAAACCTAACAGCTGAGAAACCTTTGTTAACATTTTTGTCCAACCTAAGTTGCTCATTGTCTGGCCTAAAGGAGTAATGTTCAGTTTATATGAAAAGATACGTTGCTTTTAATAATAATACACAATATTATAGCACAATCATAAATATTAACAAAACCGAAGAGTCATTTTGTCCTTCTGAGACTGTCAGCGATATGCTATGGGACAAAGATGTTGGTGACAAAGGAGAGCCAATTCTCGATACCCAATGGGTTACTATCACTGGCGTTATTTCCATTCATAGAATATTTCATAGTTAAACTGAAGGCAGTACAGAAGAACAAAAACTGACTAGCCACGGGCCTGTGGAGACTTTCTTTGAAGCTTAAAGAGACATTGACACTATATTACAAAGCCAAACAGTCCACTACAGTGTACCGTTATTTCATTCTTTTGATAGACATCAAAGGGCCAAACTACCTGTTCATTTGTTGCGTTGCTGCACACAGAGTCTTCGTGTTTGTTTGACATATGGGGGGGGGGGGGGGGGGGGGGGGGGGGGGGGCGGGGGGGGGCGGGGGGGGGGGGCGGAAAACTTAATAGTTATTTCTTATGACATATATAAGGCAGCAATAGAAGAAAAGGTTAAAATATGTTTTCTGAAACACGTAAAAAAGGATGAAAATAGGTTTTGTTAAGGAAAAAATGAAATAAAAGCAACTCACCTGTGTTTTAATGGACTTTTAAAACTGTTTATTCCTGCTCTTCACTGACTCATGTGATCTTATATGCACAGTGTACCCTGGTCGTGCCTGTTTTTATCAGATAGGCCAGTGTCAGTACCCGGATGGTGGTGTGTATGACGTCCGATATTTAATCAGTCTTTGACGTGAGAATCAGGTGAAACTCTGTCACTGTTATCTATCTCCGCTGTGTTATCGTTCATAGTTATTTAATAGATAATCCAAAAACAACAGAATCACTGACACGAATTTGTATGTTTTAATTGTGTATAAATGTGTCTAGTTAACATAAAAATAATATAAAATAATTTATTTTGCCTTTGGTTCATGCGTAATCAGAACTTCATTCCATATAGGATATAGTGTCACGGAATTTTTTCGGGATGCAACTAATTATTTTTCAAATTTTTAACTTAAAGTAAAATTAGAAGCTCAAACTCTTTAAAGGAGGTAATGGTGTAAAGTAAGTAACTTTTGTAACTGAAAAAAAATACTGAATCGTCTGCTTCTGTTTTTGAAAGTGAAAAAAACCATTTGTCAGCGGTGGAGCAACTTTAAATGACGTCAATATGATAAACCAAACCGAACTCCAATCAAACCGTCGCCTACTTATCAAAAGTTTAGGCTATATTACATGTCCTATGAGTTCATATGGACTCTTGTAGAAATTACAGTTTACAGAGAACGGTAAAAATGTACCCAACTATATTCTACAGACATCCCCTGTCTGTCCCTTCGATAGATCTTCTTTTGTTTTAAACATCGTCTCAACAACTTTGTCATCTTCTAAGGATCATGTTCTGTCATTGTGTGCGTTTTGTTTTCTCACAATTTGCAGTCAAAGCTTGAGTCAACAGCCTTTGCAGGTGTATTTAGGAATGTCGAGGTATATCGACATTGGTCCCTTCCTGGTGAACATTTTCTATTTTATAGAATAATCTCACTAGAGCGTACTGTCGAGAGTATGAAACACGGCAACGAATCAAAAGCAGTCGCCATAGTATACAAATAATGATTTTGTTTGTCGACGGCATCACGTTATCCACTGATGCTCCTTGTTGTTGGTGTCGACTTGTATCATTATTTTGACAGCATTTACATTGGTTTAAACAACCATGGACAAAGGGCAATCAGGGGCGTAGGAAGCGGGGGGGGGGGGGGGGGGGGGGGGGGGGCAGGGCTCCCCTCCCCCCGTTCCCCAGGACGGGGGGCCAACATGTCTTTTTGCCCCCCCCCCCCATTTTCGCCGACTGAAATTTTCTAAAAAATGCTTATTTGAAAGAAAAAAAGGGTCCTCCTGCACATTTTTCGTACCTCATTCTAGAAAAATTTTCCGATGCGCTGCGCATTTCCTAATGTTTTATGTTACACAACAATGTGCCGATGGTGTGAAGCCGGTATATTCAGATCGAGAAGGGTTGCATAATGTTATGACGACACAATTATCATTTCTAAATGCAGGTAGCTTTAAATCGAAAAATTACCATGTTAAGAACGCTTTATAATCATTAAACTTTATCGTAGAACTCATCTCAGCATTCTAAATCGTAATTTTTTTTCCCGGGGGAGACCCCTCGAACCCCCTAACACCAAATTGGCCTTTGGGACGCTCACAAATTCATCAAAATGCATCGTAAAAACTCATCTAAGCCATTCTAATCGTAATTTTTTTCCCGGGGGAGACCCGACCCCCCCCCCCCCCCCCCAAACACCAAAATCTCGCGCTTTGGGCGATCAAAAAATCATCAAAATACATAAAACTCATCCCGGGGGTCACCTCAGACCCCTAAAAAACACAAAAATCTCGCGCCTTCGACGCTCACGCGCTAATTTGGCCAATTTGCAATTTCCTTTTAGCGATGCAGATCTAAATTTAGGGCATAAAGCATATAAAGTTATTAATCGAAGGGGGGGTGTTTACAAAATATTGAGGACCTTTGCCCCCCCCCCCCCATGACGTTTCATCTCACTCATAAGAGTCGCATTTTTCGAAAAATCTACGTTTTTTTTCATCTTTTTTTCTTTCTTTCTTTCTTTCTTTCCTTTTTTTTCTTTCTTTGTTTACTATAATTTCTTTCGGATGATTGTGCCATCGAAATTTATTAGTATACAGTATATAACTTGCTTCTCATTCGATGTAAAAATGAATAAAGTTGTAAAGTTGATATAACTTGTGCCTAATCCTTTGTACTTATTAAATATGTTTGATAAAATATGTTTAAAGTTAAACAAAGTTTTTTTACCCTTTTTTATTAGTTATTAGCGACTTTGATTAGGAATGAATTTAAGTTCAGATGGCTGGAATTGATGTGTATGCAAATTAGTCAGAAAATCAATTGCCAGTTCAATATATTGCCATTACTTATTATATTGTCTCGGCATCTTGAAAGTTTACATCTACAATTTAGCAAACGCGAACTAAATTAATGCGTTAAAATGAAACACTCTTTATTTGTCTTCAGAGAAAATCCTTTCTTTTTTTTAATATTATTTTAATGTTAAAATAATCGTAGCAAGATAATCACTCAACGAAATAAATTGCGGCTGCAGTGGCCAAGTGGATGTCATGTTTAAAGATGCTCCACCGCTGACAAATGGTATTTTTTCACTTTCAAAAACAGGAGCAGACGATTTAGTATTTTTCTTCAGTTACAACAGTTACTTACTTTACACCATTGCCAGCATTGAAAAGTTTGAGCTTCTAATTTTACTTCAAGTTTAAAATATGAAAAATAATTAATTGCATCCCGGAAAAAATTCGTAGCACTATATCCTATATGGAATGAAAGAATGATTGCGCATGCACCAAAGGCGAAATAAATTATTCTATGTTATTTTTGGTGTTAATTAGGCACATATATACACGATTAAAAACCAATTATTGTTCAAATAATAAATATCATTTATGCTCTGTCGGCGGTGGAGTATCTTTAAGTTTAGGTTACAAAATGGCTGAAATTTCTAAACTTATGCAGGACAGTGATAGGTTTTCTGTAACTGCAGATCCTTTTTGCCTTCGGGTACTTTCGTTTTCTACCATTTACAAAACCTTGCAAGCCCTTCGATAAACCTTACAGAATTTTTTTTTACGAATAAATCTAAACTGGTGAAAAATTATCAATCATCTGGTGATTTAATTTTTTTTAAAGTTCCTCGCAAATTTTACATTCATTGAAGTATTCGTTTTCTTATTAACACATCTTAACTTGTTGAGAAATGAAATTTAAATATATTTTAAAATAATAGCTTCAAAATGAAATAACGAAGCTAAGGAGAAACGAAGGGAGGTAACTCTAATAGATTCAAGCTATTCAAATACAAGTTACTTCTTCAACACAACCGGAGCGACCGAGGGGAGATAAATCATAACCTCTGTGTCGTGCAGGTTGACGAAAAGAAATGGATTAAAACATATAATTTTATCCACTCAATGAAGAATATACATATATGTTAGGTCAATTAATGGCAAAATTAGAAAAAAAAAGATAGATTAGTGCTATATAACATGTAATAAAGTACTTAACTGAACTCCTTCTATACATATATATATACAATGTTCTGTCTGTAATATATAATTCATGATTTAAAAAAAAAGAAGACTCGTTTTAAAATCATTATTATGAAATGTTTTATCAATAATGTTTAATGTTATAACATGAAAGAACATCGAGTACCTGTAGGACTTCGATCACACAAGTTTGTGGAGTGTTAAATAAATTATTATCATTTCTGTTGTTTTTTTTTTTTTTAGTTTATACGCATACTAATACATTTAAAACTAGGATTGGCAAAAAACACTAATAGGTTATATTAATTCCTCTCCTAATATATGGACATATACACATTCACAGGAGAAGAATTGATAAAAATTACAGGTTACCTACATAAAATCTTAGGCATCGTCTAATTTTTTCCGACACATTTCATCGATATTGGTAAAACTAGTATCCATCTGTCAAATACGTAGAGCTTTTCTGTAAAATCCTTCTTAATTAAATATGTAATAACAAAGCACGATTTTTTCATGCTTTTGCAGGATTTGGTAATTGCTTGTATTGACAATGAAAAAGTTAGTATTAACAATACACGATTTTTCTTTGTTTCCGCGTCTTTGCATTAGACTTTGCTATGACTTTGTCACGAAAGAAATACTTGCTGTATAAAGTTTAATTGTAACCATACGCTCCTGGCAGGCAAACATGCCACTGATTTGCCCAAGTATAAATTTGTCGTTGAATAGGACGCGGCGCATGGTGTATTTTATTTTGTTATTTTCACTCTTGTAGATATACATGTAGTTTATTTTTATTCTTATTTCAATCATTGCGGCCGTTGCGATTTCACTCAAACTCATATGTATTACATATACCAGAAACATATTTATTAGTATGTATATGTTTATGCTTTTACTGTCAATGTCAATATACATATTATATATATATATGAACGTGTGTGTTTATTTTTATATGCATATGAAAACTTTTTTGTCATTTTTTAAACTTCGTTCCATTTATATATTTGCTTTTAAAAACTAAGTGATATAGTTGTCAGCATTGGACACTGGCGTTTAATATTTAGTGAGTCACTTCCCGTGATGTGATCTGCCACTCCAGTGCCACAATCTGATGTATAGGACACTTGTCAATAACACAGCATATAAAACTTCAAGCTACCAAAAGATAAATAAATGTTTATAAATATTTCTGCCGGTACATCTATAAGGTCATCGTTTGTTTTTTTGGCTTTTTTTTTTTAATCCGTGAGATATATAATTATCTATATCATATCATAGTTTTCTACGGGTAACACCCAAATGCACACTTTCCATTTAACACCAAAAAAGATTGTCCGTAAGTTTTGATAAACCGCCAAAATACGGATAAGGCCTCTTAAACGTTCCCATTCTTTATTTTGACAGGTGCCTAACTTTTTCTTTCCTGCAAAGGTTAATCCTTATTGCGCTTCAGAAAATAATCCTTATTTGTGCTATGAAAAACATAAAACATAATAAGCATTTACGAATCATAGAAATATATAAACTACATAGAGGCAAAATATGTATAATGGATATTCAAGTTTATATTTTTATGACGCAAATTCAATTTATTTATGCCAAAACGTAAACAAATTAATCTTGACCGAATCACGGGCACCTGTCATGCGGACGAATCGGAGGCATGTAAGAAGTAGTTCGTACAATACTGTTATGGCCGCCAACATCAGGTGGATATGGAGAACCTGTCCCATTTATTCTCGAGTTGACCATGTTTTAAACGTTATTGATGTCTGGAGATCGAGCAGTTTGTTTTTACAGGCATGCATCTGTCCGTAAGGATGCGTCCGATGTCGATATCCATCCTACTTCTCGGATTAGTGGGTCTCATTCAAGGTAAGAATATCTATCACACTGAGGATGCCATGGGAGCATGCAGTGCATTCGTCTTTATTCGATTACATTACGGCGATTGCTTTCATTTTATTTATTTACGATATGGATTACCTATACCATTATGTAGTTGTCATAGTAATACACGTGTTGGCATTATACTTTGTCGCCATGCAGCCTATGTCCATTTCTAACTTCGGCCGCCATGTTGGAAAATGTACAAGCAGTGATTTCTAAGTATTTGTTGTTGAATTTCATAAATATGGGCTGTGAGTCTACAATGGTCACATTCTGACGATTTATGTGTTGTTATTCAATACTCTTATGCTTACGCTTATATGGTTCGATTTTGTGATTATTATTGGGGGGAAACTCGAGGGTTTGTAAACATTATCAACTGGGGGGGATCCCGGGTCGGTCACGTGACCCTAATACACACACTGGCTTCTAGAGAACTAAACAAACTTTGAGCCAGCCTTTATTTGATTTCTGTTTAAATGTTGGAATATATTAGACGTTATTTTATTCTGGATATATTCTGTCATTATAAAAAGTGTCATGAATATATTATATTTTTATTACATTTTGCTGTTCTTAACAAATTATATTATTGTGTATTGGAAGCATGAGATGTTTTATGAACAAAGCTGTCCATCAGTGACTGTCAGAAGTACAGCTATCTGCAGGAATTAATATGTTTACCTGTTACCTGTGATGCAGTAAGACAAACAAACATGTCAGATAGTGTTAACAAGGTGTCCTTTATTGTGTCAATGTACCATTGTTATTATTACGAGATAAATAACCGGTTTGACCCATAGAAAGAGCCAAAGGGCATATGTATTTATATACACATGTGTAAACAATAATCAGTTATCGAATATACTATAGGCAGAACTTCTAAAATTATGGATTGGTGGTATTGTTTTTATCAAGAAATTTGGGCCCTGTTTAGACTCTTAGTACACACTTAAGTAATTTTCATTTATATTGAATACTTAGATACAGCGAATAGCTTGATAACATTTCAGCAATTAATGCATATTGAAGTTCTATTTAGTAATGAAACAACGTAGCAGGTATCTATTGTATCCTACACACTGTATATCCTACACACTGAACGAAACTTGCGGTAGTCATTGCACGCCGACTTTGCATGCTTTTATGTCTCGTTCAACGAGGAGCTTGATACGCACATGTCTGTCGTAGTCAACAAGACTCTGGTTGAACGAGACTACTCATGAATGGCGATTGTTGTAAGGAAGCATGGTTTCTCCAACCGATCGCGAACTAGGTACGTAACGTTAATAAATAAACATATTTGAAATTGCAAATGCTTTAATTAGATGTTTGAGTCAGTGATTATACTAAAGTAATGAACAACCGCTGCTGATGTAAATCGTAACAGCGTCGAATACCTTTGCAGATTAATGCATAAAATAACAAGCCTATACTATAACGGTAATCTGTCACCATGATGATTTCTAGTAAAAGCGAAGTATCTTGAAACATATATCGGCGAATTTCGCTAATAATATATTGCAAAATTGGAAAATATTCGATTTTATTTTTAGAATTTCCCAAATATTTTATTCAAATAACCGGAGGTCATGTAAAAGTCTATTCAAATACATGGAGTTGAAAAACAAAGATAAAGAAGGAAAAAATCGCGACCGCAGAATTTCATGCAAATAACCGAAATATTCAAATAACCGTTATTCGATTATGTGGAGTCATCTGTACTCCCCAAATTCTTGAAACATGGCTTATTTTTGTAACAGGTATCAAATGTAGTAGGAGCGATAAAATCTGATCTGATCAATTAATTTAAATAAACAGTCTTATTTGTTATGCATTATTTCATATTTCATCATTTTTCACAAATCTTGGTTTTGTCGCACATTTTCCCAAATTTAAAACCACGGGCCCCATTCCCAAAGGAGTGAGAAAAAGCGCTGCTATATTTATGTCAGTAGTAAACCGGAGTGGTGCATACAACACTCATCAGAATACAGGTCGTCATCGAGGGGCTTTGATATTTTTCAATCTACTAGTGGTGTTCCGATTAATCAAGTTCGTCGAGTATTGTTGGTTTGAGGTGTTTGATAAATTAATAAAGTAAGAAATCTAATCAAGTTTCATAATCAAATTTTCCGATACCATGATAAACCAAAGTAAAAAGTTAGCTCATCAGTAAAACATGCAAAAAAATCATAGCCAACTTGTTAAAATCATTCCCTTGTGTGTGACTGTCAGTTGCATCATTTCAAATTTCAAGCGATTCGTGAAGAAAATAAGCAACATGAAAATGTGACAATACAAAGGCATCACAATCGTAAGCCTTTGAAGGAATTTTTTATATGAGACTTGTTTATACATCAAGGAAAAAAAAAAAGACTTTAATTGATCATTGATTGGTTCAACTGATTCCCAACACTACAATCTACTCTAATCTCTTTTTTGGAGTAGACTAGTATAGGTGTCCAAGAAGTCAATTCTAAGTCTTAGAGCAAGTACCATAAATGTTCCTGAATTGCTTTTAAAATTTCCTTTAAGATGTTAATTATTTAATAGCTTTGTCATTTTCACCGATACCATGGCAGAAGCAAAATGGAAATTCCTCTTTTTTCTGATTAGGACTGATCATGAACTTCGGTGTCATTTGAGGCCAGTTATTTGTTTCTTATCTTTGTATAAAAAATGCAACATTTGTGTGAAGATAAATTCTTTCTATTTCTAGTTTTCTGACGGGTATTTCAAAACCATACTGCGATAATTGGTTTTACATTTTCATATTGCAATAATTTATAACCAATACTGGAGATGTCATCCACTCCTATGTACATCTATGCATATCTATTATCGAGTACTTTGATTTCACATTATTCTCTCTTTATTTCCATACCTACATACATATATGTGTAGCCATAACTGCTGGTTGGCAAAGTGTTTTAACTATTTGCTTTAAGCTTTCGCATAGTTAGCAGCCATAGCTCAAATCTCAACATGGGATTGTTACTGACGAACCATGTCTAACTTAAAGGATATCTGTGATCAATCGATGAGAGGGATAATAATAAATATATATGTATATTCATAATATAGACAGTGCTAACTATTAGACTTTTCTGTGTCATTCGAGCTCTGGGGCTTTCACACTTTTCTCCATTAAAAAATTGGATACAATTTCAAAGTAATTATTTACAAAAAAAAATCTTTGTCTCTTCCGAACCCTTAACTTCTCTTACCAGGTAATATTCTAAACAGATTTTTAGCTCTGTAGTTATTCATATAAAATGTGAGATTCTTTATATTTTATGAAAATTGGGTTTGTGTATATCCCATTCATAACTTTTACAAGTGGGAGATGAGACCCGAGCCAATTCTGGTGCTCTTGACAAACAAATTATATCCTGATATGAAGAGCAGCTGTCTATACTAAGGTTAGCTGATCTGCTCTGGGTGTATTGATAATTGAGTATTTGATTAGGACTATTTAGTGGCTTTGTTGCTGGAGAGGATTGCTATAGAATGTGGCACACAGGAGTAAGGCTTCTGGTACTACAGACAGTCCGACTGCTGGGGGATGTGGTGTTTTGTATGCATTGGGGAATGAAGGAATGTGTTTTGGCAGTACGATAACACTGGCATGGGCTGCGATAAGTCATTCAGCATTAGTAGCCTCCAGAGTCGGGAGGTGTACTGTTTAGCCCCGATACAGGGCTGTCAGTGCCTACGGATGCCACTCTCCTTGCACTGACACATGCTTCTTGTGACACTGATAAAATACACAGCCAATCCCAGGGTCTGCTTCATACTAAATACACTGTCTACCTGTCAGCACCAACCCTGCAGTCTACAACCAGCATATATCATTAATAATGTAGATATGTAGATAACTTCTGGTTTAAAATACACATGTACACCAGTTTATAGCTCTGAGAGGTGCACATTCCATCTTCTGCACATTTCAGTCTGTTTACTCGACATCTTTGACCTATTTCCTGAGACTTGGTGCGATTATTCTTGAAATCGCCCTGAAGTCCTCCGTTACTTAATTAGCCAACTGTTTATTGTTTCTACCTCTGGGTTATGTTTAAGCATTATATCCAGGTAGTAGTCAGTGGCTACCTTCATGAGCTCGATGTGTTCGAATAATGGCTATATTATAATCATTAGCTCTAGGCCTCTACCTCAGGGTTTCAAGTTGGAATCCCATATGGGGTAGTTGTCATATATGTTTATGTACTGAAAGTGACTGTATGCTACTGGTGTTTTTTCTCCAGGTACTCCAGTTTTCCTCCATCACCTATAAATAAGATTTGTCCTTAAATGACCCTGGCTGTTAATGAGACATAAAATAAACATAAATTGCCACTTATGGTGACATCATAACCCGAAAAGTAAATCTTTATCGTGTTGAGGCCATCCTTAAAAACTTTTTTTGTTGTGGTTGATGTTGAAAAAACAGAATGTTGATCTTGATCATTGATGGTTAAGAAACAAAAGCACTCCTTTGACAGGATATTGGTTAATGCAGGTTATGTAATTTATAGAACCCACAACATGAACAAGAGCAACAAACACACATCATATTAAACAAGTTTCAAATGGTAGCTGCAGCTGACTTGTATAAAACTATTATATGGTACTGTGAATTTTCGTTATATCCTTACTTCAGGGCCTGAGTTTAACATTATAACTACAATGTTCAAAATATTTATGAACATGCAGTATATCAACTAAACTCCTATTTTTAGGAAACAGTTCACCAAAACTGAAAAATACAAAATTTCACCAGAATTAGAAGTATATACACCACACCAGCTGGGAAACATTTGCCTTACCAGTATATAGCTAAAAATGCTAAACTTTTAATTAAGCATTAAAAAGATATCTTTGGAAAAAATTCAGTATTTAAAACTAAATTTACTCAGAAGGCAGTTCACCTAATTAATTAACAAAAACAATTAGATAACACAGAGAATACATAATGTAAAACACATAGAAACATAATGTAAAACACATAGAAAAATATTGAAAAGTTTTATAATTGCTGCTTACTCGATTTATAACAGCTCGCTTAAAACAAAGAACAATTAAAGTATAAGTGTTTTCGTTAGTGGTTCGGATGGGAGCGACCTAGAATTCTAAGTGATCCTTAGGGTGCCAAGAGGCCCCTTCCTTTTCCAGTCATTAATTAGCGTTTGGTGTAACACTGGTTGTGTCACCTAGGTAATTGGACACCTGTCCTACGACACTGCAGGGCCTATATACATCGTAATGATACATTACGGTAATGTTCTAACTGTAGTAGCCGTGGGTTATGTGAAGATATACACACTAATAACTGTTTCACAGGTAATCTTGCAGGTGTTTCTCCCAAACACATTATACATTCACTAAGTCTACATCAATTTAAGTTAAAATGAGTTTTATTTTTGCTCAGATTTAAAAGAAAAATATAAAGTAAGTTGGATTCAAGTCTTGCATGGCATTAAATCCAGTTAGATATGATTTAATATTCCCCAGAGAGAAGCAAATCTTCAAAAATTTCTGCAGGATAAAGACATCTAAAAAGAGGAAGATGAAAACAACAATTGTGATTTCCTGACATAAAAATTAAATGTAAATGAGGTTCTGAACCCTAAAAACAAAGGTTTAAGTTTTTGTCTTGCATCCTAAAGTGGCTATATATATGGTATTTCACAGAGTAAAGTGAGTTTCCACAGAGAATAAAGTCTACAGACCTATTTGCCTCAGGAACATGAAACAATCCAAACCTGTCTTAAGTTTAGACTTAGCCAAATTAAGCCAATCAAAGATGAGGTTACAAAAAGTTATGACATGAATGATTGGCTAAGCCAAAACTTAAGCCTAAGATGTGTTCGTGATCCTGGAGCCTGATAATACAAAGCTATCAATATATAAGTATATGCTAAGGTGGACTGGATGAATTCTAAAATGAAGTTATTGTTTTTATAAGTTATACATCTAAAAGTTAATTACATTAATTAATAAAATTTGGTTGTTAGCCTGTAAAGCAATCACAAAAGGACATAACACTGTGCAATAGTTGTATTTTCTAACGGGAAAAATAAAAAGTTTCTCACATGCTTATTGACCAAATTACTGAGGTGTTCAGGATGTAGTATTTTATGGTGTATCCCCTTGTGGCTGTAAATTCTGGCTTTGACACGTAATTAATGGATGGGCTTAAGCTTTACAGGCAGCTTATACTGACAGATCTGGCCCTGAAACTCAGGTGTATAGTTGTTGTCACAATATACTTATCACAGTTCTGTAGGCTTGCCTCGGCTATATTTAGTAGGCTCTTATTTATCAAACATTTCACGGGTGTCAAATCCTGGCTGGCATACTTTTACACTGCGGTAATGACTCTGTAAAGACCTCTTTACTTAGGAAAGACCTGTTTTAACATGGAATCGGCCGGGGATTAGATCAAGATTTACCTGATTAGAATAGGGGTGACGAAATACACATTCAGTAACGGTGTCATTATTACAAACTGGAGGTAAAATGCGACATAATTTGTGATTTAAAGGAGAGCTCGCTGTAGAATGAATACTGTATTCAGCTGTCATTAGCAGTGTGTGACAGGTGTCATTATATACCTGTGTGGGTATACCTGGCACCTTAGATCCAGGTGAAGGTATATAGAGCTAGGTCAATATACCTCATTGTCGAGTGTACTACAACACCTCTAACTACTGCTTTCATTCAATATCATCTAGCGTTGGGATTAACGCAAATTTGATGTCAAAATCATTAAGGTTGATATTGGAATTTATAGAAATTTTTATTGGAAATTGATAAGGCCTTATTAAGGGGTGGGGATCTGATAATTTTTTCATTTCAAAATAATTATAGTGACAAGAATAGAAAAAATGGAAAGAAATATTAATGGAAAAAGTAGCAGAGAAGAAAAAAAAAATCAAAAGAAAAAAATAACAGACAAAAAATTCCCCTCCTCCACTCCACAAAAAACAAAAACGGGTTAGCTAAACTTGCTTGATTGATTTTGTGTTTTAGCAAAGTTTTCCCCATCAGCTTCATAAATGTTGCATTTGGTGCTCCATGTGAAATTATTTCGCATGTTTATGGCCGATCTTTGGCAATTTTATAGCGGATTTTCCTGAGAGTTTTCGTGATCTACCTGATCAATCTTGTAGCCCCTTGTAAATAAATGAACTATTATAATGTCAAGTTTGATATGAACGTCTCTAAACCCATTTGCACTCTACTTGTGTGAAACATTTATCGTTGTTGATCTACACAAGGGTATGTTTGTTTAGGTTGATTTTTTTATTAATGGATTTTTTTTTAAATTTTTATTATACGGTACACATGTACATTGAAAAGAAAGTGGTAAATTGTTCTCGAGTTTTATCCAGTGTTAAATCATTTGGCAAATTCAGGTGGAAAATTGTTCAGATGAATGAAATTTTAAAATCAAATATTAGATTTGGAAAGTCACCATCATCCTAGGAACATTGA
Source organism: Argopecten irradians (assembly GCF_041381155.1). Lineage (NCBI taxonomy): Eukaryota > Metazoa > Mollusca > Bivalvia > Pectinida > Pectinidae > Argopecten > Argopecten irradians. The sequence continues at coordinate 38,539,888 of NC_091141.1, read as the reverse complement.
ATTGTTTACATTTAAACTACATGCATGTATGCATGTACATATGATTATATAGATAAAGAAGTTTTCTTTTAACATTTTCTGGTGTAACACAGTGTTTTTTAATTAATTTTCAATGCCACGGTGGCTGATCATGATCATGTGTGGTTGTAATTACAATTATATTAAGGTCACTGGTGTCCCGCAGTCCCTACACAGGGCTTTTTTTCAGCATGATTTGGGGCTGATTTTCGGCCCCATTCCCCATTGCAAAGCCTCTAAATTTTTCCCAATTCAAGCCTTAAATTTCCCAAATTCAAAATTTCTTGAAAACTATCCAAAATTATTGCATGAATTTAGTAGGCTACAGCTTTAGATATTTGTGAATTGGCTTCAGAAAAGTGCATAAACTACACTGGAAATAAAATATCTTATTTGTTATGCTATATTTCATATTTTTTCCCAAATCTTGGTTTTGTCGCACATTTTCCGAAATTCAAAGCCACGGGCCCCATTCCCAAAGCAATGAGAAAAAACCCTGCTACATATTACCACAAGCCCTCCACCTCTTGTCACGAGTTGAAATTCCATGTACTTGAGGCAGTTGTGAATTGCCAAGTATCTGAATGCTGTTCAGTGGTTTTTTCTCCTGGTACTCCAGCTCTCTTCCACAATCTCAACCAGGCACATCCTTAATTTCTTCTGAAGACACATTTGAACTTCTTTTTTCGAAAGATTGAACAATATATTATAAGAATTGAGATATACACTATATGTTTATTTATTCTTGTTTGGGTTTTCAATTTTCAGAATATGATTGTCTTGTGTATGATACTCTGTTTAGTTGAAACTTTGTTTTCTCTAGATCTGTAATTTGTTTCTTAACACATGGTATATACAACTCTTGAAAGTAATTCTCCTGTCATCAATAATTTTCTGTCCTATTTTTGTGCTCAAACTAAGCTAAACTAAGAAACAGACCAAATAGAAAGTTGACGGAGTGTTTGTTGTCAATCCAATATTTTTTTTGACGCTTGATATATGATAGTAATTAAAATGTCTATTTTGTTTTGTATTTGCAGGTGACCCCTACCTAATTTTTGCCAATCGTAAGGACGTCCAGTTGGTACAGTTTCAGAATGGCCGGGGAAACACCACCATCCTGGTTGACGGCTTAGAAGATGCAGCTGCTTTGGATTTTTACTTTGCAGAGAATTCTGTGTTTTGGACAGACGTGAGCCTTGAACTGATCAAGCGGACATGGATCGACGGGTCACATCAAAGTGAAAACGTCATCTCCTCTGGGCTTGTATCTCCTGATGGGCTGGCATGCGATTGGCTGAGCCGAAAACTTTACTGGGCAGACTCCGAAACGAAACGAATTGAAGTCAGTAATCTAGATGGGGGGCATCGAAAGGTTCTACATTGGCAGGAACTGGACCAGCCCAGGGCTATAGCATTGGATCCACTACATGGGTAAGTACTGGAAACGACCAGGAGTTGTACATGGAGAAACGAAACAATAAAATTTGACTCCATCATTAGTTTAGTAATCCAAATCAATATATTGTGTTTTGGATATTATTATTGTTGAAGTTAAATACTTTTCTCTCGGTAAAGATTAAACTTCAAACTTTTATATATATCTATAAGGAGAAAATGCAACTGAACCTAAAAAGTGTTCAACTCCATCTTTAATTAAAAGTTTATGCATCATAGCACTGGTCTAAAAACCTTCGATCGTCATGAACTCGTTATAATTACAGTCGAAATATACCATAAGTATATATGCATGCGTCAGTCCCATTTTGAACGTTGTACAAGGAAGGTAGGAGTTAAAAGTTTGTAAATTTGGAATTCATTATAAAATATGTCACAACATATTACCGCAAGCCCTCCACCTCTGGGATGTGAATTTGAATACCGTATTGCGGGGAAGAAGCCAGGTACTGACTGATGGTCGGTGGTTTTTCTCCGTGTACTTTCCCCAACATTAATAACAAACTTGGCATGCCCTTAAGTGACATTGACTATTAATAGTATGTTTATCTCATAAAACCAAACCACCATATGCATTATCAAATAAAGACCTATGGGATGACTTTCAGATGCTTTTAGATTTAAAAAAAACCATATCAACCGCTATAAAGGAAAGATAAAATACATTTGTGCAACTTATTTTGTACAAGTTACACATTTATCAATGTGAAGATAGTTTAATTGAGTCCAGCATATGAAATCTAAGCTTGATCTAAACTCTTTTTGCAAAATTTTAAAATGAATGAACAAGACATTTATAAGCATTGTATATGGAGATGCATGTTATTCTGTAAACTAGAATAGAAAAACTTGTCGGACAGCAGATTACGGAGGTTGTTGCAGCAAGTTTTACATGTTTATTTTAAGCTAACAAGTCTGTATGTATCAACATAAATGACTACTGCATGATGCACATGCAAAACATTACATGTGCACGCCACAGCCATCTTGTCTTCTCCGACTCGAGATAACAGTCGATATGCTAGGCAGGCCGTGTTGACAGGAGGCATGTTGAGATGTAAATATTGAAATAATAGTTGTTATTCTCCGAGGGGAAATTGAGCGGCAACAGAAGAGGCTGGATATGATTTAAAGATAGTGTAGCCTAGGGCTTGTTTTAAAGAAAATGCATCTATTAGCTTGTTATTGCATTTTTACTGTGTGCTATGTGTAAAAGCAATCTTTAGACAGCGAGTTATATATACTACTACCTACTCCAGGAGAAATGCAACGAAGGAAGATCTGTTTTTGTGAGCTCTAGTAAATTCTCAAAGATTTTCAACAAGTCAATCCTCAATAAAGTGCAATTTTAATGAGCTGTTCTATGAATAGAAAAAATATCTACTAGTAGAAATTCAAATTGCCAAATGTTAGATCCTTACAATTTTGACCTATATAAAGATATTTGAAAACTTCATTTTGACTAACCATATCTATTTCAATGATAGTTTTAACTTTCTGCTATTGTTTTCACACAAAAAAATCCCCCAAAAAAACATTCACTTCAACCTACCTACCATACAATATATATATATGCATACCAGTTTTGGGAAGATTATGTACCAGGGATCCAGAAATGTTTTGGGTCTCCTAATTTATTAGTTTTTAAAGCCTGCAGACAATGGTGTGCTAGCCTATTTTATAATATAGTTCTGTAACATAGCTAGACAATTCACCTGATCAAAAGGATATATGTAAAAAGACAAAATCTAAATTTTACTTAAATCTCGAACTTGCTCTCTGTGGAATTTGATGATTTAATTTTGATTCTACTTTCACTTTACAGATACATGTACTGGACAGACTGGGGCGAGACCCCAAAGATCGAGAGAGCGGGTATGGATGGCAACCAGTCAAGCCGAGCTGTGATAATTAGTGAAGATATTTTCTGGCCAAATGGGCTAACATTAGATTATGATGAGTCTAAAATATACTGGGCAGATGCCAAGCTCAGTTTTATACATAGTTGTGATTTTGATGGTCAGAATCGACGAGTAGTGATTAAGGATGAACTTCCTCATCCGTTTGCGTTAACATTGTTGGGTCCGACCCTCTACTGGACCGATTGGGAAACGCGATCAATACATTCTTGTGACAAACTTACTGGTGATAATCGCAAGGAAATTTTACATGAAGTTTATTCTCCCATGGATATACATGTTTACAGTGCTAAAAGACAGCCTAAAGGTAATTATAATACCCAAATGTGAATTAACCCACTGTGAATAGCAACAGGTTATATGCTTTCCTTGTATGCTTTCAGGATATTTCTTCAGGACGAGTTGCATTGGTAATGAAAGATTGCCTTGTGTGTCTGAATGGCTCCTTAAAAAAATGAACTACATTCCTCCATTAATTTCTAAAGCAAATAAATGACCTTGACCTTCATTCAAGGTCACAAGTGTCAAATAGACTAAAAATCCTTTAAACAACTTCTTTTGAATAACTTAGAGGCCTAGAGACCTGATATTGGGCCTGTGGCATGCTGGCATGAAGGGCTACCAAGTTTGTTCAAATGAATGACTTTGATCTTCATTCAAGGTCACGGGGGTCAAATAGGCTAAAATCTTTAAATGACTTCTTCTCAAGAACTAGAAGGCCAAGGGTACTGATATTTGGCATGTAGCATGCTGAGATGAAGGGCTACCAAGTTTGTTCAAATGAATTACCTTGACCTTCAATCAAGGTCACAGTGGTCAAATAGGCTAAAATCTTTAAACGGCTATGTTGTATTGTACTAATAGTCAGATGACCGTTAAGGCCCATGGGCCTCTTAATTGTTACTGTTTATTGGGAAAAATACAAATTGAGAAAATTCCTTTTTTAATATCGATGAAATATTGATCATGAAGGTAAGTACAAACTCTTGTAGCATATTTTTGGGGCTGAGATGTGTGCTTACTGATGGAGAAAAGCTAGAGATCTCTTGAGAAAAGCTGCAGACAACCTGTCTATATAGACCATGAGAGACAGAGAAGTGAAGAAATGGTCTTAATAGCAAAATGGTCTTCATGCACAAATCAAATTATGTTGAGCAAGTGGTTTTTGTACAGCAATTGTAGCTAAGGTAGATTTTATTGTACATAGATTTCAAATTTTCCATAGTTCAGAAAAACGTTCTTGCGTATTACATATTTATCTGCCCTTGCAAGTAGGTATTTCATTGTGACCTCATGTATTTGTGAGAGGTGTGCCATATGTTCTAGAGAATGATTTTTACTTACCAAATGATGTCGTTTCAAATGACACCTATCTGTAAGGGAGGTAACTCTGTAAAGATGGAATACTATTAATGGGACTCAAACCCATTACCTAGAGATGAAGGACCGTGATAGGTATGTCACAGACATTTTAACAACTGTGGTAGCAGGTACCATGTGTACATGATTCTGTCTTTGCATGTATTACAGAGTTGTCCCCCTCGCAGGTAGATATCTATTGTGTCGTCATTAGTTTTTAGGCTAAAATCATGTTAAATTCTCTTAAAAATATGAAGTTGCACTCATGAAAATGTAACACGACAATCATTAACAACTTGTAAAGGGCAGTTAACTCTGTATTATATACAAATGCAAAATATTACAGGCTCAAATTATTGTTCATTTATTATCTCAATTAGAATCAAAATACCTATTGTGGTTTCATATAATAGAAATCCTGTTTAGTTAAAGAACAGTATGGTGCTTGCCGTCTCCCATTGCAGTTATGTAAATTAAAAAAAAATGCTATGCAAAAGTATGCATGTACATGTATAATGAAATGTCATGTGAAAGTTCAGACACTCTACTTAGCTCATCATGGAACACACATATTGAGAAATGGCAGATAGACTGATGCTATGTGACAGCATGTTTATTTAAATAGTAGGTTTGCATTAGCTCATGGCTTTTACCAACAGTGACAGTTATAAATAACACATGGGAATCATTAAAAGAGGTTGTTCTCTCATGTCCACCCATACATTTCAGAAGAAAAAAAAATGGAAATGTTTAAAACTGATTCAGAAAGTAATCAGATCTGTGTTTAGTTTAGAAATTATACTAGTGATCTGTCTTGTTTTTATCTACAAAGTGCTGTTATATTATCACTACTATTATAGTATAGGTAGGAAATATTTCTCAAGACACTTTGCAAAAGTGTCCTTTGGTGATTTTCTGTGTAAATGTCTTTATTGTGCTGATATTCCTAATTAAAAAAGTGATTTGATTCTGCAGTGTTATTTAAATAGTACTGTTACTATGTTAATTAGTTAGTTGGTACAAGTTATATGTGACTGAGAAAGCACATCTTGCCAGCCAAACCAGTTTCTCTTATATAGTGCTACATGTACACATTCAATTGGTTTTAAATTTCATTTTCATAATTACATCTGATATTCCACTGTATTTGCTTCTCCTTCGTTCATAAATATTTCGGGGCAGTTTCTATTTCAAGTAGGTTGCGAAACCAATTACCGCCAAATTTTTATCAGTTGTACAATTTTGACAGGATGTGCAGTGTTGTCATGGCTACCCAGAGACTTAAAATTTAAGGGGTCTTTGCAGCATTACAGTACTCGTTGGAAAACGTTATCCGTTCCAGACGCTGTGTAACATTCAGAGGGCTGTTGTTGCTTCTCCTGATTGTTATCTTTTATTAGCTACAGACAGTTTTGAGAAGAATGCATTATGCCAAGTTATGATTAATTATTTCTGCTGTCTATTACCGCTCCTATTCTTGTGTTTTTATGGCTTCAGGTTAAATAGGAATTTTCAGGAAACTAGGTGAAGATAGGAAATGAATTCCATTAGATTCTCATTTCAGTGATTGAAGTACTTCCTCAATATGTAAAATTCCTTCTATATATGAAACGTTATAGAATACTTGCTTTACTAACTCATACAGAAATGAAGAGAAATCCTTTGAAATTTTGCATTAATTTGAAAATGTAAATGTTGTGTTATTTTGTGTGTGTGTGTGTGTGTGTGTGTGTGTGTAATGTGTGGACCACAAAGTTCGAATCCCATTTGGGGCAGTTGCTAGGACATTTATAGGACATTCATTAACCTATTCAAATTAAACGAAACCAAGTTTAACTGCTTATCTTTAAATGTATCACAATATCAAAATTCTCCTCTGTTTGTATATTGGGACTGGGTGTACATTGTCCAAGCTAATGTGGATCAAATACAGTTCAACTTTAATTTCAATTTGATGTTCAGAACCTATAGCTACCATATTGCTACTCATATACATGGGGTTGGAGATGGGAGGGGTGGCCGCATGCCAGGATTTATTTCAACAATGTTAAGCTATGTACGTTTATATATGATCGGGTTGAGAAAAACATTTATAAATTAAATTAAGATTATATAAAAATTACTTTATTTCTATACATGACATGACATTTATCATTGAAATTTCTGGGTTGATCATGAATAATATAACCAGATGCAGGTGGTTATTTTTGTATGTAGATGCATTTTATAAAAGAAAGAAACCATAACAAAAATATCAGTGATCTTGATCATGAAAGTATCGTCATGCACTCTCTGTATTTGATTGTAGATTTTAGGATTCTTACAATCGATTTGGTTCCTTCAAATTGACACTGAAAGCTAAAAGAAATGTATGTCTCTTTCTAAATTGAGTAAAAGAATTGTACATGTATTTATTCTAAAATGATGAAGCTCAACTCTATATGTACAATATAACTTGTCAAATCCAGCCAGTGTCTTTTATGAATGTGTATTCCAGTGTATTTGTATGGCATTTTCCTTCATAATTTATTGTAATTATATAATCAAACCTGTTTAATCTAGAAACCTGGCTATACCGAGCAAAAGGTTCCATTGCATGTGACCTTCAATTAAAACAAAATATCGGTATCACTATCTCTCTATACTTACAAGTGCCATGGAAGATATTTTCTCAAGGGAAAACATTCTGTTTATTAATTTATTTAGTACTAGAATGGACCAAAGGGCACCAAAAAACTGACAAATTTTAACAAAATTAAAAGTTAAAATGACGAGTCTGTGATGATGTAAGTTTATTGTCTTTATCATACTATACATATGTAGCTAAATTGCATTCACTAGATGCATGGGAGGGCTCAAACTTGGCACAGAATATTTTCTAGAGTTTCTGGTTAATAAAAACAGCTGATTCATGTAATTTCCTCGATAAGCGTTTTGACTGAAGTTTGTGCTTGGGTGTATGAAAAATGATGTAAAAATAAAGAAATTTTTATTGGACGATCAGATTAGACGTTTACGGTCTACTTGAGTCAATCAGTAAGGGTAATTAGACTTTATCTGCAGTTTTCTGTTCAATCTTTTTTTTTTTCTCACAAATTGATGCATGTATTCGCTTTTTAATTCCTCTTGCTTTGAATCTCAAGTGAATCATCAGAATTTTGTTTCAATTTTGTAAATGTACATACACATTCCAAATATATTGCATTGGATGTCTGAAATTCAAGTTAAAAAAAAAACACCTAAAACTTAAGTACAATAGCCTAGGGTCTTGTAAAAAAAAAAGCCGTTTCCGGCAATAAAAGCACACTATTTCCTTGTTTACAACCAGCTATTTTTGTCAGAAATAAGTATTGGCCACCACGGGGGCCTGCGACCCCCAACCACCTATTATTAATTTTCAACCACCTATTAAAAAACTTAGCAAGAACCCTGACAACTGTGTAGGTCTTCGATATGAAATATACCTACATGTACTATAAAAAAATTTAGTAACACGTAAGATCTTCGATATGTAATATACTATTAAAATTAATGACATTTTGATTGGAAAGGATTTGATGTGCATACAAATATAAAAGCATCATATGTACATGTACATTTAAATAAAATCTTTTCTTTTGATAAAAAAACCCTCACTTTTATACCTGGTATATTGTGATACATGTATAATTATAATAAAGACAAAACAAAGTAATCATAAATCATTTTGGATTTTCTCTTTTGGCACATCTCAATTTTGTTTTAACTCATTCACTCCTGGAAATTCATAATGAACTGTTCCATCCTTTGGAATATAATAAATAGAAGAGTTCATATGTGTCTTCAGGGATGAATGAGTTCATCTCACATAATCTTTAAGGTCTTGGCTACATCTTGGTTTTCTGGGCAGTTGTTAAGCTTATGTTAAGTATGAACTATGTTTTTGTATAATATGCAAATGACCATTATTTGTGTTTTTCTCTGAGAACTCTGGCTTTTCATCACTAAAGTTTATTGCTTCTCCATGCCAAATAGCTTTGGAAGTTGTTGATATGTACAAGTCTTTTATAAGTTTTTGTAGAAAATAACTTTAACTGATATGTGTTTGTTTTATATTTAACTTTGAATCATTGACCTCTGAAATTTTAATATTGAACTGTCCCAGCTTTGGTTTTTGAGATTTCTATGAAATATAAGAATTCTTCATAGTTGTTAGAGTTATCTTATGGTTCATTTCAAATCATTCTATATAGCTATAGCTACCTGGTAATTAAATTTAGACTTCTAATTCTTCTCCACTGCGATGCTCTATGATAAGCTCCAAATGACCAATACAAGATTTATTTAACAACTCCCTGTTCAGGGTCACCACAGCAAGACCCCTGGTCTAGAATCGAAACATCTAGTTACATACTAGTAGCCAATTGGAGGCGCGACACAGTACACTGATTTGCTCACCCTATGGGGTCATGCTGATCTGACATCAAGTGACCCCAAATGGGGAGTTGCTAGATCTTGTATATTGCAGTGTATCATAGAATATCCTAGTGTAGAGGAATAACAAGTTAAATTTTAATTAGATTGATTCCAAGTTTGTACTTTGATTAATTATGGGTTAATGACATGTTTGATTTAATTAATGGCATGTTTGTTAATAAAATGTTACCTTTTGGTTACAGGTATTCACAACCTTCAGTGTTCCACAGATAATGGTGGTTGTTCTCATCTTTGTCTCATTTCACCTCAACCTCCGTACTATACCTGTGCCTGTCCGACGGGCGTCCAACTCAAGGGAGACAACAAAACCTGTGCTAATGGTTAGTACATACACTAAACCTTATGGAGAAGTCCAAACCTTATAATAAGAGTCAATGACTCTTTGTGCTGCAATATTTGAAGGAAAAAATATCAAGACAACAATTTTCATTGTTTGATATTTATTTCCATGCTCTTTGGATTGTTTTCAAGAGGAGCTAATTTTACATTACAGAAAAACAAACTGATTAAGAGTGAAGTTAATGTTTATTCTTCGATCCTTTGGATTGTTACAAAACTATTTATTCATCCATGCATGTCAGGCCTGTGCCTGAATTTTTGTGTGCTTTGCTGCAAAGCCTTTGCAATGAATTAGGAAGGAGGTCTTATAGCGTTATCATCGTCCATTCCTTTACTGACGCATCGCATAACATTCTGTCTCGAACTGTCACAACCCATTTAGATTTTAAATAGAACAGAGGTATATGGGCATATCTTAGAATTTGTTTCAGTATATCAATGGTCAAAAGTTGTAATTAGTTATAATCAAGGATGGCAGATATAATGTCCAGAAGGTGATGTTTTAGTATACCTCTATAAATTCTTGATTCATATTTGTACAGGTGCCCAACAGGTGATATTACTCGCCAGACGGACAGACCTCCGTGAGATATCCTTAGATACTCCCGACTATACTGATGTTGTTCTCCCACTGGGAAACATCCGACATGCCATCGCCATTGACTACGATCCAGTCGACGGCCATGTGTACTGGACGGATGACGAAGTGAAAGAGATCCAGAGGTCTTCGTTGGATGGAAGTGGTACGTAATGTTATATGTTAAGGGAAACCTTTGACAGCAGAATATTCTTCCACAGAATCAGAAAGGCCATGAAAATATTTAAAGATATCAAGATTTTGTCAAGAAGATAACCAAAATAAATTTTACTTCTGCTGTTTTTCCTTTTTTTTTCTTATCAATTTTCTTCAACTCAGAAGACCCTAATGAAAGAATCATGTTTCAATATCATTTGTGAACTGAATAAAATGAAAATAATAACAAAAAAAATGGTTGATCCTTACCAAACCTTGGAGCAATCTAATTCCAGTTTTGATTTATTTTTTTCACCACATTTCTGCAGAATTTTTACCCAATTTCGCTGCAGGTTTACTAAAATTTTATTTACTTTTACAAAGTTAGTTCAATATTTATCTGTTTTCAGATCAAGAGACGATTGTTAGTACTGAGGTGAACCACCCTGATGGAGTAGCCATTGACTGGATAGCCAGAAACTTATACTGGACTGACACGGGTACAGATCGTATAGAAGTCACTCGACTCAATGGCACCTCTCGTCGTGTTCTTATCTCCGAGGATTTGGATGAACCTCGGGCGATATGTCTGGATCCAATCACTGGGTACGACATTGATCTTTCATTTGGATTTAGACTTGGGTCATTTTTCTTTCTTTTGCAAATAAAATTGGAAGAGGAAGGAAATTTTCAGAGCTGTTAGCAAATATTGTCTAAATTCTACAATAGGACATATCGTCTTGCCTAAACTTAGGTTAATCAGATTATTGATTTATGATATTTCACATGGATTTAGACTGTCTCATTTTTCAGTGGAATAGGATTGGAATGACATTTGCAGAACTGTTAACAGAGGCATTGTCTAAATTCAACTGAAGGACACATCTTCTAACCTAAACCTTGGTTAATCTGATAATTTATTTATTCTTTTGAGATGTTTTATTATTTGTGAAAATTTTCATTCTCAGTTTTTAACTTTAATTTCATGGACTCTATAACTGTCATGGTTATTGTATGCAGCATTGATAACAGTTAAATGTATTTGTGGTACTTACTAGGTATATTCAATATAGAATCCATAAAAAGTAATAGATGGAGAAACTATGCATGCTATACAGAATCTTAACAAAGAGGAAATCTTTAAAGAATTTTGTTAAACAGAGACGAAAATCTTTAAAGAATGTTACAAGAGTAAAATTGATTACTGCCAAAAGTTTTTGTAAATCTTCAACAATGAATGAGAATGTATCATTTTCTGCTTTTAATCAAATACCTGATAATCTATACAGGCACATGTATTGGACTGACTGGGGAACAGTTCCTAAGATAGAGCGTGCCAACTTGGACGGGAGTAGTCGTGTTCTGTTGATCAACACGTCCCTGGGCTGGCCCAACGGGATCTCGATCGACTTCGCAGAACAGAAGATGTACTGGGGGGACGCTAAAGAAGATAAAATAGAGCTGGCAAATCTTGACGGCACTGGGCGGCGAGTTCTTGTCTCGCAACAACTACCTCATATATTTGGCTTTAGCCTTCTAGGTATGCACCACTTTTTACTAGAAATGAAACATTGATGTCAATTATTTACATTGGTATTTTTGGATAAGGTTTTTCATTGAATGAAGGTGAGAGAAATTCATTGAGCTGTGGTTCTCTAAAGTTTTGTGCAATATCTTGTTTAAAGTTTTATCAATTCAACATATTAATTTGTCAATTTCAGTTGATACGAGATGCAAGTAGTTATATAGCTACTTAATTTATTTAAGCCGCCGCCCCCCCCCTCCCCCCAAAAAAAAAAAAAAAAAAAAAAAAAAAAAAAAGTAGACAGTGTATAATGAATGAGTATTTAGTGATGTTGTTTTTCAATACAAATTTTCTAGGACAGTTAAGTTACCACTTAGCATTATACATCTACATGAACATTAGATGCTTTCTATAACCAACATGAGAATTTGCTGGTATATTTTTGCAGGAGATTACATATATTGGACAGACTGGCAGCGTAGATCTATAGAGCGTGTAAACAAGAAGACAGGACAGGACCGGGAAGTGATAGTCGACCAGCTTCCAGACATTATGGGTCTGAAGGCCATCAATGTACAAAAAATTGAAGGTAATATCAACCACGGACACATCTTCATGGCTTGTAAACTAAAATATGAACAAGGAATTATTTCAAACAAACAGGGTGTTTACTATGTCTAAACATATTACCATAAACCCTTCACCTCTAGAGTAGGAAGTTTGAATCCCATTTTACAGCTGGGTACTACGGTATTCCTCCACAATCTAAACCTGGCAGGTCCTTAAATGACCCTGGCTGTTGATAGAACTTTTAAGTAATTTATTCAAAATGATTTTAAACAGATTGTAGTCTAGTAACCAATGAGCATTTTGCCTTTTGTAAAACACCTCAAGGTTATTAATTTGAGACAAGTTTCAAGGCTAGAACTGGGTTTTGGTGTTTTTGATGATCTGACTTGAGCTCATTCTTAACTAAAATAATTACAGCTGGTAAAACAACATGAAAGTAAAGAAAAATTATTTGTTTGTAATTTCTACAAAATTAATGCTGAACAAAATTTTAATGTGACTTTTCTAAATTAATGTTCTCAAACATGTGTATATCACGAGATGAAAAACATAGTTTAAACATGTCACTAGTTTAAGAATGCTTCTTTGTGAATGAAAACTTGAATCTGATTAGCGATACATGTGTGTGATTTTCCACGCATCAGCGACCACGAGATCGAGGTCAGATGTCGTCTACTGAGGACACTAAAGGCTGTGTATAATGTAAGGGCCAGGGGGGTCATGCCCCATTGCACACGTGATGTATGTAGGGTGGCCAGTCAGCCGTGACCTGGACCCTTAATTACAAAGCCAGTGGGCACCCAGAACTCACATTAGTAACATGAACACGGGGACAACCACCATATATTTTGTACGGCCCAAAGTAATGGGACAAACGCTATGTATATGATACGTCGACCCTAAACAAACCTGAAGCAGTTTATGTCCTTCAAGGCAGTGTGTGATGACTCACCCTGGATACTGTGTCTGTATCACAGAGGAAGGAACAAACAAACTTCTATACGCGGAATTTTTACTTCATTTTTTCCCCATCTAACACTTCACAATGAGGATTAAATCTCTATTTAAAACAAGTCAGCACCATCTCTAAACTGTTTCATAGTTCCAAGTGATAGAAACTTTTTGTTAACCATTGTAAGGGTTTTGATCAAACTCCTAAGAAAAGGGTGATATCTTACATTAAGCGATAATAGGGAAGTAGATTTGAAGAGTTTTACAGTGAAACGCATTTATAACGAAAAAGCTCACAACAAATGCTTGGGTATCACATAGTACTTTTCATTCCCTGCCAAGGTTCCTATAATATTATTGTAATATGTGTATTACAAACTATGCTTAAAACAAATTAATTTTGTTGGTCCCCAGATATTTGTTATAACTTTGTTTAAGTGTATTTAAAAAAAAATGAAAAATATCATTTAACTGCTGTAATGTAAATTCAAAGCTCACAATGTATTAGTTGTACAATATGCATATAATCTATTATACTTGCGGAGCAAAAATGAAAATGAAATTAAAAAATCTTACAGACATTGAACTACTTATCCCCTTGATTGGGTACAGATCTAAACTACAATTACATGTCCCACTAAGTGACACTTAACTGGTGATATCAGCGACAGGCACAACACAGACTCTGTACCAACTCGGGTCGTGTGTACTACAGCAATAATTAGGCCATATTGGGTCACGCCTCACAGTGCCATATATGGAAGTGGTAGACTACTTCAGATCTCTTGGAGCCCCGAGGATGTGGATTGATACCGTTAACTATACTAGAAATTAATCTCCAATAAAACGTTTCCCGGTTCTGTATTTTATTAGCTCGTTTGTTGATTTAATGATTAAAAATTCTTTAAACTATTTCAAAAGAATTTCAGTACATCAAATATAACTTCATATCTTTCATGTAGAGAAAAAGAAAATTTCTAAGGAAAATGGAGATTTGGTTTTATTTTGACCTTTAAGTATTTACCAGGGCCCAGTTACATGAACATTTCTTAACTTTAATGAATTCCTTAACTTAGAATTACCCATAGAGACATATTACAGAAATTAATGAAAAAGACTTAGGCTATGGATTTAAGTTATGCTTTCCTATGGAGAATTTAAAGTTAAGGAATTCCTTAAAGTTAAAAGATGTTCATGAAACTTGGTCCAGTCCTTTGTGTGTATCTTTTTGGTTACCTATTATATTAACTGTTTATTCTTATTTTACTTCTAATGAAATTAATCCCTGTGTATATGTTGTCTTTTCAGGTACTAACCCCTGTGCAGAAAATAATGGTGGTTGCAGCCATTTGTGTTTAATGACAGCTGACCAAGGTCCAGTGTGTGCCTGTCCAATGGGTTTGGAGCTGGTCAGTAATGGTAAAACATGCATTGTACCCGAGGCATTCCTTCTGTTCACGCGCCGGCGCGACATCAAACGAATGTCCCTGGAAACCAGTCATCGCATTATGCCTGTCCCCATCCGTGGTGTCAAGGACGCATTGGCGATTGACTTTGACTTCAACGACAGTAGGATATACTGGACTGATGCCAAACTCAAGGTTAGTCAGATACTCTGTAATGTTAAATTACTGGTTTACCACTTACCAGGCTTAATCTCACCGTTTCCATAGGTAGCAGAAAAGATGACAAACTGATTCATTTATAAGGTCAAATAAATTTTATTTGTGAAAACATGTTGAATATTTGATGTCACATTATTGATAGCACCTAGAGATGCTGTGAATAAGATTTCAGGGAAAACTTTGGGGGGGGGGGAAACAGATTTTGAGAAATAGGTAGATGGCATGCATCAATTTTAATGATTAAGTCTAAAAAATGATAGTTTTTACTTGTTGATAACATAATAAAACATAACTATGTTTTCTGTACTATGTATTTCTGTGTTACAGACTATTAGTCGAGCCTTCCTCAATGGTAGCGCTCTGGAGACTATCATTGAGTATGGACTGATGTACCCTGAGGGAATGTCTGTTGACTGGGTCGCTAACAACATTTATTGGGTGGACTCGGGGACTCGTCGAATAGAGGTCGCTCGAACGGATGGTACGGCTCGTCGGGTTCTTATCTGGAGAGAGATCCACCAACCACATGCTCTAGCAGTAGATCCGGCTAATGGGTAAGTTTGAATATTATCAACATTTACAGACTTTGGAACATTGACAGACTTCAGCAAAGTGAAAAGTATTACAATTGTTTATCAGGACTATGGAAGTAAAATATCTACCCTATGAAAGATTTGATTGGAATTTATATTATAAGATTACTTTTTATGCAAGTGAGTTGTTTTTGTCTTATGATTCATTTGTAAGTTGATAAACTGTAGGAATAGATTAGATTATTTTGTTCTTTAGGTCTAGTTGAATATATGTATAATTAATTTCAAATTGTCTTCATTACTTGCAAACAGGATACCTGGTATTTCTCACATAGCTAGCCATGTAAGATAGAGTTGTCCCATGAAAGACAGCTATGTATGATAAATCTATCTTACATAGCTGTGACGTCACAATTGCCGAACAATCAAATGACGTCATATCAGCCAAAGTTGACGTCATTTTTCTACTATTTCGATTGATTTGCCGGATTTATTTACCATTTCATTTGTTTAATTTGCATTTCAAACCGTTTTACCTAAGATTTCTTGTTTATATTTATTAATATAAACCAAACTTTGATGAGCTCTTTTGAATGGCGCTCTTATTTTTAAAATCTATCAATTATTTAAGAAGTTCAGATTTTGTAACAAAATGGCTGCCTCACCTTTCGTGCAAGTAACTCGACAAGCAATGTGAGAAAATAACTCTTTCATATGTAAATTATTAAGGATAGAACTATTCCACCCTCGGGTACAGAATTTTGGGTCAGAAATCTCGGCAAGCCTCGGTTCTGACCCAAAATTCTGTACCCTCGTGTGGAATAGTTCTATCCTACATATGTACATATGAAAGAGTCATATAATCCTGATATCTATTATTTTTGTTGACTTGACTGAAAGTATGTAAGAGACTTTTTGTTGGTAGAAAATACATATTTCCAGTTATGTGATATCATACATTCTCCTGTGTAAAACTGATCACATTTTAAGCTAATTTAATGCTTGTGTTTCTGTGTTAAAGTATGATTTACTGGACGGACTGGGTGGAGCCTCATCGACTAGAGAGAGCAGCACTAGATGGTTCACAAAGGACTACACTCAATAGCAACTTTGGCAAAGTAAACGGCCTCACCATTGACTACGGAGACAAGCGCCTGTACTGGGCAGACCTGGACTCCAGGTCTATCGAGTCAGCTGACATGGACGGTAAGCTTGGGACTTTCTTTTGAGTGTTTAATTTGAGATTGTAAATCAGGCAAAAATCCTCCCCTCCCACACACATAAAAATAAATCATTTTGAAAAATCTTCAATTTTTCAGATAGGATAAATATTTGGTAGATTCTCAAAACTTTGGGCAACTTTTATATGTAGCGGTAGCTCTAATTATTTTGTTGGAAAATCAATTCCAATTTGAAAGAAATGCTACAACGATTGATCATATACAAAATTATTTCACCTGTATTACAAATATGACAAAATTAAATGTGTGCAGTTTTTCATCACTTTCAATTCTGTTTAATTTTCTGTAATCTTGTTTTGTCTATTCATCTCTAAGCCAATTCCTGTGGTATATAAACATCTAAGTTGATAGGATTATTGTAATGCTGGCATTTACTAATGATCAGGTCACAAAAAAATTAATATTCCTTAATTCAAAATTTTCAATAGACAAGCATAAGAAATGAAATTAAATATGTCCATTTTCTTAAATTCTTTCATATAGGAAAACAAGGAATCTTCCTGTTTCAAAAAACCTAGGAGTCTCCTATATTCTATGTCTAAATGTAATATTTTTCTGGCTTTTAATTGCAGGCACGAACCAAGTGACAATTGTGAATGATCATGTTCCCCAGCCTATGGGCCTCACACTGTATCTAGACTTTGTGTTCTGGGCCGACTACCAGCAGAAGACTATTGAGAGGGCTAACAAGTCCTCGGGAACAAACCGTACTACCATACACTACAACATGGAAAATGTTGTTGATCTGCTTGTATTCCATGCCTCTCGTCAGTCAGGTAATGAAGTTTTGAGGAATACATCAGTTTTGAGATAATGGAATACTGTCTTTTGAATATGATTAGTCCCTACCTCAGGTGTTTGTGGTGCCACGCCCTACCTCAGGTGTTAGTGGTGCCACGCAGTCCCATCAAAATATGACATCACAGTCATCAGAAGGTGGGACTAATAATACTTGAACCACAAAATTTTATGATATCAGAACTGGTAGTCCTTTGTATCCCATCTGATCATGAATGCAAACTTGTATGGCTAATGCAGAACACCCAAGTTTACACATCTTATTCATAGGTCGTGTTTGTGGTGGCAGTTTGCTTGAAAAATATATTTTTTTTAAGACTAAAAAAAAAGATACTTCAGACTTTGAAAAGATAAAATAGCTTACGAAAGTTAAATATTTTAAAACCATTGATGAAACATCTAAATGTTTTTACTTTGAAACTTTCCAGGAACAAACAGTTGTAAGAATAATGGAGGATGTTCTCACTTGTGTCTGGTGAGGCCGGGCACTGAGCCAGGGGAGGTAACTCACCAGTGTGCTTGTCCAACTCACTTTGCACTGAACAATGATCAGAAAACCTGTGTTGGTGAGTATAGCTACATGCATAAAACCTGTTCTTTTATCATATAAATGCCTTTAATATGGTTAACAGAGTTAGCATATACAATATATTTAGCAATTTTGATCCAAATATCACAAAATTAAACTCTTTCAACATGTCTTGAAACACAAGCAATTATATAAGATAATCTAATTGTGTAGTAAATATGTTTTCGACCTCTTAATATCTCCTTGTAACGCCAAAAATTGGGCATGAGTACAATTTTACTTTGTTTATTATCAAATTTACCAAATAAAAATTCATTTATGAAAGAATTCCTGATTGTCTTATATTGTTAAAGGGAATCAAATAGATTGTCATAAATTGTGTCAGGAAATCAAATAATGTATCTACAGTTGTTAAATCAGCTTCACTTCTCTGCCACAGCTCCCGAGTCCTTCCTGTTGTTCAGCCAGAAGAATGTAATCAGTCGCCTGGTGATCAGTGATAGTGACCTTGACCCCGACTCTCCTGATGTTGTCCTGCCAATTCCTGGACTGAAAAATGTCCGTGGCTTGGCGTACGATCCCACTGACCGCTATATCTACTGGATCGAGGG
Organism: Argopecten irradians; assembly: GCF_041381155.1. Classification (NCBI taxonomy): domain Eukaryota; kingdom Metazoa; phylum Mollusca; class Bivalvia; order Pectinida; family Pectinidae; genus Argopecten; species Argopecten irradians. Next base: position 38,521,203 of record NC_091141.1, on the reverse strand, counting down.
TCGCCAGTGGTCAATCAAGAAAGCTAAAGATAATGGCACTCAGGTAACCGGCAGCTCTATTGCACTTTGATATTTTAATGTTTTGTGTTCATTTGAGAACTTTAAAAGAAAAACTAGGCTTTACATCTTTTACCTAAAATTATACACGATCCGAAGAAGAAATGATTGATTTTGATGTGTTAATATAGAATACAAGTCTTTATTTGCAAGAAATGCCTATAGAATGCTTAAATAAAGCCGGTGGTACAAGTTTTGATTAAAGAGAGATAACTCTTGAAAACAAAAAATATTTTTAAAAACGTTATAATCTCACCTCTCAGTTTTTCTAGCCATACAGAATTATGTTTGGCTGCTCTATGAGATTTTCATCAACAGAAAAAAATGACTTATATCAAAATACTTACAATGTCATTTTTCTGTACAATATGATTTTATACATTGTATTGTATTTTATGTTTTCCATTGTTTTCTGGTCTGGTAAATGTCCACTTTTCCATTTCAGGCTATTGTAGTTGTATCAAACCAGCAGGCAATGTACCGTCCATTTGACATTGCTATAGACCCATACTCTCAGACCATATTCTGGACATGCTCCATCACAAACAAGATTAACGTCACACGTTTCGACGGTTCCTCTATCGGCGTTGTCATTGCTAGTGATGAGAAACACAATATTAAACCGCGCTACATTGTCCTTAATCCACAAAAAGGGTTTGTATGAAATTTGAAAACCTCAAAATTTCTTTGCTTATGAAGTCAGGTTTATCTTTAATTAGAAATAATTTATTTAAAAAAAAGGTTCAATAAGGATAACTTTTTGTTAGAAACTGAATATTTTCTTTCTGTATTGGTAACATTGGTGTACAGAATACAAATAAGGTGAAGAAATAAAAAAAAAATTACAATCTGCAAAAGGAACTGATGTACAGTAGACCGGTGATAATCTGAACAGCATTAGCACACAAAAACTCTCAATCAAGATGGAAATATCAGGAAGTAGACTTGATTATTGTGTTAGCACACAGAATCCAGCTGTTCACAAAATTTGCAATACGTACAGTTTTAGCTGTGGTCGGATTATCAAGGGCCCATTGTATATATTCGAAATTCTAGTAAACTTAGGTCCAAAGTAAATGTAAGTTAAAAAGTTTGGTTGGATTTTAGTAACATTGTATTTGCATCATAAAGCAATACAAATAATATAAAGATATTAAATGATAAAAAAAGTTTGGTTGGATATTAATAGTAACATCTTATAAAATTTATATTTGCGTCATAAAGAAATGCAACTAATATTAAGGATTCTTGGTCTTTATTCACAAAATGTTTACTTTAAAAAATCATAAATTCAGTCGTTCAAAAAATCCTTATGATATTTTGTAATTTACAGGTACATGTACTGGACAAATCTAGTAGGACAGCCTTCAATAGAGCGATCAGCTCTAGATGGCACAGAGCGAGTATCGTTATTCCACACCAACTTGGGAAAACCAGGCCCTCTAGCTATTGATGTTGAAGGAGGTCGTCTTTACTGGGCTGACTCCAGCCTCAACCGAATCGAAAGTTCAGACTTAGATGGAGGAGACAGGAATGTGCTAGTCGATGAAAAGATTCAAAATCTGAAAGGGATGGCTGTTTTTGGAAATTTCTTATACTGGATTGATAAAGAGCAGCGTGCTATTATCCGTGCTAACAAGTTAGATGGTAAAAATCGTACGTATATTCAAGGTCGCCTGGAAAGTCTAAGTGACCTTGCTGTGGCGCAGTACCTACAACTGGTCGATATTGACCAGCATCCGTGTGCTGTTAGCAACCACAAATGTTCCCACATATGTGTCGCGCAGGGAGATAACACCGCACGATGTTCATGTCCCATCGATCTTGTTTTAAAGGCAGACGGTCACACGTGTGCTGATCCCCCCACATGTTCGCCAGAGCAATTTACGTGTAAAAGTGGAGACATCAACTGTATCCCTCGTGTGTGGCGTTGTGATGGGCAGGGTGAGTGTGGCGACGATTCTGACGAGGAGAATTGCCCTTTGTGTGATGATTCGCAGATAAAATGTGGGGATGGGAAATGTATTGATAGCAATTTGGTTTGTGATGGAGTGAAGCAATGCGAGGATGGCTTTGATGAGGAGTCGTGCTGCGACCCAGACGACCCATCATGTAAGGACGATGATGTGATTGATGATTCCGAGTGTCTTCACAATTCTCAGATGGAGCCATGCGAGCGGACGGCAACCAACAAACCCGCCACTCCGCCCGATGCTCACATTACCGTGATAATTATAGTTGGTATCTTCTCTCTCGTACTTATTGTTGGAGTCGTATTTGCATGCCGCAGAAAATCGCAGGGAATGAATAATTATTATGATAGAGACATGATCATGCTCACCAAGCCTCTTAACACACAAATAGATCAGACTCCTCCGAATACACTGCCTAAGAGGAATAACAAGAATGGTGCTTTGCCTTCATCTGTGTCTGGGAGTACAGCCCAGTACGACAGAAATCATGTAACTGGCGCGTCGTCCAGTAGTTCTACAGTGACTCACTACCCTAAAGAGACGCTGAATCCCCCACCTAGTCCAGTGACGGACCGTTCCGTGTGTTTTGGGGAGTTTAACGGCTACTCCTCCAATAGTCCGTCTACAGTGCGGTCTTATAAACCCTATAAACTACCGCGGCATATTCCCCCGCCGCCCACTACCCCTTGTAGTACAGACGTTTGTGAAGAAAGTGAACCCTACCCTCCTAAAAGATACTACAAGATGAGTCGGTCCATAGAACTCTACAACGACTACGACCCCTATCCCCCACCCCCCACACCTCGTAGTCATTATTTCTCGGACGATATGATGAGTTGTCCCCCCTCACCATCGACAGAGAGAAGTTACTTTAACCCATATCCCCCACCCCCCTCACCTGTGGGGAACTCAGACTGCTAGCCAAACTTGTGAGAGTGGGATAGGATGCGTGTATAAAATGTAAGAGGTTGTGTAGAAAGGAAGAAAAGTGCTAATATTTATGTATGAGTGGATTATAGTGATTTGGAGGAACGTATGTGCTGATTTCTTTTTAAATTTATATATAATATATATAAATATTATGTATTTGTATAGGAGATGAGTTGTACTTTGCAATATAATTATGATATCTCAGCATTAAACAACACTGTCGTTTGTAAACAAATGGTATGTGTGGTTGTGAATGGGCCGTATTGTGAGGGGATCAGTCACTGTTTTTGACCTTGCATCTTCTTTTACCTAAAATGTGGTTGTTGAATCATACTATAAATGGCATATACACCTCTGTTTATTTGTTACTATGCATGTAATGTGAGCTATCTTTCACTCCTGAACCTCATCTACAATCATCATATAACGGCCAACTTGCTGACTGACCCCCTGTACAATATCACGGTGTTTGACATTGAATCTGCCATCATTTACATAATAAGATTTGTTACATTTCATTTTACATTATATGTGTATTCATCCAGTCATTTAAAACATGGTCTTATCACAGTTTATTTCAATTTGTGATAGTCAGTGATCAAAATAAACCTATATGGCAGATTGAATGTTGAAATTAAGAAAATGTGTGTGATAGAATCCATCTTTTGATGGGATAACCAAGATGTTACCTATCTTTTGATTGGATGGTCAATGTGTCGTCCATCTTTTGATTGGGTGATATTTTGTGTTATCCTTCTTTTGATTGGATAATCAATGTGTTATATCCATCTTTTAATGGGTAACCAATGTTTGATCCTTTTGATTGGATGACCATTTGTTATCCATCTTTTGATTGGGTACAATATTTTGCTATTGATCCTTTGATAGGATAATGATCATAATCAATATGTGTTGGTTGCTTGGCAGTGAAGCGTCCCCGCGGTAACCAGACAAGTGCTCAATAGGAACTTTTTATATAGAATGTTAATGTATAAACTGGCTGGGACTGCTTTTCTGCTTATCACCAGTTCATTTCTGTTTTGCAAATTTTCCTTTCATATAGCATTATGCCAAAGTGATTTTTTAAACATTGAATTTTGTGTTCATTTGAATGACTTATTATATATTGAGAATTTTCATCTAGGTTTGCAACAAACCTGTTCTCAGGATCTTATGCTATTTCCAGAATGTCAACTTGGCCAGTTCATGATCAATGTTATTGAAAAGGGGAAAAGTGGAGTTTGCTCTTTCATATTATGTCATAGGTTTTGAAGTTTATAAAGCACCAAGAGAAGAAAATGTCATTTGAGTATAAGTTCAAATTTTTTCTCATTGATATATCTTGATTGTGATGTTGAAAGATTTGAAGAAGTAATTTACTTTTAAATATATTAAAGAAGATAACAGAAGGATTTCTTAATTTGTTTAAATATCTGTAATTAAGTTCTTATTATTTTTTATGGAACTTGTAGGTACAATTGTTAAAAGGCAGTAAGACTTTTCAGATATTCAATTTTATTAATAATATTTGTTTATATATATGATGACCTTTTGATTGACCTTGAAAATTAACTGTGCCAAGCTGGAAATAGCCTAAGTGATGAGAAGAGGTTTGTGATATTTTAGGTTTGAGTGACCTTGAGACACAAGGTTGTGTTCAGAAAGCTTGCTATGTTGGACTTCTACCTCTGTCTGTTAGTCTTAGGCATTATACAGAAAGCAAGCAGCTTTTGAACACGACTCTTTACGGTGAATAATTCTACTTAATGGCATTGGTATACCCTTCTTCCACCCTCACAAACTATAATGTGGACTAGTCCAGTAAATTGTAAAGCGTCCACCCTCACAAACTATAATGTGGACTGGTCCAGTAAGTCTAGATATCGATCTTATGCATCCACCCAAATACAAACCATAATGTAGCTTACACATTATGAACTGTATTGAGGACTCGCTTTGTAATCCTTTAACTTTTAAAATTTGATTTAATGTTTTCAAACACAGAAGTAGACAGAGCACTGCTTTTAATATGTTTAGTTGATGTTATTGTCTTCCATTTTGACTGCACATTTTGTATAATTTGAATCAGGGCAGAGAAAGGGGGAAAAACACAAGTCTTATCATGATTGAAGTACATATATGTATACTTATACATGTACATGTGAACAGCAGATATTGGGTAGTAAATATTGCTTAAGATTTGACTATTTAATAAACTTATTACGATATACTTAATTATCATTGCTGGTTTATATTTAGGTACGGTATATAAGAAATAGTATCTAAAGTGTTACCAGTGTTTCAGCATGTATATTGTATTTGTAAAACCAGAACATCATAATATTTCCTTTTCAAGATAATATGCGCATAATGCACAATGTTTAAAGCTGAGATTTGACTTTTCAGTTGTAACCTGTTTGGATAAATATATAGCTAAACAAATAACTGCTATACCTTTACTCATAAATCCATTAAATTTTCTCAGCTAAGTGGTTCCATTTCTTGTTAAACTTCAATGGGCATGATTATGTAAATCTTTTAAAATAAACCTATAAATAAATGATTGGATTTTAAGAGGGGGTCTTATTACCGAATGTAGGCCTAAAATTTTCTTAGCCCAGAAGTAAATTTTCAGCAAACAAGAATGAAGAAGTACATGACTTACACTGCATAGTAGATTAATACGGAATAAAATTATTCTTTAAAAAAGAGGGAAACTTACTTTGATTTTAAAGTATAGGTTTTTTTAATTCTATATATAAAGAACCTAAACGAACAGCTACACGTGTAATTAGGAAAAATGATAAGCAAATCATTGTGGAGATTTATATTAGTATGAGTCTAATGTTTTCTAAAGGGGGGGGGATGCATTTGATGGATTAGTCCAACCTGGTTTGAGAGGGTGTTGAAGTATTCAAAGGGTATAGCTATTGTTTTAAAAGTATGAAATCCTAATGCGAATGTTTTTTATGGTTAATTAGCAGGATAGATTAACCTCACCTGTATATATAAAATGTTAAAATGTACAGTGGCCAGGTAGAATTTGTGTATTTTTTGTAATCCTGTAGAGAGTTGTCTTATATATATTTATGTTGATGTACAGATAATGATTGTTGTAATAACCACGAAAATAGAATCTGGGTGATACTATTGTCGATAGGTTCAAGAAATATTTTTCATGAATATTCAGCATTAACAAATCTCTTGGACGTATACTTATCTATAGAACAAAACCACAATATTTTTTACATCTACATGCATGTTAGCACCAAAACGGAAGAATTGAAAAAAAAAATCTGTTTTAAAATTATTTTTTATCGCTTTTTACACAATAACTTAGTTTAAAATATTTCTGGACAAAGCTGATATTCCTTTTAATGATTCCTTGGCCTACAGATGAATAAAAGCGTGTATGTAGATTTGAGAGTACATGTGTATATATTGTACAACCTGCGTACTTACAGTGTATGTAGACTACTGTTATAGCTCTGCTGCCGAATTGTGTAAATATTGTCTACAGCGTCAGAGATAGATCAAAGAAACCATGAGACGGGGGGTATATGTCGAAACCATGAGACGGGGGGTATATATCATGATGTCCTGAGCTAGCCGGCGCCCAAGCTGCTCCGTACTGCTGCTACTATTGATGTTTAAGACCATTTGTTTATACATGTATGTGTTGCTTCTTGTGTTTGTTTTTGTGTATGTAGCTTCCATCCTGAATTACACTTACAAGGTGCTGAGGATTTATTGTAGATCCACATTTTGTCCGTTTCCACATTACCAGCCAAACTATTGTTTTAGCTTTGTCATTGTTTTCTCTTAAAAACAATGTGGATGATTTGTGATATCAACAGTTAATTATAATCACTCATCCTCAACACTCCAGTGGTTACTATCACTGTCATTATATCCACCCTTGGACTATGTCATAGTTAAACAGAAGGCATTTCAGGAGAATAAAAAAAAACTGGCCGACTACAGACTTACAGAGACTTCCTTTAAAGATTACAGAGATTACAGTCGTACAGCTTAATTTAATTCAAAACAGTACATTGTACCATTATTTCATATACATTTGGTGTACATCAATGGATCAAACTGCCTGTCTCATCTGTTCTGGTACATAAAGCCTTCAATTTAACTATGACATAGGTGTGGATATAGCGACAGTGATAGTAACCCCTGGAATATTGATAATGCAGTTAATGAAATTCCATTATTGAGTCAGTTGTTTAAATTTATTATTATTTTTTCATTGGTTAATTGGTTCATGAGTAAAACAATTGTATAATTTTATAAGCAATAATTAATGATCAAAAGCTACAAGAACTAAAATAACTTTGAAATATGAGAATTTACAGGATCAGTGTACTTTACAGATCCAAAGCTTGTTTTTGTATTGCTGATAGAACTGATCATATCATATAGAGTAGAAAGCATAAACTTCAAATCATTTGGTTGTTTTTTAACTTGAAAAGTTTATTATTAAAGATATTTCTGAGGTATTTTTACTGTAAAATCATTAATTCTGGAAGAAAGTAATGTACAATTATGAACATCATTAGATTCATTTATCTGGCATCAAAGGCAACTAAAGTAGAAAGTTCCTCTTATATTTAAAAAAAAAATGCTAAAAATTCCTGTCTGTGATGAAAACCTGTAGTAGACACGAATCTGAACAATACTTTCACAGCTACTAATTAATGAAGTAGATTTTCTCTTTAACTGTCCAACAACGAGAAGTAGTGTCTATGTTATTCATCTGTGTTATTCTTGTTTTTATTTTTAATGATAGTTTTAGAAACTTTGTAAAAAAAAAAGAACAACAGTGCTTTTTAATTGTAGTTGTTTTAGATTTCAATCTTTCATGCATGGAAAAGATTTTAATTCTTGAGAAGAACTCAAACAACTTGTTGAATTTTTTTATTGTTTTAGTTTATTGCATGCTGATTTTTAAAGAAAATCTTTTAAAAAGATGGTTGTGTATGTATTTACAACACATGATTGTGATATCCAAACAAGTGCTGATTTTTTCGTTCTTGTTTGAGTAGAAATATGACAAATTTAGAAATACAAAAATGGTTTACCTATACCCCAATCAGTAAGAAATGATGGGAAAGGAATACTTGTGAATTTTTAAAGAAAATTAATTTCTTAAAATATCTTTAAAGATATTTAATAATGCATGTTTCAAACGGTGAGAAAAATTTACTTGACACTATTTTGTTTTAGATGTTTTACAAAATCTTTACCTTTAAGAGGTAATGAAGACTATATATGGTTTGAAAAGTTCTGAAACTGTTCTTATATAACATAATTTGTATTATGAAAGGCAACACTGCTATACATTACAGTGCTAGAATTAACGGGTATATCGATGATGTTGAAATCATTCATTTTTATGTTGGTTTACTCACCAAAGAAATGGACAGGTTGCCTATTTAATGCGTATATATATATTTATTCATTTTCCTTTTGATGTGATTTATATATCCCATGATTACTTTCTGTAAATGTACCGAGTGGAAATATTAACTCATTTACCCCTGAAGACACATTTGAACCCTTTTATTTCAAAAGCTGGAATAGTCCATTGTAAAATTTCGGGGGTGAAACCAAATCTGAATTAATAAATCTTAACTTATTTACCCCTGAAACCTCATTTGAACTTTTCTATTTAAAAAACTGGAACAGTCGATAGTGGAGTTCCAGGGATGAATGATTTAAGATATACAACCATCTGTACTGGTACATTTACTAGAAGTATTTTATATATAGATAACATTGAAAATTGGATACTTACTTTTCATAAATAGGATACATGCATACATTATTGTTCTGTGTACTAAGTACATGTCAAAAGATCAAAAATCAAAATTAGTTATTTTTTTGCAGCTTTTGTTTCTCGTTTCTATGGTGATTATCCCACTACAAGGCCAGTACAGATACATGTAACCCTCTTCCTGCTGTTGTGTTAGTTCTCCCCACTCCCTCCAGTAAGTGGATGTTATGTTAGTGCTCCTCACCCCCTCCAATAAGTGGAGAGTGTGTTAGTTGGCTTTACCTCCCTCCAGAGGTTTTTGTAGCCATTGGTAGCATGCAATGCTTATTTTCTGTGCCTTATTTGTGCTATATAAACCCCTTCATTGTCCAATATGAAAGTACAGGTATTCTTAAAGGCTATTATAGGATAAGAGCCATAATGTATAATGATAAATTGAAATAATAAAATAAAAAATACTAAAATATATCTCTTCTTTATGTTCTTTCTTTCTACTGTAACTCTATAGCTGATAATTTTTGGAGGGACGATATTTTCAGGATGATATGATTAAAAAATTGATCCATGAAATTTTGAGAAATGGTTCAACCATTGAATCCCCGAAGGATAAATTGTGAAAATTCAAAATCGCAAAAATTTGATTATACATATATTTGTTGTTGTTGCTGAAATCGCGAAAATTTTGACCCCCGTAAAAAATCTGCTATACGGTATATACAATAGGTAACAGTGTCTTATTAAGATAAAACAGTATCTAGATTATTTTACTGAGATGGAGTAAATTCAAAATCTACCGCAACGTATTCGTTTCCGGGTACGAGTCTGAAGTTGCCTCCCTTTATACACTAGATTCTGATTTCAAATCCTTTGTTCAACAATACACTGTTCAGATAATTTCGTATGCATATACCGAAGGAGTTTAACGTTCTGTCAATGATACATAGCATAATTATATATGTAAATATCCCCTATATACTATATAAAAACACTACATGGGGTATATATTATCATATTTATGCTATATATATTATTGACAGAACGTCAAACTTCATACTATAAACATATATATAAAGATTGGAAACTCATTGTTTGTCTTTGCTGACGGCAGAGGGACAAGCATTTTAATTGTCCGGTATGATTTTAAAGTGTATTAGTTTAAACATTTTATCTTTACACAATATGAAAGTTTAAACATTATATAAAAGTTTGATATGACTGGTCTTATTAAGCTGCTGAAATGTATGATTTTTCAAAACATAAAAATTAGCAATTTTACCTATCATTATTATGCTTTTTATGCATGTATACATACGCATAAATTCATAAAATAATTGAAAACCTACAAAAAAAGTATAGCAAATTGTGGCCGAGTGCTTTTATTAGGCAGTGCTTCACTAGGAAACGTAGGTACCATTTCGTACCTGGTCGAAAGGTATGTTAGTTCGGGTACGTATATTCTTTCTAATGGTACATCTGCCGCTCGTAAAACTAGCAGAGTTACCAAGTTATAGACCGAGAAGCAATGCGACTTATTTCTCTAATTATCACATGTTTTGCTAAGCATGCTCTTTTTAAAAAAAAAAAGGTCATTATCACTAGGCCCGATTTTAATTTTTTTTATCCGATTACATCTTCGATACTCCAGGGGTTGCTATCACTGTCATCATAGTCACCCCTGGGATGTCGTGGCGAAACTGTCTTCCTTAGCATTTCAGGAGAAAAAAGACCAATGATTGGTCCAGAGAGGCTTCCTTTGAATATTGCAGAGAGCCATCTAACGACATTGATAGTAACCCATGGGATATTGAGGATGATCCGGTTGCAGCAAGCTCTAGCTATATTTTTTTATGATGACAAGTCCTTTGTGTCGATGGATTCTACAACGTTCGCCGATTTAATAGAACTTGGCTTTGTTCAATTTTGTTAATCTTTATACTGGTCTTTATAAGGCATTAGCAGAAAATTAGATGTACTCTATCCAGCAGCTTCTGCAAAATAATACCATTTTGTATAGAAACCAATATAATCGTATTCTAAACTCAAAATCGGTCAACGAACTGCCAGCGAATCATACATATGTTAACTGATTGTCCTATACAAATACATGGGAATCATATGTAGAAACCAGATGTTTCGGAAAAGCAAGCGATTTGTTTGATTTACGTCACACGTGGTAAAATCTTGGTCACCAACCGGATGAAGTTCATCCTCTATACTCAAAGGGTTACTATAACTGACGTTATATCCACCCCTGGACTAGCTCATAGTAAAACTGGAGGCAACTCAGGAGAAAAAATCTGAACCAATCATAGACCAGCAAGAGCCACCCATCCTCGATATTCCAGGAGTTACTATTATTATCGTTATATTCGTCTCTGGACTATGTCGTAGCAAAATTAAAAAGACATTTCACGAGAAAAAAATGATCGATAATAGGCCTAGAGATACTTCCTTGAAGATTGCAGGAACTATCTGTGTGAACTTCAAAGCCAATTAACGTACCGTCATATAAATCTTTTATTGTACCTTAAATGACGGTTATCAAGCAGTTAAAATGTCCCGACATATTAAAAACAAGCTCTCAACCTTTAGGACGAGAGTTCGAATCTCATGCGAGACAGTTGCCAGATATTAACCATAGGCTGGTGATTTTTCTCAGGGTACTCTGGATTTCCTCAATAATCTAAACTTGGTATGTCCTTATAAATAACATTAGCTATTGTTTCAGTTTATAATATAGCACATGGGTGGACACAACTACAGTGACAGTAACCCATGGAATATCGCGGACGTCTTTTATTAGATATAGGAATTCGTATTCCATTTTGTCATTATTATATATTTACTTGTTATCAAGTGACTGACACACATTCATATACTTCATACTGATTAATTTAGTATTTAACATACATCTGTTATTTTTCTGTATATATGTACACAGGAAACGAAATCCTGTGGTCAAATATTTCACTTCGTAAAATGATTTTCATTAGTGCATCACAGCTGAGCGAGACAGTAATCTTGAAGACAAGTGATCAAGTCTATCTCAATACAAGCTTCCAAACGTTTCCATAACGTCCACCTGACACGCGTTAATGACTACGGAGACTAATACATTGCATTTCTTTCTGCAGTAGATTAACATTTGGACATGGCTAAACGTGTATAAAACTTGTTTTAACGCTACACTGGCACCACAGATAGAGGAGCGGAACGCTAGTGATGGACAAGGGTTTGGAACTCCGGTAAAATCAATTACAGAGCTGACATTTGACATGTTGAAATTCTGTGATTCTAAGAGACTTCCACCAGGGAATAACTAATGTAGTTCTGACGACCAAAAGAGTTGCTACTATTACACTCGCCAGGTCATTGACGATTTTAGTAGGTTGTGTGTACTTGTCCCCTGGTGATGTAAATCACTCGGCATTTGTCAGCACTTTCTCTGCTTAACGTTTCAATTCATGTGGGAATTAACGTATCTTATACTACATGACATTGCTTTAAACATCAGAGCTGTACCCACGTGTTGGACTTTAAACATCAGAGCTGTACCCATGTGTTGGACTTTTAACTTTAAACATCAGAACTGTACCCACGTGTTGGACTTTAAACATCAGAACTGTACCCACGTGTTGGACTTTAAACATTAGAGCTGTACCCACGTGAATTGTACTTACGAGGGTAGAATTATAATGTTTTGGGTCCAACACGTGAGTACAGCTCTGATGTATAAAGTCCAACAGCTCAGATGTTCTTTAATCATCAGAGCTGTACCCATGTGTTGGACTTTAAACATCAGAACTGTACCCACGTGTTGGACTTTAAACATCAGAACTGTACCCACGTGTTGGACTTTAAACATCAGAACTGTACCCACGTGTTGGACTTTAAACATCAGAACTGTACCCACGTGTTGGACTTTAAACATCAGAACTGTACCCACGTGTTGGACTTTAAACATCAGAACTGTACCCACGTGTTGGATTTTAAACATCAAAGCTGTACCCACGTGTTGGAATGAAAACATCAGAACTGTACCCACGTGTTGGGCTTTAAACATCAGAGATGTACCCACGTGTCGGACTTTAAACATCAGAACTGTACCAACGTGTTGGACTTTAAACATCAGAACTGTACCAACGTGTTGGACATTAAACATCAGAACTGTACCCACGTGTTGGGCTTTAAACATCATAGCTGTACCCACGTGTCGGACTTTAAACATCAGAGCTGTACCAACGTGTTGGGCTATAAACATCAGAGCTGTACCCACGTGTCGGACTTTAAACATCAGAACTGTACCCACGTATTGGACTTTTAAACATCAGAGCTGTACCCACGTGAATTGTACTTACGAGGGTAGAATTATGATGTTTTGGGTCCAACACGTTGGTACAGCTCTGATGTCTAAAGTCCAACAGCTCAGATGTTCTTTAAACATCAGAGCTGTACCCATGTGTTGGACTTAAAACATCAGAGCTGTACCTACGTGTTAGATTTTAAACATCAGAATTGTACCCACGTGTAAGACTTTAAACATCAGAACTGTACCCACGTGTCGGACTTTAAACATCAGAACTGTACCACGTTTCGGACTTTAAACATCAGAACTGTACCCACGTGTTGGATTTTAAACATCAAAGCTGTACCCACGTGTTGGAATGAAAACATCAGAACTGTACCCACGTGTTGGGCTTTAAACATCAGAGATGTACCCACGTGTCGGACTTTAAACATCAGAACTGTACCAACGTGTTGGACTTTAAACATCAGAACTGTACCAACGTGTTGGACATTAAACATCAGAACTGTACCCACGTGTTGGGCTTTAAACATCATAGCTGTACCCACGTGTCGGACTTTAAACATCAGAGCTGTACCAACGTGTTGGGCTATAAACATCAGAGCTGTACCCACGTGTCGGACTTTAAACATCAGAACTGTACCCACGTATTGGACTTTTAAACATCAGAGCTGTACCCACGTGAATTGTACTTACGAGGGTAGAATTATGATGTTTTGGGTCCAACACGTTGGTACAGCTCTGATGTCTAAAGTCCAACAGCTCAGATGTTCTTTAAACATCAGAGCTGTACCCATGTGTTGGACTTAAAACATCAGAGCTGTACCTACGTGTTAGATTTTAAACATCAGAATTGTACCCACGTGTAAGACTTTAAACATCAGAACTGTACCCACGTGTCGGACTTTAAACATCAGAACTGTACCACGTTTCGGACTTTAAACATCAGAACTGTACCCACGTGTTGGACTTTAAACATCAGAGCTGTAACCACATGTTGGACTTTAAACATCAGAATTGTACCCACGTGTTGGACTTTAAACATCAGAACTGTACCCACGTGTTGGACTTTAAACATCAGAACTGTACCCACGTGTTGGACTTTTAAACATCAGAGCTGTACCCACGTGAATTGTACTTACGAGGGTAGAATTATGATGTTTTGGGTCCAACACGTGAGTACAGCTCTGATGTTTAAAGCCCAACAGCTCAGATGTTCTTTAATCATCAGAGCTGTACCCATGTGATTGACTTTAAACATCATAACTGTACCCACGTATTGGACTTTAAACATCAGAACTGTACCCACGTGTTGGACTTTTAACATCAGAACTGTACCAACGTGTCGGACTTTAAACATCAGAACTGTACCCACGGGTTGGACTTTAAACATTGGAACTGTACCCACGTGCGGGCTTTAAACATCAGAGCTGTATCCACGTGTTGGACTTTAAACATCAGAACTGTACCCAAGTGTTGGACTTTTAAACATCAGAGCTGTACCCACGTGAATTGTACTTACGAGGGTAGAATTATGATGTTTTGGGTCCAACACGTGAGTACAGCTCTGATGTATAAAGTCCAACAGCTCAGATGTTTTTTAATCATCAGAGCTGTACCCACGTATTGGACTTTAAACATCAGAACTGTACCCACGTGTTGGACTTTTAACATCAGAACTGTACCCACATGTTAGACTTTAAACATCAGAACTGTACCCACATGTTAGACTTTAAACATCAGAACTGTACCCACGTGTTTTGACTTTAAACATCAGAACTGTACCCGCGTGTTTGACTTTAAACATCAGAACTGTACCCACGTGTTAGACTTTAAACATCAGAACTGTACCCACGTGTTGGACTTTAAACATCAGAACTGTACCCACGTGTTGGACTTTAAACATCAGAACTGTACCCACGTGTCGGTCTTTAAACATCAGAGCTGTATCCACGTGTTGGACTTTAAACATCATAACTGTACCCACATGTGGGACTTTAAACATCAGAACTGTACCCACGTGTCTGACTTTAAACATCAGAACTGTACCCACGTGTTGGACTTTTAAACATCAGAGCTGTACCCACGTGAAATTTACTTACGAGGTTAGAATTATGATGTTTTGGGTCCAACACGTGAGTACAGCTCTGATGTTTAAAGTCAAACAGCTCAGATGTTCTTTAATCATCAGAGCTGTACCCATGTGATTGACTTTAAACATCAGAACTGTACCCACGTGTTGGACTTTAAACATTAGAATTGTACCCACGTGTCGGGCTTTAAACATCAGAACTGTACCAACGTGTTGGACTTTAAACATCAGAACTGTACCCTCTTGTTGGACTTTAAACAACAGGACTGTACCCACGTGTTGGACTTTAAACATCAGAACTGTACCCACGTGTTGGCCTTTAAACATCAGAACTGTACCCACGTGTTGGACTTTAAACATCAGAGCTGTAACCACATGTTGGGGTTTAAACAACAGAATTGTACCCACCCTTGTAATGGACACCCCATCCTCAGAAACATATAGGCACACAGCCGACTGGACTTACCTCGGAACAGCACATCCGGAACAGGTGTATGAATGACCTGTCACAGTTGAGTAACCTGCATAGTAAACTTATAGTAAAATAGTAAACATAGCAGGAACATCTTGACAGGTTCAAACAACAGAACTGTACCCACAAGTTGGTGTTTAAATAACAGAACTGTACCCACGTGTTGCGGTTTAAACAATAGAACTGTACCCATATGCTGCGGTTTAAACAACAGCACTGTACCCATATGATGCGGTTGCGGTTTAAATAACAGAACTGTACCCACGTGTTGGACTTTAAACATCAGAGCTTTTCCCATATGTCGCGGTTTAAACAACAGAACTGTACCCATATGTTGGGGTTTAAATAACAGAACTGTACCCCTTTTTTGCGGTTTAAACAACAGAACTGTACCCATATGTTGCGGTTTAAACAACAGAATTGTATCCATATGTTGGGGTTTAAACAACAGAACTGTACCCATATGCTGGGGTTTAAATAACAAAACTGTACCCCTTTGTTGCGGTTTAAACAAGAGGGCCCGTACCCACGTGTCGGGATTTAAACATAAAAATGTACCTACGTGTTTAAAAGGAAGATGATCTAATGTAAATGTTAATTACAAGAAAAATAATGGCCATAGGACGTCACCCTGAAGGACTCAAGATGTCGACAACGAGGATTACAAAAAATGTAATCACCGATCGGACACGTGAACATGTATTAGCCAATGAGAATAGTGGGAAATCAGAGCATATCTATAAATATACCGTTGGTTGAAAATTCGTGTCAGGGCCCTGTGTTTGTATTATATAGGGATTGGATTTCGTTTTTATGTTAACCATGCTTGTATGGAGCAATTCCTCTAAGAATATATTCTATGGGGCGCGTTAGCGCCCCATATTGAATATATTCTTAGAGGAATTGCTCCATACAAGCATGGTTAACATAAAAACGAAATCCAATCCCTATATTTACACTCACACGACTTTCTATTTATATTTTATGCAATAAAATCGTCATTTGAAAGTGACGTAATTATTCAATAAAAGTCGGTCAAAAGTGGGAGGAGCTTACTCAATTGAACAGCGAATGATGACGCTTCACGTAAGGTAGAATTATTCATCCGCGACGACAAAAAAGTTCAATATTTTAGTGTAAAATAAACATGACAAACAAAAGTAAATTTCAGAGATAATTTTATTTAATCAGATCAGAACTTTAAATATATATTCAATTTTGCTAAAAGTTAATATATATAGCGTAATAACATAAAGAATTTGTACACGGCCACATGTGTGAACTCGGTGACCGTTATTGTGCAGCGAGGCGAAGCTGACGCACGCTTACACACTTTAGTTTGCGGAAGTTGTGAAAACACCGATTTTCAAGTAGCTCAATGTGTTTGAGATGTCGTCTGACTTGACGATATTACATCCTTGGGAGCCATGTGATTATATAATCTACGTTTAGATCCATATCGCCATCGATAGATGAAACAAATTCACTTGTGTTCGATGGATACAATGTATTTGTGGTGACGCGGAACTGTCAACACGTGGATTATTAGCGGTGCATGTTTTATAATACACATGATTAAATACTCAAAGAACAAAGACAAGAGGATATGTTTATAACTGACCTCTATCAGAGGGTCTCACACCCGTCCACCCCAAAGGCTCGATCGTAGGACGAACATAGGCACAGAGGTAATGTTTACATTTGACACCCATCATTTTTAACAAAAATGAAAGCACGTCGCCCCGGTCGGGATATTTTTCCGTTTCTTTATACAATTGTTAATTTAAAAAAATTGTTTGAATCATATATAAATATAAAACATGTATATATTGTTTACATTTTTCCAAAATTCTATGAAAAACAACAATATACACGTAATGTTGCGTCAAAATGTAAACAAAGCCATGTGTTTCTTTTTAAAAAAAGTAGTCCTTTTACGTTGCACAGAACATTTCCTTACGCAAGTTCAAAGTTCAATGTTACCATGCAGTTATGGTAAACAAAATCGGCTAGTATTTAAGGATTAACTTGAATAGATTTTTTATGTTATGGAGATATAACACAAAAATCTGAGTGTACTCTAAATAAACCGCGAAGCGGTTTATGATGAGAGTACACTCAGATTTTTGTGTTATATCTCCATAACATAAAAAATCTATTCAAATTAATCCTTATAATTCAATTTACTAAAGATAATCTCTTCAACATTTAAAATTCATTTTGGGACTCTTTTGTCTATGAAATTATTACGCCGTCATCTCAGCCAATCAGAAGCGACGTTACAAACGGCGACGCCATTTTTTCCTTTATGGGCTGATAAAGTAAATTTTTAAGCCAATGGAAATGCTCGTAACAAGCAACATTGAATTATTAGCGTATAGTGACCAAGCCTAGCAAGTGTAAATATACATGTATGATATACCATTTGAATGTTATGTAATAACCAGTACACTCAAAGTCAGTAAAAATTGTATTATTTGGTTTCGATCAGTATAAAGAAAATATCTCATATCTCGCATTGAGATCTAATATGTAAACATTTTTTATTCCCGGGCGATATGTAAAGTAATGTGGTTCTATGTAGCTATCAAATAGGATAAATTGACGCAATCTCACTTGCACAGTCTGTTTGTACATGGACTAATTTTGTTATTTACTTGCAATATCTAAATCTTCCTTCAGACCGTCAAGGCCACGTTGCACGAAGCGGCTAATTATTTTTAAAATGTCACAGCGATGCGAAGTGATATTAAAACTCTAAATAAAGATTGAAAGTAGTAATTTTATCCATACAAGAAATTTGCAATGCTAGACATTTCCAAGTCTGAGAAGAACGATGTTTGGTTCAAGAATTATTCATTTATTTTTTTTAATTTTTTATTCAGTGGGATTTTTTTATATCCTTATATCCCGGTATGCATCATCACGATTTAAGACAGATCCAATTATAGATCAAAACCCGACTTCTCTAAATAAACTTAAAGTAGAAACGGGCTTGTGTTTGACACCAGTGTATGAGGGATGGCTTAAATTTTTACTTTTGTCAGCGGTTTGTGTTTTAAGAAACCGGGACCAGACGTTTGAATTTCTAAACTTATCATTAAAAAAGTATAAAAATGAATTCAAAATAAAATGTGTCCTAATTGTTCCTCCCTTAACAGGTTAAGATGTCTCGTTTAATCTAGTCCTAGTTAATTATCAAAAGTAAATATTTCACCCGTGTGTGAAAGTTTTCGCTAACTCAACTAGAAACTGTTTACGAAATTTTACACTGACGTGTTGATAAATAATTATATTAATGTTGATTAGTTATATTAATATTGTTATCTAGAAAATATTCATTACATCATAAATGTTAGTCCGCTAAACCTGCCTATATTATTAGGCTTTTTTTTTTTTTTTTTTTTTTTCGTAATATATATTTTAGGGAAAAAAATCATAATAAAAAAGCCTAATAATATAGACAGGTTTAGCGGACTACATAAATGTAAGATATGATTATAAGAGTCACATTAAGTTTCGAGACAAATGCAGTTCAATTGAAAATCTTTCGTTACAAAGTACAAGAAGGTTATGTTTAGACATTTCTTCTGTTTATATTCTGATGCGCTAAATTTATGTAAGGGATAACAAAGAGAGCCTGTTAGGGTCACATTAAAAATATTTTGTCGTTATAACGACTTAGTTTCTTGTTATATCGACTTTTACTATGTCTTAGTCGTTATAACGACATAATATGGCAATCTTATACAAGATCTAACGATGCCCCGTTCGGGGTCACCTCAGCATGACCTCTATGGTTAGCCAATGAGCGTGTCGCCAACGGAATCTTGGGTGTGGTTGATTCATTTGGAAGTATGGTGGCTGATTACGGCCATCTCGTGTTGTGTTTGTC
This sequence comes from Argopecten irradians, assembly GCF_041381155.1. Classification (NCBI taxonomy): domain Eukaryota; kingdom Metazoa; phylum Mollusca; class Bivalvia; order Pectinida; family Pectinidae; genus Argopecten; species Argopecten irradians. The sequence goes on along the minus strand of NC_091141.1, from coordinate 38,501,693 downwards.
GCCTTGTCGTGTTGTCGCCTTGTCGAATTGTCGCGGTCTCAAACTGCGACAACCCGAGATTTAACAGTTAAAATGTCGACTAGTCGCGTTTTCGAACCGCGACAAGTCGACAACACGACAAGACGACAAGTCGACAACACGACAAGTCGACATTTCAAACACACAGAATCTCGTGTTGTCGCGGTAAAATGTCGACTTGTCGTGTTGTCGAGTTGTCGACTTGTCGTGTTGTCGCCTTGTCGTATTGTCGAGTTGTCGACTTGTCGCCTTCCTGTACACATGCGCAAACAATGGATAACACTCGCCATATTGGATTGCTAATGAAAATAATTGTGTGCATGTGTTTGTACCTAGATGAAGAAATTTGATAGCAATTTCTTTACCGAGAGTTGTCAAAGTATTTTTCTCTGAACTATGAATTTCAATAATTTGTTTAGTATATGATAATCGTGTAATAATGGTCTGGTCACGCCGTCTGATTAGTACGCAGTAATCGTCATCTGTTAATTTTTAGGTCACTTGAACCGCTAAGGCCTAATAGTTCGAAGGCCCGTTAATCCGAAAATTAGAAAATATTGCAATTTTATGGTGGCATATTTCTGCCATCGATTTGCCGACTTACGACTTCATAATGTCGACATCGTTAAGGCATTAAGTCGAAATCATATCGGAATATGTCGACATAAACAGAAGAATATGTCGACTTACCACATGTACATGCCCACATAATGAATCCAAGATATTTATGTAGACAGTCGGTAACTCGGCGATTAATGTGTTTATGCTCGGGTGTGACACCGACTTGTCAGTTATTGATGTCGACATCTAAACTAAAAGATGTCGACATCTGGTCTTGAAAGTGGAAATCAAAGGCCACCCTTTCATAGAGTACTGTGTATATGCAGCAAAAGCCATACAGCAGAGATCGACGTTCATTTGATTTAAAAAAAAAATGTGATCCTGCACATCCCGGCCATGAAACTGTAGCCTGCGTGTACGTAGCTGTTAGCCCGAGCTAAGCAAGTGTACAACGAATTCGTTTCAAAGCTGTGTGTGTGTTTTGTTGATTGGCATTCGTACCAAGTCCATGTAGTACATACCGTACTATACTATATTAAAAGAATGAATGAAAATAAAAATAAAAAAAATAAAATAAAAAAAAGATTTTTTTATGTTGTATTTTCTTGTGAATCCCGAAAAAAACCAGTTACGTAATTTAAAAGCCATAAAGGTTACAGCACATGTGCTCGTTTCTAATATAAGTATAAGTATAATACTGGGTCAAGGTCTATAACTCGGCCGGCCATATAACACTACCCAATTTCAGAAAAAGTATGATTATTATCCAACCGTATAGAATATGATAATAGGAATACTCTCAATCGACAGCCAGATAATTTATCTTTAATTTGGTATATGATACAATATAAATCACGCCGTATAAATGTCACTAGGTATCCAGAAACATCGGAAAACAGCCAGATTTCAACTGGTCGGACACTGTGGTGTCCTCCGATAAACACGCCAGGGCTCTAATGGGTAGCTCAAAAACCACTGCATGTCAACATTTTAGCTTCATAGGAATTAAAGTTTGGTAAAAAACAAACTTACCGGTATGTTAGTGTTTATCTATATACCATCCATTTGCTCAATACAGCCTTTTGAAATTTCCGATTGAAAAAATGTGTGTCTCTAGCCGTCATGTTGATATGTGTGTAGTACATTTGTTTTCTCGGCGTTGATTGGTCAATTAATTTTCGAGAGCCAATCAACGCCGACAAAACAAATCTACTGCACACATACTTACATGGCGGCTAGAGACAAATTTTTCAATCGGAAATTTCAAAGGGCTACGTTAGGCAAATGGATGGTATTTATCCATGGATTTACTAACCGGTAAGTTTGTTTTCTACCAAACTTTCATTCTTATGACGCTGAAGTGTTGACATGCAGTGGTTTTTGAGCTACGCATTAGAGTCCTGGCGTGTTTATCGGAGGACACCACAGTGTCCGACCAGTTGAAATCTGGCTGTTTTCCGATGTTTCTGGATACCTAGTGACATTTATACGGCATGATATATATTGTATCATATACCAAATTAAAGATAAATTATCTGGCTGTCGATTGAGAGTATTCCTATTATCATATCCTATACGGTTGGTTAATAATCATACTTTTTCTGAAATTGGGTACTGTTATATGGCCGGCCGAGTTATAGACCTTGACCCAGTATTATACTTATGTTTATATTAGAAACGAACACCTGTGGTTACAGTACACAATACACGTTGGGAAACCAGCTTTACTTGTTAGCTTGGCCTACAGATTTAAATGTAAATCTCTGCCTCGATACACTTATATAAAGGCACAATGAATTTTTGTTACGGTCTTAATGGTCAGATTCAAACTTTGGGCTAAAAATCCTCCAGGGACGCGATTTTAAACTCCCAACTCGCGATACATCTGCATCAATTTTTCGTAGTAAAAACATGCGTTCTTTGTAGTCAAACGTAGTAAAAAAAGTCACGTGCTTATACCTCATTCATGCCATTGGCCGTAATATAAAATTGTATTATGGGTAACCAGTGATCACGTGATTTTGTGTTTTACTTCCAAATATGGTGATAGTTTGCTTGCCATTTCTTCGGAGAAATTGATTTATTTGAAAATATTTAGACTCCAAAATATTATTAATATTGCATGCTTATCATTTGACTTGCACATATGCACTGTTTTACTACAAATAATGAACTGAAATGAGTTGTAAAGCTGCCATTTTCACGTTTTGTAAATAAATGATATAATACGAATTGACCAATTCAATAGGTCTAACCGTCTAATCTAAAATCAGCGAAGATCGGCTACTCCCGGCTAAATTCGTAGAATTCTAAATTTATATTTATATATATTATTACCTGCTTTAGGGCTCAGAACATATACATATAACACAGAGAAAATAAGGCCAAAGTATGTATAAATACCAGGTCAGAGAAATCACTCTATTTGGAAGTAAACACACACTCATGTGATCACTAGTTACCCACTAATACAATTCCATATTTATTTCGGCCAATGGCATGAATGAGGTATAATCACGTGACTTGTTTTACTACGTTTTACTACAAAGAACGCGTGTTTTGTACAATTATGGGGAAAATCCTCCGCGGATCGTGGTTTCATTTCCACCATTTGAAATTGTTAGCAATACTATCATATCATAGTTTATTTTCCATATTATTTCCAAACAAATAGTTATAAGCTTCCGCATAGCCCACTTAGCTTTTTGGGAATCTAATACATATATACACATATAGTAAGAAACACGGGCTTATGTGCTTACATGGCAGGTCTCAAGGCCCTCTACCAATATTGTGAATTTCATGGCCCTGGGGTCCCGGAATTTTCCCCAGGGGATAGGGTCTTTACCATAGTTTATATAGGAGACATATTTATTTGTTTGTTTAAAAGCAAAACATTATTCATAACTGTGCATATCGGAATTCAGGTGACTGTTAGACATTCTCAACTCTCATCCATTTGTAAAAAAAATTCAAATTTTAACAAACTTCTTCTCCACAACACGGTTTTTCTCATTTTACAGCAAGTACAAAAACAACAACAATCAAATTACAATCAGAATATTTTGTATTGATATTATTTTTTTTTTGCAAATTTTCAGCAAAACAAACATGTTTCAAATTAAATTAATACACATATTTGATTAATATATTTGATCTGCATTCATTATTGAATTTAAAAAAAAAATATAAAAAAAAAATATAACATAGCAAAGGTACATGGTTTGTCATTTTAATCAAGGGAGATAAATCCGATTTGAAGGATTTTCCACAAAGTGGAAAAGTTAAAGCCGCATAATCCGTATCTTTCAGGGTCCGTAAATCAACAAAAGAAAATTAGGGTACATATATTATAAAAAGTTATCAACTTTCCCCTAATTACACACCCAAAAAGTCCCGAGTTCAAAAGAAATTAATGATTAAAAATTCGATATCCAGAGTGTTTGAATAATTCACTTTCCATGCATTATTCAACCAAAATTTAGACTGGTACATTTCCTGGTCAACATCATAATATGTTATAATTTCAACACAAATTTATTAGATGATGTTTCAAGTAATTGTCGAGTATCTATACATGAACTTTGACATCTGCCATGGCACAACATGTAATCTTCAATTTATCAATGTTTCACAATCAAAGTCTACTCAAAGCCTTCTGTTTCAAATGGTGGAAATGAAACCACGATCCGCGGGGGATTTTCCCAATAATGGCACAAAACACGCGTTCTTTGTAGTCAAACGTAGTAAAACAAGTCACGTGATTATACCTCATTCATGCCATTGGCCGAAATAAATATGGAATTGTATTAGTGGGTAACTAGTGGTCACATGAGTGTGTGTTTACTTCCAAATAGAGTGATTTCTCTGACCTGGTATTTATATTTGAAGAAGATCTTATTTTCTCTGTGTTATATGTACATGTATATGTTCTGAAACCTAAAGCAGGTAATAATATATATAAATATAAATTTAGAAATTCTACGAATTTAGCCGGGAGTAGCCGATCTTCGCTGATCCTAGATTAGACGGTTAGACCTATTGAATTGGTCAATTCGCATTATATCATTTATTTACAAAACGTGAAAATGACAGTTTTATAACTCATTTCAGATCATTATTTATAGTAAAATAATACATATGTGCAAGTCAAAATGATATGCATGCAATATTAATAACATTTTGGAGTCTAAATATTTTCAAATAAATCAATTTCTCCGAAGAAATGGCAAGCAAACTATCACCATATTTGGAAGTAAACACACAATCACGTGATCACTAGTTACCCATAATACAATTGTATATTCCGGCCAATGGCATGAATGAGGTATAAGCACGTGACATTTTTTACTACGTTTTTACTACAAAAAATAGATGCAGATATATCCCGAGTTTGGAGCTAAAACCGCGTCCCGCGGGAGGATTTTTAGCCCAAAGGTTGAATCTGGCCATTAAGACCGTAACAAAAATTCGTTGTGCCTTTATATAAGTGTATCGAGGGATGTAAATATTTATGTATATATATGGACAGGGCAAGCTAACAAGTAAAGCTGGTTTCCAAATGGGTATTGCGTATCTTTATGGTGGCATATTTCTGCCACCGTGTTATTTTAGGTCGAGTTACGTAACGTAACTTTGTCGAGATAATTATGTCGACCTGTCGAATTATCTCATGACTTGTTGAGATATCTATGTCGGCAAGTCGACTTACATCACGGAAAGTCGACTTACTTCCTGGAAAATTGACTTGCCTTATTACAACAAGATAACTCGACTTTCCAATATGATTATGTGGATTTGTCGTGTTAAAGCTCATCTTACCGACATACATATCTCAACAAGTCATGTTATAACTCGACTGGCTGACAAAACTATCTGGTAAAAGTCGAGTTACCATAAGTCGACCTGAATTAACTCGATGGCAGAAATATGCCACCATACACATGGACTTAGTACGAATGCTAATCCACAAAGCACACACACAGCTTTTAAACGAATTTTCAACCCACGGTTATATATATATTAATAAATGATTATGGCCAAGAGGATGGAAATTCGTTGTACAAAGCAGAGTCCTTTTGCACTCTAACTTCCTCAGCTCGGACTAACAGCTACAATGTGTACGTACACGCAGGCTACAGATGCATGGCCGGGATATGCAGGATCACAATTTTTAATTTTGTAATCAAATATATAAAAACTTTTCTGAATTAACAAAATCAACGTCGAACTCTGCTGTATGGCGCCTTGCTGCATATACACAGTGCCCTATGAAAGGATGGCCTTTGAATTCCACTTTCATGACCAGATGTCGACATCTTTTAGTTTAGATGTCGACATCAATAACTGACAAGTCGGTGTCACACCCGAGCATAAACACGATTAATCGCCGAGTTACCGGCTTTCTACATAATTATCTTGGAATCATTATGTGGGCAGGTTCATGTGGTAAGTCGACATATTCTTTTGTTTATGTCGACATCTTCCGATATGATGTCGACTTAATGCCTTAATTATGTCGACATCATTAAATCGTAAGTCGGCAAAATATGCCACCAATATGGTCTATGGTACAAGCACTGACTTCAGTTTTCTATATTCAAAGATAGTGGCTATTTCATATGATTTGCGCATGAGTAACAGGAAGGCGACAAGTCGACAACTCGACAACACGACAAGTCGACAACACGACAACTCGACAACACGACAAGTCGACATTTTACCGCGACAACACGATATTCTGTACGCGCTAATTAGCGTGTTTGAAATGTCGACTTGTCGTGCTGTCGACTTGTCGCGGTTCGAAAACGCGACAAGTCGACATTTTAACTGTTAAATCTCGGGTTGTCGCAGTTTGAGACCGCGACAACTCGACAAGGCGACAACACGACAAGGCGACAACACAACAACACGAGATGGCCGTAATCAGCCACCATATTATGGAAGTGTAAACTGATAATAATACGTCCCGAAATGTTCCGATTCTAGGCCAGAGGTCATGCTGAGGTGACCTCGAACGGGGCATCGTTAGATCTTGAATTAGATTGCATAATATGGTTTCTTCTATTTGACCCTAATATGCTTCCGTAGAAAATAATTATGTATAAGCGGAACCATGGCAACGCTTGGAGTTATTCAAGTATTCGAATCAAATGACTTAACTTTCCATGACCTGCACAAATATTTGGAATTAAACATAGAGCTCTATGAGTAACATCTTAAGGTACTATATTGTTTCAAAACGCCTCACTAGCATTTCCCCTTGTTATCTCAATAGAAATTGTATTGTGATTTTTATGCCAGTTGTCTTGGGCTTCATCTTGTGGAACAAAAACAAAATCCAACAAAACTATTAGAAGTTTGTTTGATTGCTAAAATTAACGTCCTATTAACAGCCAGGGTTATGTAAGGACGGCCTCCCATGTATGCGGTGTGTTGCGTGTATGAAGTGCGTGGTGTGTGTTTTGGGAGACTGAAGTATATTCGTGTTGTGTCTTCTTATATAGTGGAACTCTTGCCCTTTTTATAGTGCTATATCACTGAAGCATGCCACCGAAGACACCAAGCAACACACCCCACCCGGTCACATTATGCTGATTACGGGCGACCCAGTCACTAGAAGTGTTTGTTAAATAGCATATCTTGTGAAAAATAAACGGCCATGTAAACAATAGTATGATGGTATATGTGAGTTAAACGAGTTACCAGCCTTTTAAGTACGTGTCGGGTTTATAGGTGGAAGAAAACCGGAGCATTCAGGGAATACCCGCCGCCCCACATGGGATTCGAACTCGCAACCTGGAGGTGGAGAGTTTGTGAGATTGTTGATCCATGTCTGTATTAACATATTCACACCGTCAGTCGTGATGATTCGACATTTTTTATTTCCAAATACCACAGATTGTACACAGTAGATGACGAAGGCTGCTGCTAAGATATTGAAACCTTTAAATAAATATCGTTTCTATTTGTTATTTAAATGATCTAAATGTTGTTGCCTATAGCTTGTAAAGGTCAAACGCGTATTTCTCATAAATGTCAATTCAAAATACGACATTATGCTATATCTAACATCAACACTAAGTGACATTTATGATGCCAGACAATTTTATTCGAAAAAAAGCCCAAGCCTTTCAATAAAAGGACAGCTATTTTGGTATATTGCAAGACCAAAACGCCATATAGGGAGCATGAAACGTCAAAATGCCTAAAAATAAATCTTATTTTCTATCAAGATGTGTCATCGAAGTGTTCCGAACGCTGCTCACCTGAAATGTCATGTCACAACGACTAACATTTAAATACATTCAGATGTATATGAAGCTGTGCAATATTTCTATTTTCCATGTTTTAACTACATGTGTATATATGTACGGTGGCTGATTTGTACGGTGGCTGATTTGTGCCATTCGCTCTGAAAAGACGAGAATTAAGAAACCTTAATTTTCGTCTTTTCGTCGTTTCGCCCCGAAAAGACGAAATTTAACAAACCTTAATTTTCGTCTTTTCGTCTTTTCGTCTTTTCGCCCCGAAAAGACGAAATTTAACAAACCTTAATTTTCGTCTTTTCGCCCCGAAAAGACGAAAATTAACTAACCTTAATTTTCGTCTTTTCGTCTTTTCGCCCCGAAAAGACGAAAATTAACAAACCTTAACTTTCGTCTGCGAAAAGACGAAAATTAACAAACCTTAAAGTTCGTCTTTTCGCCTTTTCGCCCCGAAAAGACGAAAATTAACAAACCTTAATTTTCGTCTTTTCGTCTTTTCGCCTTCCGGTCCGGTGTGGAAGTCATTTTGAAATCTTTTTATCTTAATATTGACTTAATTGTTCAATATGGAAGCATCAAAGTAGTTTATGATAACAATCGATTTATTAAATTGATAGTATTACAAGTATCGTCATCAATAACTAAGATTAGAAGTTTTAAAACATAAGTCAACATGTATGTTTACAGCAGTTACGTAGATTTCTCACACGTGGCATATGCCACGTGCCACTAACAGATTCATCATTCCGCAAATCTTTTAGCGTGATTGATACATTTTCTAAAATTCATTAATATCTTATTTTTTGTGTTCTAATCGCCCTATTTAGCAATTACGCTTATCAAAACATTGCCGTGTATATGTTAGGACATAATGAACTTAATATGCTTAGCATAGTACTTACAGGAGTTGTCTCCCCTACACAACTTGAAAAAAAAGTTGTCGGTGGGTAATATTTGAAAGCGTTTGAACCACGGATCAACTTGTTAACAAAAATATTTTTATGAAAGACAACTCGTGAAGACTTTGAGTTTAAAGGAAGGCCTTGAACCAGGAAATTGCTCAAATACAGTTAATTATAACAGTCAATCAGTAGGTACAATGTACTGTGTATTATTTGAAAAGACATTTTGACTACATACATGACATGGTCTTCATCATAATTGTACATTAGAAATTACATTATAATCTCCGTCGTATATGAAAGATGACAAAGTATATCTGTAATTTGTAATTTTTCGGAGCGAAAAGACGAAAAGACTAAAATTAAGGTTTGTTAATTTTCGTCTTTTCGGGGCGAAAAGACGAAATTTAAGGTTTGTTTATTTTCGTATTTCGGGGCGAAAAGACGAAAATACGAAAATTAAGGTTTGTTAATTTTCGTCTTTTCGGTGCGAAAAGACGAATAGACGAAATTTAAGGTTTGTTAATTTTCGCGAGATTTTAGAAGGCGAAAAGACGAAAATTAAAGGCGCTAATTAGCGTGCTTCACTTGCGTTTTTCGTGTTTGACATTTCGTCTTTTCGTCTTTTCTTTTATGTAATTGCAGGAGATTCTTTTCACGTTGAGTAATTTTCGCTAGATTTCATCACCTTTGAAATACGCGAAATACGTTTTATTACAATACGTTTCTTTGCCTCTAAAATGATTATTATTTACAATCTTTCTTTCCGATTTGTTGATTTCACATTTCGCTTATTTTACCCAAATGGTCACCTAAAGACGTTTTCAAGAATAGTTATAAATACGAGTAGATGCCCCAGTCAGTAGCGATAAGCGTATGGTTGATACAGGCGTTCTTCGTTTTCCGAAAAATGTATGGAATTACTCATTCATGGCGAAACGACACGAAACAAATACCTCTACACGGTTCCTAGATTTGAAATGATATATTTTTCGAAATGAAGTAAGGACACACTATGACATTGCGTGGTGCACAAAGTCCTTTAAATAACCATTGTTTTAATATTATATTGAAAGTTCTAATTACCGTAAAGCCGGCTAGATATTTATTACGTCATTTAAAAAGAAAAAGAGACGATTCATATAACTGGCTTTAAATATTCGCGATCAAGCGAGAAAAGTACATAATATTTAACAATATTTTAATTTATTTATTTTGCAAATCAAATTTTTGCAATCATAGCATTATTTCGCGAAATCGCGAAAATATAATTCCCGTGAAAATAAATTTAAACGTCTACACGGTATGAACTGTAAGTATGCTGACTGGAATCCACCATCACTGTTTACGATCGTGAGTGTACAGCAAACAATTTAATCACCACATCAAACGTGCGATGTCATTGTTCATTACCTACTTCCGTGGTACAAACGTGTAAATAGTTAGGGCGTTATCTTGAGGAATTAGTCCATTTCCTGTCTAGTCTCGAGTTCTATTGATTCCGTTACGTCTTCACTGTTTGTCACCTGACTCGCGGGACTACGAACATCTCTAGACGAGGGATAAATAGGTGGAATCTATTCTGACAAGTGGCCATTAATTTGATTACAATTAATTATGCTTTATTGCCTCCGATTTCCCCAAAGACCAAGGTCTCCGTGCGAGTGATACATTGCAACAAGTATTTCAGATAAGGTAAGTTTTTTTTGTTAATTAGGGTATCATTAATCACCATATAATCAACTGTCACTCCTGGGACTTTTGGCAGTTGACTGGATGACATGGTGTATAAGACAGATGCGTTTCAAATTACCTAATCTGGTTTTGTAAATTACTTTTATAAATTAATAGCAAATTCATTAGTCTTATTGTTTTATCGCCTCTGGGATCATACGTCTCGGAGATATAGACTAATTAAAGAATGATGTTAACTAATAATTCCATTAAGGTTTTTCACTCTTTGGTTTCCGTTCAATCAACAAATGAGCAGCTTGCAGAATCAAGCCATCGAGATTCCACTAGAATGTTCTACAGCTTGAACGACCTTTTTGTCCGCCAATGACTATAAATGGCGGATGTTAAGAAAACACAAAAAGCTATGGTCATAATAACAATGACGGGTGTGAAGGAGACACTTAGAGCCAGTTTATTGTGTGGATGGATGTCAAGATGTCCCCAACGACCTGGGTCATATGAGTGTGGAGTGTCAATGATATATCAACAGACAGGGTCATACTGGACAAAGTGTCAAGAAGACAACCCAAGCAAACCTGGGAATACCTAGAACTTTATGGCATTGCTAGCACAAGTGTTGCAAGAGAACGGGGTGAAAATGAATGATTTCGTTATAAGAAGCGCACAGTTCAGGAAAGACGATGAAATAAACATAGTCTTTGTGAATAGCACAATATTGATGCAGCAAAGAAACGGGCAGCGAAAATGAATGTTTTCTTTATAGATAGTACAAATGTTGCGAATAAACTGCGAGAGCAAAAGAGTTTAAAGGAGAAACGTTCTTTGTCGAGTGTGAATTGAAAAGAAACGGGCAGCGAAAATGAATGTTTTCTTTATAGATAGTACAAATGTTGCGAATAAACTGCGAGAGCAAAAGAGTTTAAAGGAGAAACGTTCTTTGTCGACTGTGAATTGAAAAGAAACGGACAGCGAAAATGAATGTTTCTTCTGTATAGTTAGTACAAGTGTTGCGAAGAAAATGCGAAATCAAAAGTGTTAAAAGGAGAAACATTGTCTTTGTCGACTGTGAATTGAAAAGAAACGGACGGCGAAAATGAATGTTTCTTCTGTATAGTTAGTACAAATGTTGCGAAGAAAATGCGAGATCAAAAGTGTTAAAAGGGGAAACGTTCTTTGTCGACTGTGAATTGGTGTTGACTGTATCAACGTTTATATTCTATACAATAATGGCTTGTCACCTGTCAATCAAACCTGGGTTCAGGTCTCCATCATGTCGCACCATCACAGAATGGAATAATGTATGTAAAAATGTAAAAATCAAGTTACGGAGGTAGACATGATAAATCATAACTAGACATTCGCATATGTATGATCACTACTTACGTATAGACTAGACAAGTGTTCAAAAAGTTGCCATATTACTACAGTACGCGTCAGGTGGATTCGTTCCCATCCACTCTCGGAGTTACGAGTGTCACACGAGTGTAGGGGATTAGTGTTAGGTGTTTCATCTATTAATCTAATTTCTCTTGACGTTCCTTCTTCATATTCATTATAGTGTCTTCATATCCTAAGTACATGCCGTGTAGCTGGTCATTTACACAAGTGAAAATCATCAATATTTTAAATAAAAAAGGAAAACGTTTAATTTTAGCAGATTGAAATGTTCGTATAAAATCGCGAAAACACGTACATTCTTCTACAAAACAACCAGTTATATATACGGTCTTTACTTTGTTCAAGATTGCGCTCTATCTATTGTCTATTGTTTCTAATTGAAAACATATGGACCTAATTTATCTGTTAGAAAACTTCATCTGTACCATTACTATGACAATAGTTAATTCAAATATCGTGACTTACTTTGTTGCCAACTGTGTAAGTAATGTTAAAACGTACTTTATGGTAATATGTAGATATTGATAAGTAGAAACATCTAAAAGGGACTTTTTATTACTTATGGATCGTTAAAATAACATTTGTAATTTTCTATTTCGTTATAATGAATGATTTATATGGTTTCTTATTAATTAATACTAATTTTTTCTGTACAAATCAGCGCATATATATTTTGTCAATTAAATCTGCGTTCGGAAGAACTTTCAAAACAAAAATGAATATATTTAAAATATAATCCTACTTTCAAAATTAAAAAAAATGAATATATGTCTATAGGATTTAAAAGGAAACTAAACGGAATTAATGAATTATGGATATTATATAAGTCTCGAAGGGAAATGCTTTTAGAGAGAACTTTTGATTAATTACAACAACGACAACACTAATGATATATGCTAATCTTTTAATATAAGGTGACATTTCGGATATCATACAAATGTATCTTTAAAAGGCTCACTACCTTTATGAAACGGCTTTTAATTTTTAAATGGGAATGTAAAACGAGATCGATATTTTTGTAGAGTCGCAAAAATTACTAACTGACCGTGAATACTACACTTATCATCATCTTCTGGTAAATTTAACTGAAAGAAATTAAATGTTAATTTTCATATTATTCGTCCTGAATACCGCGCGGTAGTTGACTTTCACTGCACCAGGCTGAAAAGTAAAAAACTGACTTAAGTCATAAATTTTCATATAAGTGACAGAAGGAGAAAAAATAAGCTTGACTTAAGTCTGTACTTTTGTTTTGAGAAATCGAGTTTTGTTTACTAAGCATAAAATATAAAATTCTCATTCCAGTACAGTATTTTGACTGTACTTGGTACAGGACAGAAATGTCTCATGATTCCGAAAAGCTTTCGTTAAGCCACGCCCCCTAGCAACGGTTGCTCCGCATCACATTAATTAATACCGACTCACTTCATAATATCCCAGCCAATATTTTAGTGAGCTTTTTACACTCAGGTTTACATACATAATATTACCGTGACTGTTCAGTACGATGGCCGACAAGAGCCTGGCAAAAAGATATAAAAAAAACTGTAACGCTTTTTATCATGGTACAGTTTTTTCACATGTTTGTGTACCATAAATGGTACAAAAACATATGAAAACATGGTCACAAAGATGTGAAAGCAGCATTTTTGTGAGCAGTCACTTTTATATCTTTCTGTACCAAAAGAACGGCCGAAAATAGCCATGGCACAGAAACGTGTAAAAGGCGAGAGACTCAAAGGTTACTGAGTTTGACAAATGACTTCCTGATAAAGCTGTCAACAGTTAGATTGCATACACCTTCATGGAAAACACCATAAAACAATTAGACAAATACGATAATTGTGGCAACCATGTTTCATTTAGTTGTCTTCATTATAAGAATGCCCACATCATACAGGTTTTATTTAACAATTCTAGGCCCCAAGTTACAGCCACAAAATAGCAGAATAGTTTCGTTTCTGTTTTCCTAGAAAGTGCTCAACGACATTTTAAGCTTGTTGTGAGGCCCTAATCAAACTCCTGCTGTTCGGGGTCAGGTCAGGTCATGGTGTTTGATAACAACATTCCAATGCTCCTTTCACATCTTTGTGTACCACGGTTTCACTTGTTTTTGTACCACTGATGGGACAAAAAGATGTGAAAGCTCAGACCCTTTCATATGTTTTTGTACCACGCTTTCACATGTTTTTGTACCTCTGATGGTACAGAAAGATGAGAAAGGTAAGTCGTTTCACATGTTTATGTACCATTCTTTCACATCTTTTTGCACCATCAGTGGTACAAAACATGTGAAAAGGAATTAGCTTTCACATCTTTTTGACGGCTCATTTCGGCTATTGGTACATAAACATGTGAATGTAATCTGAATTTTCCAGAGATGTTTATAATCTTTCTGTAACGCACTTTCACATGTTTTTGTACCATATCATGGTATAAAAAGATGTGAAAAAACTGTACCATGATAAAAAGCGATACAGTTTTTTCACATCTTTTTGCCAGGCTCTTGTCGGCCATCGTAGTTCAGTGTATTTTTATAGAAACATCTTTGCGTGATCGTCTGACGTCCGCGTTGTTAAGTTTGCGTTAGATGTCTGCACAACAAAACGTTTGTTTTCAAGATTGATTTGAATGAGGAGTAATACTAAAGGGATGGAGTTCTCAAAGGCGAATGCATATTAAGCCAGAAACGGACAACACAACACCAAAATATTATCAACCATCAATTTGAAATCCATTTTCTCTGACAATATATCCATACGGTTACCATTTTGAAAATAATGGAAAACGAGGAGCTTCGGAAAAATAGGATAAATACATTTTATTATCTGAGCTAGGGTAACTAAATGTTGAAGGAATGAAGTTCTGAGGGCTTACATAATGATAAAGACGTTTGAAAAATGCTGAAAACAAAATCTTGTTAGATTTTTTTTTTCATCTCACATGTCCTATGAATGCCTTTAAAGACATTTAAAGACATGCAACTGCGACAAAATACCTTGTGTCCTAGTGAATATGAAACTTGTTATGAATTTGGAATGAATAATGGAGAAACCAATCAGAAATGCAAATAAATGCATTTTAAACTAAATAAAAGAGAAAAAGAACGAAAAAACCCAACAACAACAACAAAAAAAAAAAAAAAAAAAAAAAACCAACGTTTGACCTTTTATTTACAAAGCAAACGTCTTTTTGTTGATATTTGAAGACATACATTTTCCAAACAAAGTAACAAAGATACCTTACATCGTAGCAATCTTGTTTGATATGAATTGGTAATAGATACTTAGGAGATGCAGTTCTGGGAGACGGATAACTATGCTTGAAGCTGTACAAAAACAACAACAAAATACTTGTTAACATTCCATGACTTTCTATGATAAGATATTTTAAAGATATTGAAGACGCAAAATTGTTAAATAATGTTTAAAATAAATTATATCGTTAAATTATTACCGCAAGGATATTGAAACCATACAAACGAGAAAACAACTCTAAAATATATAACGTAGTTACACAATCATCACGACTTAGCCCAGAATAACGAAATGTCTTCGAGATTTCCTCTCCAACACTAGGATAAGCTACAAGAATATGCGAATAAAACGAGAGCGAAGCCTGTCAAATAGCGCCAGTATTACCAATGATATAGGATGGCTACATTTTCAGATTTAATAAAACGCTATAAGGGTTCATAATCACCCTCTTTTATCGGATGTCAGTGTATTTAATCAATACCCTATCACCACTTAATGATTGTCTCAGTGATTATCATATATGTTGTCTCTTCTTATTGAATTTAGATAAAGAAGTAGCGTTTCTGTTGCCATAATATGACGTGTACCTATACAAGAGACCTTCAAGACCCGGCTTTTTCTGTGAATCATTTTAAGTTCACACAAACTAGGTTGGTAACACATTTACATTATACACGTATCATTCTTCTGGTTAACAATTACGTTGGGACCAAAGGATTGATGTCAGGTTATATCAGTGCATGCAACCTTAAAAGATGCTCCACCGCACAAGAGAGCATAAGCGATACTGGTCAATTGAACAATAATTAGTGTTTAATCGTGTATAATTCAAATTTGATTGTTACGAACATTTTCATTGGCTTAAAAATGTACCTTATCACCTCATAAAGGAAAAAAATGGCGTCGCCGTTTGTAACGTTGCTTCTGATTGGCTGAGATGACGGCGTTATGATTTCTTAGGCAAAATAATGAATTTTGAATATTGAGGAGATTATCATTAGTAAATTGAATTATAAGGAATATTTATAAGGATTAACTTGGATAGATTTTTTTTATATTATGGATATATAACACAAAAAATCTGAATGAACTCTCATCATAAACGGCTTCGCGGTTTATTTGACGTACACTCAGATTTTTGTGTTATATCTCCATAATATAAAAAAAATCTATCCAAGTTAATCCTTAAATATGTCTGTTCAATTAACACAAAAAGTGATAGAAAATAATCCCTCCTGCTGCTTTTAATGCATGGGCAATCAGTACTTCATTCCATTTAAGACATAGTGCCATGGATTTTTTTTTTCGAGACGAATTATTTTTGATATATTTTTATCTTGAAGTAAAATTATCAAAAGCTCAAACTTATCAATAGCAGTAATGCTGTAAATTGAGTTTTTGGCAGAGAAAAATACCATTTGTCAGCGGTGTAACACATATAAGGATTTATAATACGATCAGCAGATTAAGTTTGACCATTATTGACAGTATGACAATACCATTTCCTTTTTAATTTTTCATTTCAGGCTTTGACACTGACATAAGAATACTATGTAAGAATGTTCTCTTTTCAGGACATTCTGGTTTGGATAGGTCGATCTGAGGATAATTGCAAGATTTATTGAAATGAAACGAAATAATAGTTATCAATGCTCTCCATTAATGTACGGATCTGACACGTCTTCCGGATTTAATAATTTTCATCTATTTTTACTCGTTATTTATCATAGCATCCACATGACACACGATCAAATGACTGAAGAACAGTGTCGTAAAATGAACGTTCAACACATTCAGGGGTTTGCTTTGAATTTGATTTCTTTAACAAAAAAATGAAGTTTATATTAGTCGTATAATAAGGAATCAGTTTTTGCGCAAATTCGAATTGAAAAATTGCAGTTATGTATGAGAACTTTGGCTTCAAAGAATCAGAAGCAAAATAGCGGAAAAGAAGAGGAAACATTCGAAGCAAATTCAACTGCAATAATTTCTATTTTTATCTCAGTTTGAATACTAAATATTAATGCTACGAATTCCATTTCTGTAACTAAATTACGCGTAATAAACGTAATTACAAAATTTTCTTTTTAAGTTTCAACCACATAATTAAGATTAATATGAAATCTTTCCAACCTCTAATTATAGGGACATAACTTATTGACACCATTCATTGCAGCAAGAGTATTTGCTTGAAATGATTTCTTAATTTCGTCTGCTTTAGGGTTACACTCGTCCAAATACCAGTTTTCAGTATTGCTAACACAACTCAAACGTGTAGAGTCAGAATGTGGGAGACTGTATATCACTTTAGAATTACGGGATCCATATTTAACGGTTCCGTTAACGAAACTTATTCGCGAGGTTTAATTTTGCGGTACGCCAATTCCTCTTAATGCAATATTCAAAGATAAATAAAGTGTTAATTGTGTCAATATTCTTAATTTTTCTGTGCAATCAATGTTATAACTTGATATGATCGAAGTCATTTTGGACGTACATGGTTGTCAGTAAGTATACACATTGTATAAACCATCGATTTGATTTGAATGGTTAATCGTCCTATTAACAGCCAAGGTCATGTAAGGACGTGCCAAGTTTGTTGGTGGAGGAAAGCCGGAGAACCCGGAGGAAAACCACCGACAAGCGGCGGTCAGTACCTGGCAACTGCCCCACATGGGTTTCGAACTCGCAACCCAGAGGTGGAGGGCTTGTGGTATTATGTCGAGACATCTTAACCACTCGGCCACCGCGGCCGCTTTTATAAACCAAGTCCGAATGATAATATAATGTAGCACTTCTAATTAAAGGCAGTGTAATTATAAATATTTAAATAGTGTTTTGAATTCGAGAATTTCAATACCACCGTGAAAATAACGAAAGCAAAACCTCACCGCTATTACCAATATACCACAAAGATATCTACATGTATCAGCAAAATTGTTATCATTCATGACGAGGTTTATATATCACTTAAAAGTTAATGTTTAAAGTGCAATTATGTTTTTATAATATTTTAAACGTAAGAAAATCACAGTTTTTTTCCAAATGATAGGGTTGATAAGCTTACGGTGATATTTCTTAGTTAAAAATGCCATAGTTAATCAGGATTGCAGCACTGACGTGGGGAATACCACGGGATCCCGTTATTTACGCTCTGTTGGTGCCACAGTCTACACGTGGGTAAAATCACACAGGAGGAACACTTTGATTATCCTTTAACCCCAGTTATGTTTGTCAACTGGAAGATGTTGACAGACGACGCTTATGTATTGTCATCTCATTTTCGTCGTTTTTAGAAATGGGTCTCAAACATTGATTAAAACCTACTTAAAATCTCCAAATTCTTTAAAAATGATATCAGAGATTGGTCATATGAAAATCGTAAGTGAGTTAACTATGGAAGGCCAATTACTTGGAAATAACTAAGTATTACGGTATGTACCTTTATTTATTGACTCCTATTTTCAAGATTTAACTGGGTCATAGATATTGCCTTGTTTTCCTCTCGAAATAATTATTCTGTCATTTTCGATGTTAGTAAATGTTATTTTGACAACAATAGATATTCACCATGTTGGGTTTTTCGTCATCATATTACGTATAAGATGATCATGAAAGTACGTCAACGTCGACACTAATAAAGATTATTGATTTAGATAGTTTTGAATACTAATCTTCCACACGTCGAACAGAAGCAACATTAATAACAAGAGCATGGATATGACAAAGACAGCCACACACGGTTATAACGAATCTCCGAGAACCAACCAAATATTCCCATATAACAAACACCAAACAGTGCTAGGCAACAGACGGGGAATGAAAAATAACCCAATGAATTCGTATTTGTATAAATAAATATGAAACAGAATTATGCTGATAATAGCACCAGGCGTTCCGGGATATTAAGCGTTTGTGTCGCTATCGATAGTGCCAGAATTACATGAATTGAATAAGGATGAAAATTAAAAACAGGACACAGGGAAAAGAAAATAACCCAGGAGATACGGTAGAGTAAGGGTTCCTGGTTAAACGACACCTGTCTTTCGCCTTTGGAAAAAAATATGATATTAGATTGGACCAATAATTATGAAACGCTAACTACAATTAGGATTTGAAAATTGTGAAGAACATTATGAATCTACTATCTAAATGATTAAAGTTGTTTATTGATTTTAACGAAAACGAAAAGTGGTTTCAGGTAATATGAAAAGTTTCCATATCGGAATCTTTTATTCCTGCGTCCAATGCAATGCCAGACTAAAATCAATACAAATATACTTAATTATCATCACGTGTAACTAAGAGTATGCACTTTTTAAAAATGTACGATTACGAATAACCGAACCTTTGTTGAAATCGAAATCATGTTGTCATCTCAGAATGATACAATAACTATATACATATTAGAAAAAAAATTAACAAAATTAAATCATAAGCTTATAAAACGACCTTATGTGAAAAATGTATATTATGGAAATAAAGTATTTATATCATTCATCTCGTTGAAATGTGATAATATATCATTGCACATGTATTCTATTGTATGTCTGTAGATGGTTATATTCAGTTACTCTTTGATATCTGTGACAAACTGATTAATAACCAACGTATTGTCAAGGAGTTTCATAGCGAAACCGGAACACCCCACAGAGATTCTTTTATTACCTTGAGCCTTTCATATACAAACACAATAATCAAAGTCTACACTCACAAACACCCACTCAGCTAATACTGACATGCACAACGACACAGAAAACTCACGTAAGTATACAAGACTAGTGTAGAGGGATCATGCTAATTTTAACTTGAAGCATCTTATTTCTTATCTTATTACTAAATCTAATATATTTTGCCAAATTCGATCACTTTTTTCTTCACTTGAATATGTACATACTCGGTCTAATTAAATATTTATTTCTTAATAAAACGTTTTCTTAATGTCCGATAACATTCACATTTTAAAATAAGTTAATCTTCAATATCCTCACTGTTACAGTACCTTCATGTTCTATCATATCTTTTAAATTGTTGAGCCGGTCCGTTTTTAATATCTAACTTGTGAGATGACATTCGTATTTTTGTTATTTCTTTTTAAACTCATGTCACCTATTGGTTTTGGCTTGAACAGTATAGTTTATCAGACTCGTGTAGGCGATAAACCAAAAACTGACTTATGAACTAAAGTAGGGTTTATCTGTGTCATGCTAACATAAGAGAACTCAAAGGAATATAACACTTCGGTCCGCTTGTTCAAAGAGTGATTAGCGCTTAACCACTCAACAGGTAAAGTTTTTTTTTATTTCTCAGTTGCTGCGAAATCTGGGATTATATTAAAATAAGTAAGAAGGTAAAGAATAGTGCTCTGAATGTTTTTTTATAAAGTAAGTATAACAAGAATGATTTCAAAAATTGCTGTTCATCTGTAGTAAAGCTTAATCACCCTGTGAACAACTGCAGTTACCCAGAACAACGATATCCAACTAGTTAACAACCTTATCTTTGGCTTTGTAACTCGACATCTTCAAACAAGCCTCACGTCACTTACAGCGGAACTCTGACGATGTCAATATGTCACACTATACCTCATACCTTTCCTTTGTTTGTCACGAATGTAGCAATAGTTGATGATAGAAAGACAATGATTGCTGCTTCACCGATTATCTTTTTAAGGGGTTTTGACATTTCAGTTCCAAAGACGTGAGAGAAATTTCTAGATTCATTCGTCTTGTTTTGGATACTTCAATTAAAGTTGTCATACACTGTGTATCATTTAGCTAATGTTCGACTAAACGTGGAATGTAAAGAATACAGAGTAGTTCGCACTTTGTCTATCTAATTATCATACGCTAAAAGTACAACGGTACATTTTAATCTTGATAATTGAAATGCAGTTTTTGCAAGGTGATCAACATCGTAATGAAAATAGCAATTAAGTATTTACCATAGCAAGCTCCTCTCGTTCCTATTTCGTTTTTTTTACTCAAAGAGTTTTAAATACAGCGCCATGAAGATTTCGGCAAAATACCAATCCAAATGAAATGTGTTTTTTTCTCTCTGAATCTTGAATAAGAGATTACCTTGGTTTGACGTAATCATGTATTCCTTTAATGTAGACGATGCTCCCTCTGATTTAGAGCAATGCAGGTTAGCAGAGAAAAACGTTATCTGGGTAATATTTATGCATTGTAATGATTTGTCAATACGTGTACATATCCAAAGGAAGACGGGAATAAAGAGAAAACTAATCATGTTGAGAAATGTCCCTTTCAGTTGTCTATGCCTTGTGCAATCAGTTATCTACCTCTTATCTATTAGTCGGTGATTTTTCTCCGGGCACCCACGCTTTCCTTCACATCTAAATCTGACACTTCCTTTACTGACCCTGGTTGTTGATAGGACGTTAAACCTACCGTGAACGTATTTATTGTAGCGCAGTCAAACTTAGGATAAAATAAAATAGTGAATACAAAATTTAGCGCTGTTCATGTACATTAATTAGCGTTTCAAAGACAGTGCGAAAAGCGCCAAAATAAAACTACCGCTAAAATAGTACGCTTTGTCATCGGGCTCAGCATCAGATTCGATCGGTAATGGACTTCTTCTCTTGGGCCTTTTTTTCATTTTTGTTTTATTATTATTTATTATTATTATTATTCTGTTTGTTTTATCTTTTTTTATTAAAGGTGTATTTCTTTGAAACCATAAAGAGACCAATCAGAACATATCACCCGATCACACTAAGTGGGTAATGAGTGATGTGCAATGTTCCTGTATCCTTGACACAACATGTTTTATGTACAAATAAACAAAAAGATTACGTGTTTATCCTAGCGTGTCATCATTTTATACAAATCGGTTATACCATACGTCTGTCTAATATTATAAGATCTAGTGTCTGACTTTCAATAAAACCCAACAGACCCATGCTAATGTGTTGGAGTACCAGCCTGTGGAACCAATGACAAAATAAACACATGGATATGTTCTATTGACACTGCGCTGCTTGTCGATCACGCGATAGCTCAAATTTGATTTCCCATGGTGGAGTTTATGTCTGTAAATAACAGCCGTTATACCATGCGATATGGTTTGCCAATAATATTAAAATATCAAACTTTTAAATACAAACAGTAAAACACGCACGCACGACCTTGGTAATGTTTCGTCTCGTATATCTCTTCTATTGCATAGTATATGGATTCGGTTATTCAAACGCATTCCATATTTTATCTGATGAAAGAAACTCTCGCTTGAATACATTTTGTTTTCAAGTATTCATGAAAACAGTATGAAATAACATATGGTAACGGGTTGGGTAAAATCATGCAAACAATGAGAGAAATTGAAAAGAGTTTTAATACAAACCTACACAACCACATCAATATAGATTGAACTTCTCTTCTGAACACTTATGTCAGCGATAGAAAGTATTTCATTACACACGTAATATACGTTACTCGTTTCTCTTTCTTTCACATTGTTTCCATATATTTTCATTTTCCATATTCAGATGGAAAGAGTATGCATTATTATGAAAAAGTCTTTTTGTAATAAGGATATCGAGGGCAATATACATGTGTTTACAACTATATTCAAGAAACATGTATAATAATTTGTCGTATTGATGGTTTATCTAGCAGATTATATGTTAAAAATATTTTAAATATATTGGTTTAAGTTGAACATCGGAGGTTCATTTTTCATTTAATAATTGATCTTCATTTGGGTGTGTATACAGTAGTATGAACTCAGTTGCAACGAGAATATTCTATGGAGTGCGCAGTCAAAATGAATATGAATTCTTATATTTACATCCCTGTTATGGTTTTAGACAGAACAAAACAGGTAAGTACAATAATATAAGTCTCTTCATATGGGGATATGAAGAATAGGGATATTCTACCCAAAGGTTACACAATGTAGTAAAACCCGATGCTTGCCGAGGGTTTTGCAACATTTTGTGATCCCGAGGGTAGAATATCCCTATCCTTCATATCCACTTATGAAAGAGTATTTTTCTTTCATACCTCGACGTTTTATTGCAATTTTACAACTATAATATCCCGCCATTTTGAAATAAATTCGAAGATATCCACGACTGGAAGTCAATTTTCCATGCATGAAAAATTACGTGATATTTTCAACACAAATTTCATTGTTCGCATCTTTTATAGTAAAACAGTCATATTTGTGAAAACAATGTTTAAATTTTACCGAGGAAATAGAGATTTTGTTGACGCCGTGACGTGACAGAAACAGGCGACATGAATGTATTGCCCTGGAGCAGCCATTATTACACCTGTAGGTATGAAAGAATCATGGTTGCTGGACTAAATAGACTGTGTAACAAAACCGTAAGAAGAAACATATAAAAAATTTCATTCAACTCCTAAACACAATAATAATTCGGTGTGTCTATCAAATAACAGTTTTTGCCTTTCAAAGAGAGACTGTAAGAAATATAAAAAGTTCAGTCAGAGCCTTAATGTGACCATTGGTTGGCTTGATGTCCCTTGGTACAGGTGATTCAACAGGTCAATACGAGTCGAACTGCGCCGTACGGTACAGTACAGTACTAGTCAACTAAGAGTACTTTCTGGAAGCTTCTATTTGTTTTCCATACGGATGCAAAGCGGTGTAACAGTTCAGGCCTAGAGACAGGGAACTCTTTAACGTCTAATGAAAGGAACGGTGGTTCTACCGCATGATGTTAAATTAAAGCACATGTTGCGGAATATTTTATCACGAAAAATAATTATCACGCATATTGGTAATTGTTGTTACAATAATTTCATCAGCGTCATGAAAAAGCATATCTGTGTCGGAAATCCAATTTGAGTTCAGTAACAAGTTATAATTGAACGATCACCTGCCGTGAAATTCATATAATGAGGAATAACCACCATTTGTATTAATTAATTCATTTTTCATCGACTGAAAAACACAATGATTGCTCAATATTAATGATTGCCTGTTGTCTTTTATTTATGTCGATTTCCACTTTTTGAAATTGTAGCCTAATGCTGCTGTAACGATGTTACTATGTTTGATGAGCTCGTGCAATGTGATATGTTTTGTTTAATTGAATAGAAAAAGTGCAATTTTTACAATTTGTTTATGTTCGTTCAAAGTGACAGCTTCAGAGGAAATCAATTTTAGCCATGTACAAGTTTAAAATAAACTCAACTTAAATTTTTATTCAATATAATACTTGGATTAAGACAAACGCAATCATAACGTAACCAGCATCTCCATAGTAAAGGAAAAACTAGGCAAACATATCACATACGATCAATTTGACCGTTTATATATTTTCCACTATACTTCTTGTTCAACAGCCTGGAAGTCAAAATTCTGTTTTTCTGTTCTCGTTTTAGTTTTGTATATGCCATCTATTCCATTTATTGGTATGAACAGTGAATTTGATCTTTGATTTGTTTTTTCAAATTGGGAACTACGTCTAAAAGAATGTTCGAGTTAGCAAAAAAACCACAGACACTATATTTTTGAAATAACAGATTGAATGTACAACATTTGAATGAATAATGACTTTATATTAAACATATATTGTTTTCTAAATTTTCTGTTCGGAATTGGAATCATTGGCGTCTGCAGCGAGAATCAATCAATTATTTGTGAAATGGTTTTGCAACAGACATCATTTATAACAACAATCATGCTGTCCCGGGATTGTGCTTTAGGCACCATCTGTATAAACAGATAAATCATTGTATTTTAGCTGCAGTCTACAAAACTGCTTCAAGCGATTTTGATCCTTTAAGCAAACATGTGGTATTTAAAGGATTTTTATTATTTAGGTAATTAATCCTACTCCAAGAATTAAATATAAAGCCGCAAACCCTATTTGTGAATTGAATAATGTGCTTATTTAAAGTTATTGGGAATACTTTTGGGGAGTATGAAAACGTTTTCGTTTTTGTATATTACAGAGGTACCTTCCTTGCGGGTAGGTAGTCATCGTGACGATATTTTTGAGAGCCAAATTCACGGCGTTTTCTCAGAAAACTATGATATTACGCTCGCAAACACATCAATACATACCCGCAAGGACAGACAAATCTGTATAAGGAAATTCAAATACAGAATAAATCTTTGGTAACACACTTGGGCAAAATAGTAGTGCATAGTCCCTACAAACTATTAAAATGTCTTTTTTTTCTCTTCGACTTTTAAGTGAAATTAATATGTTCAATGCGAATGCCAAACCTCTATTTTCCCAAAAAGTGTAAAATGAAATCTCTGATCTTAACAAGATTACATCGATACACCACACAGGATTTGTTTTCAAGATTTAACATCTTACGATTCATAAGTGAATCCTTAGTACCACTAAAAACCGTAACAAAAGTGGCATTATTAGCATAGACTTCATTACCTTTGTTCTTTTAATGAGTCTAACACCAATAGTCTCCATATTGCGTAAAGTATTCAGTTTTCAATTGTTCGTATTATATTCATATTGTTAATACCTTAAAAGGAATATCCTCACAACAAGTAAAATGAATGGCACGATTCATGATGGCAAGATGCGAGTTGCAAATTTATTATCAAGTTATAGTTTCATTGCCTATGAATTTGATTTTTTTCTTTTTTTCGATTTCATTTCAAGTTTATCGTATATTGCATCAATTTTAATAAAAGTTTGGAAGATAATTATAATTCAACCTTTGTACCAAATTACAAGTGATTGTTAATATGATACCTCATATCAATAATTAGATATATGCAGCATAGAAATACAGAAGATAAAGCACACGACTTGTACCTTGCCCGGCCCTCGAACTCCCGATCCATGCATGCGTATTTTACAACCAAAATTAATATAAAATCATCAAGCATGGTTTGATAATTCGGTATTGTCTGTTTGTATTAAAACCACCAGGATGTTAGTTTGTTGTTCGCTTAACAAAAACACGGTAGATTACAGCTTTGTCTCCAACAAAAGGAATTCTCGTAAACAGAAATGTTTTGTTTGACTTGGCCGTGCCAGTGAACCAACAAAACAATAAACTGTTAATGTGAGATGATCGTCATAAGTCAACAACCCCTCTGTCCTTATTGCTTCCTTTGTGGAATCTTCACGATCTACTTTATAAACAACATCAGACACAAACCAGAACCCTATTACCTTGTTTGTCTTAAACATATCTATTTTAAAGATTCATGTTGAAATGAAAATGGATCCACTTAGCATTCTTCTCATTTGACACAGATCATGTTTACGAATATGCCCTTCTGTACACAATGTCCTGTCTTTACGTGCAGAATGTAGACTCTAGCCTATAAAAGAGCTGTTGTACTCTACATACATAAGCAATCCGCAATGCTTGTCATGCCATGCTCGAGGGGTTATTGTTTTGACTGATGGATCTTTAAAAAAATAAGAAATGGAACATGTTTTTTGTCAAATGTCTGTCATATTACCTTACAAAAGAGGGGCTGTTTGTTATCTCCTGAATACCATATCAGGTTGTAAGTAAGTTAGCATCGTCAATTCCAGCCCATTATATAGAGCTTCAAAAAAGTTTTAAGGTTTTATCATCTTTCGTGCTTTTACATAGTTATTTAATCTACAGAGAAGAACGATCTGCTTGACAGTGCGAATGACAATGTCATTAAGATAGAAATATCTTGACACTTCATCGTCATGTTGAAACGTTTTTATACAAAATTGGTATGGGTTTTTAAGTTAAAATAAGAAAAGGTATATCATAATATGATATTATGTTATTATCTTTGATCTCCAAAGGTTAAAGTAGATAGGGAAAGCACTTAAGATAGAAATAATTAGCAAAGTTTGAATTGGAGTGTGATAGTAATCATTCCTAAAGGATATTGACACGTGCAACCTTTTTTATTTTATTTTTTTATTTTTTAGATTTTCTAGAATTGTTGTAACTTAATAATGAACCATCATGTGATAAAAGAAAACAATAAATGTAGAAAAAATACAATATAATAATCTAACGGTTCGGGGAAAGGTTTTTCGTTACACAAATTAAATTTAACATAACATATATTGTCAGAATATTAATAGAGCTAGGCCTGGCCTCGATTTCTCGAAAAACAAACTTAAGTAAAAAACTAACTAAGTAAAAAAAAAACATATATATAGTAATAAGGGAAAAAACTTAAGTTTTTGACTTAAGTCTGCATTATTTTCGAGAGAGAGATCGGAGCATGAAAACATAAAAAACAAATGGCATGAAAATTTTTAATAAATATTAATAAACACATTCAGATATACGTCTTTGAACTGTTTTTGATATGTTGGATTTTTCTGTCAACTTTTGTGTCATGCTGTATAAAGCGAGGTTGATATACAATTTTGTATGGTATAATAAAAATAGTGCTATCTCATTGAAATATGCTGTTTAAGGAACCGAACATATAAAGGGTGAACAGGCTGTGACAACAAGTATTTCTCTCCTGGAGAGATCTGACAGCCATCGACTCTAGGATGAACGCTCCATGTTATGTGCTTGTTAGATATGTGATGCAAAGACTATTAGGGTATTTGATAAAAGTAATGATAGTGCTTTGCCTTTTATGTTTTAATAATAATTTTGATCCATGCTTATGTTGGATTAACAAAGGCAAATATAATAAAAAAACATTTGTGAATAACACGGATACACGGATAATAGAATAAGATAAAATCATTTTTTCTTTGATGACATCATCGTTAAACACATTAAGGTCATATCCGGGTCACAATCACAATCGTAAGACTTGTGACGACAGGAAGACTGTCATTGTTGTCAAGGCGATCCTAACGTACATTGACTTTGTATTACAGCTGGAATCATGATAGTCAAACTCAAACAGTTCCCATGGTCTTTTTATGAAGATGTTATTCTTTGTAATCTCCAAACTTGTCTGAACGATCTTTCTAAACTTCAGATTCAGCTTTGAACTCGGAGGGGAATTTCAATCTGATTAGTCAACCTTAAAAATTTAATGGAGATGAAAATACACAAAAGCGATTCTAAAACGAACCATGCGTTGGCTGGAGATAACACGCCGGTTTCTGTTAGCAATTTTACACAGCCTCATGAGTTAAATAGTATGTTTTTACTCTGTATCAAAGCTATAGTCATTACCATCGCAATCTTAAGGTGGCATTGGCCATAATTAAGCAATGTTTTTTTCTTGTTCATTAACCTTATTTTCATCGTGTTTGATGCTGTTGCAGCACACATGTGAACAGAAATCAATGTCGTGTAAAGGAACAATTCAGTTGACAGTGGGAATATTCATCTCAGAAAGCTCATCCTAAGTCGAAACAGTTGTTGTTAGTTCTTTATATATCATATTCTATGTTTGTTTGCGCTCAGATTTGTCTTATACTTTCTCGTCTCTCCTTTTCAGCATTATTTTCATTTATTTTTCGTTTCATTTTTGACTCAATTAATAAATTGATGTCTGTATTTATAATAGGGGTTTTCTTAACAGAAATAATCTTGACAGTATTAGAAGTCAAAAATATACGAATTGAAATTTTCGCGATTTCATGGGATATAGCCGTGGTCGCAAGCATTAGATCGTTAAAATAAAGACACAAAGACAATAAGTATGTCTTTCTGACAACAAAATCGTGGCATATACAATTCTTCAAAAACCTAACTAATATTTGGTTTAAAGTTAAAATCGACAAAGGCATTACCCGTTAAAATAATGGTCTATACGACATGAACTTCAGCGTATAAATCCGGTTCTTTTGGTTGGGATGATATCTAGGAGATTTCGCGTTACATTGTTTTATCACGAGCATTTCAAATGTTGTGAAATAGTTGAGCTACATTAGCATTTTTTCGTTCTCAGCTAATACCGTGAAAATATTAACCCGCGGTAATAACTAAAACCTTGGAGTATACATGGTTCTAGGTGGTCTAGAATCACCGCAATATATAATAAATGAGTTTATTTGTTAACTATACTGACCCAATACATTATATACCGAACATACTTGTGGAATCAGAGTTTATTTGTTAACTATACTGACCCAATACAATCCTAACCGAACATACTTGTGAAATGAGAGTTTATTTGTTAACTATACTGACCCAATACAATCCTATACCGAACATACTTGTGGAATCAGAGTTTATTTGTTAACTATACTGACCCAATACATTATATACCGAACATACTTGTGAAATGAGAGTTTATTTGTTAACTATACTGACCCAATATATCATATACCGAACATACTTGTGAAATGAGAGTTTATTTGTTAACTATACTGACCCAATATATCATATTCCGAACATACTTGTGAAATGAGAGTTTATTTGTTAACTATACTGACCCAATACATTATATACCGAACATACTTGTGAAATGAGAGTTTCTTTGTTACTATACTGACTCAATACAATCCTAACCAAACATACTTGTGGAATGAGAGTTTATTTGTTAACTATACTGACCAAATACATTGTATACCGAAGTAACTTGTAGAATGAGAGTTTCTTTGTTACTATACTGACCAAATATATCCCAAACAAAACAACTGCACTGACCAGACACTGTAACAGGCTATCGCCTGGTCACGTCAGCCTTGCAGACAGGTTCATACTTCAAAAGGTTATACACTGAGTATGTCTCTTCCGCCTTGAGGACGTAAACACACAAATCTATTTAACCTTTTTTTGCTCCAGACACCATAAGAATACTTTGGTTTTATTTCCAGACACATATCAACTATTTCCATTTTACAATTTTCTAATTAAGCAAGAGAATTCGAAGCGTAGTCGGTAGACATAATGAACTGTTCATACCTTTATATTTCTTCATTAGACAAGTAATTAATATCCCCGACTGGGTGTCCATTTGGCGGTATCCATTACAGTTCGATAAAGTTGGATTTTAAAGAGTCTCAGATATTAAAAAAGAGACGCGATATTTATACTCATAATCTTACATAGACAGGGGGAACTTGTTTTAGATGACTTTAACTTAAGGATGCCGTCTTCTTAAGTTTTATTCTCGTTAAAGTCTCGTTTCAAGTTTTGAAATTTTTGTTCTTTCAATTTTTCTATGATCTTAATGACCAGCTCCAAAACTATATACGTGAAAACATTTTACAGGAAAAGTTTGACTTTTCATAGGTGCACATCCTTCACACATCCGTAGGTGCATAACAACACACCTTACTATATAAGTGTGATTTTATATTTATTTCATTCCAAAAGATAAATTATTCTTAGATCCTTCAGTCAGACCCACATCTATTTTGACCTAAACAAGTTATAATAATCCATAAAAAAGACACTGCTAGCGGTAAATATATGGAAAGCTGCAAGCTATTGAAGTCTTATGATCGGCACCATGAAGTCGTCAGGAATATTATATTTGGCCTTGAGTTATAATTTTATGCATTTGGTATACTTCTAATCATTTGGTCGTCTATATATGATTCCGATATAGTTTTTAGCTCATTCTGTAAATAATGATCGCTTTCTCTTCTGGAATTCTGGAATACGTTGTCCAGTGCTTTTATATAACAACAAATGTTTTACACATGTTTGTCATTATAAATTCAACTTTGAATATCATTTAAAGTTTCGATTATATGCAAGTTTTCATTTTATTCTTTTTTTTTTATTTCATTTCAGAAATTGTGATTGTCAAATGTTAAAGACAATGGAAACTTGACAACAAGCAACATGCCTGTACACGCCCTTTCTATTTCTTTTGATCATTTTATTAAAAATGTTTGCTAGAACTTAAGTTTTATTTTATTTTATATCGTTGCATCAATGACGAAATGCATCACCCGGGAAAAAACCTCAACAACATTCAACAGACGTTAGAACAGTGTGATAAAACTTGTTTTTAATTTAAGAGGAGACTGATGTTCTCTGTAAAGTCCCTTCGTCCTCTACCATTGCGAGGTTGTTCTTTCAAAAAGGTTTCTAAACCAAATAATCATTATGGTGTCAGAGACCATCTGATCGCCTTTTCACAATTTACTGAAATCAGCGATGGGATTCAGACTATTACAAACGTTAACGCTGGGGAGATAATACCCTTATGTCACTTCAAACTCTGCCGTCGCTAAACATCTTGTATTGACCTACGAGCTGCCCTTAACATAACTTGTGGTAATACCTTTAAATTGCGGACATCACAGACATTTCGTGATCGAAGTATCAGGAGAGGAGCGCCGACTTACCCAGACAACGCGACAACCGCGTAGCACCAACACACGAAAGCTCTGAGCTGCATTTACGAGAATATTATCCAAGAATGCATGACGTGTATAAAACTGTAAAAAGTTTAATTAACGCCATGTAATGTTACAGCTTTATTGTTTTGAGAATTTTGTCAATCAGGGTTTAGATTGATGTCTGTTTTTTAATCTTGACTTTAAAATGACATCTGTATTTTATTATTCCTGAAATACTTTGATGTGCGGATATGTCATGAAAGCAGCGATGTTATAAAGATGGATTATTTCCCGATGACGAGACACAATAATCATGGAATTACACTTGGTAATACCCTTAGTACGGATAAATCCAACTTAATTGGTAGTAGCGAACCAGCTCAATCAGTTCCATACTTAACCACTCTTTCTATGTGCTGCGATTGTGAGACAAGCAGCACTAAGGCATGGCGTGTATGCAGGTACTCTGCAGAGAACAATTAAATCATAGTGACTCTGTCAATAACTCAAAGGACATCCATCTATATAGTACTCCGGGCGATAATGTATGTTTAGGACACGTGTTACTTTAATGGTATTAATTCTCTGGGGATTACAAGCATTCTAGTGATGCGCGATCGGCGTAACATCAATGTTTGTTTTACATGACATTAGTTATTGTGATATGGGCTTTAGTCCTTGCAAGCTCGAACGACCTGGAACACTACACTATTCTGCGGAATTGCGTCGGATTATCTTCGGACGGGACACTCCCGGAGACACCAGTTCCGGACATCATTGTTTGAGCGGCATTGGAAGTCACCTAACGTGTAAGTGAACCAGAGAACGTGTTCTATTATAAGCTTTCACATTCTTTAAAATACTGTCGGCTTTGGCTCTTTGGCTTTGTTAACATGTCATTTGAAACAGATAATCCTTTCCACACATTGCACACGATTGCATAATAACACAAGAATGAACTAATTTGATTATTGACAAATGTTCTTTTTTCAATAGTTTTATTATATCAAGAAACTTTATTTGCACGAAATCAAAAGTTATAAAATGGATAGAATATAGGAGAGAAATTGCTTAGTTAAACATTTTCATTCCCTCGCGATTAAAGTCTTTATACGTACCTAGGTGTTCTGTACCGTTTTTTTTTCCTTCACGAGATCCCTATATTTGTCTTCATTATCTTCAGCAGCCGTTTAGTCTGACTTGTGTGAACTTTCCATACACCAGAGCCGTATTTAAGTTGCAATTTGAGATTCTGTAATGTAAAATCAATAGTAAAAATACTTAGAAGAGATACACAGGAGTAACGTAAATCCAAGGAAAATATTATTTTTTCCTTCTTCTATTTCAGAATCGAATTCAACCTTAAATGTAATGGAACTTTAAAAGCAGTTTGTCATGGAAAGCAGGATATCGTGTTTGTAGGACTGTCTCAGTAAATAAGGAATTGTAGACTTCGGAACCTGTCCTTTAGGACTGTCTCATTGGAAAGAGGAATTTTCAGCTTGATGAAGCACACGTTGGAGGATTGTAGCTATAAAGAAAGGTGTCATTACGTTAAGGACGTGCGTTGAGGATTAATCTAAAGGAGGACACGTTGTTTGGAAGGATGCATCACAATATTTAACATATTTAAAGAAAAATTTCCAAACTTTTCAAATTTCCCCCAGTAGATAAGGACTAAAGGTGTTATATCGCGATCTCATGAGTAATATAAAATAAGAAACACCATTTGGAGTCAAGCAAGATTAAATAAGGATTTTTCAGCACAAGAAGTGTCGGTGTTTTTGACCTTTGAACGATTTATTTGTCTCCACACAGTAGGTGTTATAACCAGAATAAGGATGTCATCATTCGAAGAAGTGCCTCAGTATTCTACGTATGATGTTATGAACGTATCAAACGAATCGTTTGTAGATTACACTTCAATGACTGACAGTACGCTGCATGACCTTCGGAACTCCTTTCTGCTTTACGTGTTGCCAACAGTAGTGGTTGTTGGGACAATAGGTAATCTATTAACCATTGTCATCATTAAGAAAACAAAACTTCGTGAATTTTCTGTCGGGTTCTATCTTTACGTCTACGCCATTGACAACTTGCTCACAATTTACATGGCTTATGGATTGACATGGCTCTCTCACATAGCAGGAATACCGGAAGTGGAAAACCTATCGAATTGGGTATGTCGACTTTGGTCGTTTGTCTACCGAATGGTGATGCATTCTGGGATATGGTTTGTAACCGCTGCGCTAATAGACCGCTATATTAGCATAGCACATCCTGATAAAGCGATGATGATGTGTCAAGTTTTCATGTCTAAAATAGCAGTGCTAATTATTATGATCGGGATGGTATTTGTCAGTGTTCACGGGATGTGGAGCTATGAGTTAAATCTCGGCGGAGTGTGTTTTCCCTACCTAGACCTTCACTTCAAGATATGGCACTGGACCTCCGCCTTATGCTACGCTTTCATCCCAATGAGCGTGTTAATCTTATTAAGTATGGTGATTCTATGTGGTATGTTTACGCGGCATCAGAATCCTCGCGTGACCATGCGTGATACGGATCCCAGTGACCTTGTGACCCTTGTGCTTTCTCTTGCCCTTACGTTTCTCGTCCTGTCACTACCAGCTACCATACTAAACATCATCTATATGAACCTCCCTTACGAATACCTTCTGGATCACGACTTTATGAACAGGTTTGAGATTGTACAGCATGTTACAGATGGGATGACTTGTGGTAACCCAGCTATATTGTTCTTTGTTTGTGTTGTATTTTCGTCGTCCTTTAGGCAAGAAATGAAACATTTGTTAATAGGCTGGCGTAAGAGACGAAGGTCCGCGGCTGTGAATGAAATGAAATCTAATGACAGTGGTGCTCATATTGTAGAGAGCCAGAGTAACGATACACTATTGTAATTTATATCGCTATATCTAGATGTGGAAGAAAACAATATAAATGTAAACCTGCCTTAGCGATAACCCCTGTATAAAGACCACCTGCTTATATAATATATAATAAAGACCACTTTCTGAGTGTGCGACATGGTCATATTCAACACAATTTGATCTGTGCATGAAGGCCACTTGGCTATAAAGACCAATTCCCCTTGTTCCTTTGATGGTCTTTATAGACAGGTTGACTGTATCGGTGAGGTAGGTCGGTAACCATGACGACCAGACCTGTTGAGAAAGGCTAACTTGACTTTCCAAGGTCTATCATTACTCATTTTGTAAACAAACATATCACGCCGTGGGTTTCTGCCGGCAATGGCGACTCGTTAGGTAACTGATAACTAGACACATGATCTCCTCTCTTTCATCAAGCTTAGAGTTAGAGACAAAAGATCACGTTTTTATCAGCTATTGCGATTAGGGTTTGATATCGGTCACATGATCATACTAAACTATAAATAGTGTTACACTATTATTTATAAAAGTAAAGTCTGCGATCGACTGCTACGAAATATCAATATATGATATCTTTCAATCTAAGTATGGTTTTAGCTGTCGTTTCCATAATAAATTGTATGAAAGATCTGAAAAGTTCCAAAGCTTATGCCTTTATGTTATATAACAACTACAGCTATTTTTATATACACAATACGTATGACGTTAGCCAATTGGCACTCCTCGGGATCCGTCGTGACCAAGATAAGATAATCATATATGGCTCGCTATACTTCTCATCCGGTTTATTTGCACTATCTCTTATTTCATATAATATGAAAAATTCTTATATATTTTGTCATATACACACTACGTACGTTATCAGTTAATTGACACATATCGGTAAATGATCTATCGTGACCAAGACAAGACGAACATACACATATATAGCCTGGAGGCCCTACCCATAATTCCAAGCGCAGGATTATGGGTAGGGCCTCCAGGCTAACACATATGTGGCTACTTCGGTTGTGGTACTTTTTCTCTATATGTCTCTTTAATGCTCTTTATGATCTCTTTTTCGTATTTTTATGCGTGTTGCCGTATCTCGTTTGTGTTCATCAAATATGAAACAAATTGTTACATGTTTTCATATCTCATCATACTACCATCTTTAATCTTCAAAATTTCATTTGCTTGGTTAGGGCCTCAGGGGGAATAAAGCAATCATGTTATGAATTCTGTATTTAAATTTGCCCATAGTTTTGTCTATCTGACAAAAGAAAACGCAATTTATACACTTTAAGTGGAATTTTAATTCGAAACTTTTATCGTTTATTAACATGCATTGATGCAATTGTACGTTTCAGAATATACTTTATAAATAGCTGTTGAAGTTAGATCGATATATAAAACAATCATGTAACACGAAGTTAGATTAATACCAGCGATATGTTTAAATTATGGTGCAACATGTGACCCTAAGAAGTACGAATCACATATATAGTGGCCAGGCGTTTTAATGTAACTAATTAACTCGTTTGATAAATTTGTACAAAAAAAGGTACCGCCAATACCACACTTATTACCATCTTCTGAACAGAACAAAAACAAAAATAAACAAAATGCTAATTTTAGAACGCGGGTCATCCTGTGTTTCCCTTCACTGTCTAAGTTACTGGACATTAGTTTACTATCACTGCACCAGACAGCAAAACAGCGAAAGGATCCTTCAGTGTTAGCATAGATAACGCGGGAATCTAGCAATTTTTGGTGATGTAACTTTATCCCTGGTAATCGATATATATATTTTTACGTTATAAATGTCATCTATAAAATCATATATTTTATAATACGTTATAGTATCCAAATCATTTAAAAAATTTTTTTTTGATGAATTCAATTTTCAATTCATTATTATGTGTGACATTTTGCTTTATGTATTTTAGCTTTGACTTCTGTTTCGTATCTCGGTTTTGTTGTCATTATCGTTGGTAAGTCCTAAAAGGCGAACAGAAACATACAGTCCATTCAGTGTCATTTAAAACGACTTTATATCGCCATTGCCATTTGTGTATGTCCTTTGACATTTGAAGCTTGCTAGATGACACTGCTACATTTTTTTATTGAAATTCCCTAATGGGAGTCATATGTCCCTATGCTTCTTCAAAGCAGAGCCTGATCTCAACATGAACATTTTAACAAATTCGTATCGTAGTTGAACACAACTAATCCATTTTCTTTCAAAAATGAACTAAACGATGCTGTTGCAATCTTTAAAAAAAATTCCTATCATTAGGCGAAACATTTTGTTCATTTAGTTTATTGAACAAGGTGAGACAGGGAAGGCCGTCGATACCTATTGATACACACAGTAAAATCCTAGTTCCTCAAGCTTTCGCCCATTTTCCTTATTGACCGCATTTTGCTTTCATCAGTTTTCTGTTCAAATGCACAGAACTGTTATAGAAACAAATGGTCACGTAATTAAGTAATCTGATACTCTCAGTCACTGGGTAGCAACTAATCATCAGCTAATTATCATCAACTAATCGAGTTTGACCTCACACATGTGTCCTTCCGCCTCTTTGCTGTAGAATTTAAATGGTAACGGTGACTACAATATTCTACTAGCCATCCGATCTGGTTGGTAATTATCACTTATCCGATTCTTATATATTCTTTCATTGAAAATTGAAGAATTCATCAGATTTTTTTTTTTCCATCATAAGTAACTGCGTTATAGGCCATGTTTTTTTCCCAATCTGTCTTCCGCTTTAGTCGGCCCCTTATATCAATATAAAAAACACAGCATCAACGATAATTTTAATGGTCGAAAAGTTATAATTTGCCGTCATACTTTCCATCCTAGCTTTCTGAATTCTGTACAATATTTTTCATCGATTAAAGAAAAATCGACAAACATGACAAAAATATGAATTGTTAAATAAAAATGGCGTCGTGTGGTACCGCTAAAATATCCTCTATTGTCTCTATCGCCATTTACTAAGCTTAAGCTGTATATACTAAACAAAAACCTGAGTGGTAAGCTCTTAGTGATATTATAAATACATTAATAACTACATTTCGATTCAGCGTATAGAACTGTTAAGTTATCGTCTGCTCCGTTCAGTTGTCGTCTGCTCTCTCGCTATAGGTGTGTTTTGGCGCCTCGCGTGGTGACAGAGACTGACTATTGTTAGATATAGTAAGAAACCGAAGTATGTAGAACATCACTGGAATGGAATGTTTTCGTTACAGGGTTTGAGTATGATGACTTGTAATCCCATTCATTAATAGCGTAAAGAGGAAAATAGGGGGGTTGCTCATAAACTGTACAGAACATTTGATTTTCTTATTGATTTTTGGCAGACTAAGAAAACAAATTTTCATAAATATTCATTACTTTTCAAGATTAAGTATCGAACCCTAGTTACTCTGAAGTTAATGACGAAACAATTGCAAAGATAATTTTAAAACAACAACTATTTTATTCATTATATTTATTATCGTATAACAGGCTAATATTTTCGCGGGGATGATATTTTCACGGGACATGACCATGTTCGTGAAAATTTGATTCTGAGATTATTGAGAAATTGTTTAATCGTTTTATACCATGATAACCTGGTTCCTGCTTCATGAACATTCCTTAAACTTAAGTAATTCTTTGAATTAAAATTCTCCATAGGAAAGCATTACAGAAGTTAAGGAAAAATCTTAAGTTAAGGATAAGGAGCCTTCCTTAAAATCCGTAATGCTTTCATATGGAGAATTCTAAGTTAAGGGAATCCTTAAATTTAAGGAATGTTCATGAAACTGGACCCAGATATATACAATTTGAAACGGCTAAAATCGTTTTAAAGACTTAAAACGGCTTTAAAATAAAACAATTCTATTGTATTGCTAAGTTGCTAGAATATTGACGTTTTATATAACAGTCGCCCACAAAACTTATTTTGTGACTGTTATCATAGGACACAGCATAGCACCTTAAAATGTAATTATGTATTGATTGCAAAACTGCTTGTATCAAACCGGCGAGACCATTTTTACACTTTAAATATTCATAACTGTTTCACAGATCGGTTGTTAGCATATAGAAAGTGGCTGTTTGCTCTCTCGCCATAGTGCCAGCAGGCGCCAAGCAGATATAAGGCATTGTCATACCATTGTGTAAAACTACATACAGGCTCTGTGAAGAATATTTCCCAAGAGTATTTTGACTTTGCTGAAAAAATCCATTTTCTTGTTAAAAGAAGAAAGCATTTCTTATGTATATGAAAGACGAACGAGATGTTGACACTTCTGAAATTATCTTTAAAGTGCAAAAACTATTAGACTCGTCATGACATTTCAATCTCCCAGACAACTCATCAGTGATGTTGATAGGCTACACCTAGAGTCTAATAGGACAATAATTAAAACACTCATGATGGTAACAAATGAAAAGAGAGAGTACACAAATAATTATAATGTACTACACATATATCGGAAGGGAAATCTATTCACAAGAAGTACAAAGGATCATTCATTAGTTATTTAAGAATAAGTTCAATCATCTCATTATCTTTCAAAGAATCACAATAATGAATGCTTTAAGGATGTGTTAAAGTTTTGTGGATACTATTTAATTTCTGAACAGTTTTGATATTTCAATGACATGCAAGTCACATGACAACTACAATAGGTAAGATAATAACAAACAGGGGCGTGCTGGTGTTCCGAAACGTTCTGTTGGGGAACAGGCACACGTCCACCTACCTCCGGCTAGACAATAACTCTCAAAGGCTTCGAGCTAGCAACTAAGTGATAGAGGCTTTGTCAAATATCCTAACTAGTTTGTTACTGTGGCTTTGAAATGAATTAAGAAATATTTTGAATTCTGGTATACAACTTGTCAAAATTATATAAAAGGGATATTAATTTACAAGATATGTATTTGAAATAAATACTCGTTGTCGAGGAAACACATAGTTTATTCTTCAAGACTCTCTATTGCTTTAGAAACAAAACAATAACAAAAAGTCGGTGACTTGACAAGTAAACTACGGAGTGTTTCCTTGTATATATAGCCAAAAATTTGGAAATAGAGACATTTTGTATCACATTTATTGTATTCTGGTATTAAGATAGCAACATGCTCAAACAGCTTAATAATTAATTTTTAAATTTTTAAATTTCTGCTTTTATTTTTCTTCTGGTCGATACCATGCGTACAGTTGGGTCAGTGCATTATAAGAACACATACATATTTCATTTGAAGGGAAATGTATTACTATGGTAACGTGTAGCAATTACCACTCGTAAGTGTCAAACTGCCAAACGTGCGACTTATATGCCAACAGCCATTGTTATAATGCCAGGACAATTTCAGACAGCTTTACAATTAATTACAAAGAAACAGCATTGTACGGTTCAACCCCAAAACAAATTATTGTGGCTATAATGGAGGTTATTAAACATTGCATTTAATTAAAGGAAGCTATTGGCCGGTTAGTTAGATTAGAGGGAACGAAAATTGTATGTCTGTATTGGCGGAAACAAAAACCTTTGTGTGATTGTATTGTAGGAGGAAATATTATCTTTGGTTATATTGGACGTAACGAGATTGTGCGGGTATTGTTTGCCTTTAGAGGTGTTTGACATTGCTATCTAGACAAGGATAAATTCATTTCAATGTTCATTCATAGTGCTTCCCATCGGAAGTGAGATGTGCTACATCCGGTGATAAAAACGGGCATTTCAGACCTGCCAGACGATCCGTATACTAAATGTATCCACAAGGAGATATCACTTATAGCAAACAGTAAATATTAATTTGAAATGCATGACAATGTAACACTGGTTTGCTAGTAAAACGATATCTCTCGTCTTCTAAATTGGCTCTATAAAAAGATAATATTAGTAACATCACATAATCCGTCTGGTATCCAGTGAACGCCCACCATGTAATATTTTTTGCATATGTCATTAGTGTTATATAACCTGGGTACATTTTTTTCGGCTAGAAATCCACTGCGATCTCATGAATTGACGTCGAACTTCTAGGACGTTGTGACAAAATCGCTTTTTGCGACGCATTTTTTTTGACATTCTTCAAAAAATAGATAGTTGTAGTTATGTGATAGATAGTATCTTATATTTGTGTTAATTTCATAAAAGATTTTATGCCTCGAA
This sequence comes from Argopecten irradians, assembly GCF_041381155.1. Taxonomy (NCBI): domain Eukaryota; kingdom Metazoa; phylum Mollusca; class Bivalvia; order Pectinida; family Pectinidae; genus Argopecten; species Argopecten irradians. The sequence continues at coordinate 38,461,325 of NC_091141.1, read as the reverse complement.
GTTTTCATTTTTGCTTGCCAAGGCTCGCAAAAATAAAAACTTCTTGGACTCAGTTTCATAAGATCTCATATGAATTGAACACTTATTTAATATCCCATATATATACCTCCATATAATATTCTTCACTGAGTCAACAATAAATATATGGTCTATGAATTGTCTGGCGACTTCTCTACATCTGGTTCTTCTTCATTATGACGATTGCCCAGACATCAAACACAATAACTCAAATCAAATCAAATTGTCATATTCCGTCTTTGCATATTACAGAGTTAGCTCCCTTGCGGGTATGTATCGATTATTATGTCACTATCTTGTAAGCGCATTTCACGTCGTTTTCTCAGAAAAGTATGACGTTTCGCTCGCAAACACATGACGTCACAATCAATACCTACCGCAAGGGGAGATAACTCTGTAACATGAAAATACAGAGTACATTGTGTTATGGCGAAAATGATATTTAAATAAAGATACTTAACCTTAATCTCATAAAAAGATAGGTCTGATATTACAACATATGTGTGTGGTTATATATAGGTTTAGATAGTGATCGATGGTCTGCCCATAATCCGCCTCATCTGATCTTCGTCATGCAGATTCACATATTATGAACGTAGGACTGTTGTTTTGCTCGTCTAACTCTGGCTTTGCCATTCATCCTTAGCACGTCCTTGAATTCGATTTTCATTTTGTTTATCATTTTGACACATTTCATATAACAGAATTGTTGATATATCGTATTGCTTTACTGTGATAGTTGCGACAAGCGTGTGTAAAATTGTACAAAATATTGTATTAATGTATGAGAGACACTGTACAAAATGTTTTATATCTATATGAAAATTATTTTGAAGCCTACCCTCTATTGATATATGTGCTATAAAGGTTATCAAAGCTGACATGAGCATCAGCTTTTTGCTCCACAAACCGACATTATGATAAATTGATTTTTCAATACTACATCTGTGTGAACGTCTCAGACTGTTGTAATGCCCGGAATATATCTAAATCTCGTTAATCTCCTGAATATGTAATGCCCGGAATATATCTTAATCTCGTTAATCTCCTGAATATGAAGAGGTAGCGTTAGCCTATCGGTTAAGATGTCCCGACGTATTACCACAAGTCCTCCACCCTTGGGTTCCGAGTTCGAATCCCATGTTAGGCATTTGCCATATACTGACCGCGGGCGGTGATTTTTGCAATGAAATGCTGTAAGTGACACTAAGCACATAATTTGAAATCGAATAAACCCCCAAAATAAAAATTGAATGTTGATTTTGTTTGATATCTGGTTGTATTTTAACATTAGCTTGCGTTTTGTTATCTTTCTGACATATTGTTTAAGTATTTTGAATAAAAACATATACATGCATAAACTATTTTGCTTTTTCATTTTAGTGTTTTGTTATATTTTCTTTCCGACAGAACAGTTTCTGGCAGAAACGCTGAACCTTTTTTTTTAATCTTTGACCTAAATTACCAAATTATTACCGTATTGCCGTTTATAAAGAAAGTGAAAATAAAGAAAAATTGTAACGGACTTTCCAACATGCAATGTGGATAACTGTAAAAACCCTTTTAGAGGCAGCTATTGCATGCATAAAAGAGCAAAAAAAGTTGGAAAACAGGATAATGTATACTATGTGTAAAAGAGTTGTAAATAACTCGCTAACATTCCATCTCCGTCAAAGGAAACACGCCTACAGCCATTTTGTTTTTCTTACGTCTTTGCTACATTTTGAGGGCCGCGGTGGCCGAGTGGTTAAGATGTCCCGACATATTACCACAAGCCCTCCACCTCTGGGAAGCGGGTTCGAATCCCATGTGGGGCAGTTGCCAGGTACTGACCGTTGGCTGGTGGTTTTTCTCCGGGTACTCCGGCTTTCCTCCACCAACAAACCTGGCACGTCCTTACATGACCCTGGCTGTTAATAGGACGTAAAAATAAACAAACCAAACCAAAATTGCTACCTTTTGTTTACTAAACATGTAATTAACTATCTCTAATGGCGCTTTTACAGACTACCTATTTCACTATAACAGCATGGCTGCGTGGGAGTCGGATAGTCCCGACACAAGTACATTAGTATTGAAAAACATTTCCATTCTGTTATATGTTAAAAATTCATTTATATATCTTCTTACATAATGACTTTTCTTTAAATGTTATTATCTATATTTTTAAAAGAAACCAGACCAAAAACAAATTCTTTGTTACATCGACAACTGCTTCATTGCAATGTGATAGGAATTGGCCCACTTCAAACGCGTGCTACTTCCATCTCAGTTTCAATTTAAATGTGATATATCGACATGTTCTGTGATTCACCTCCTATATGATATATGTCTTACGTTTTTCTTGCCGTTTTAGTTCAAATAATTATTATTCTAATCTCAGCTTTAATTTAAAAGTGAAAAAATTGAAGTTTATGCTTTCAGAGCATATTGATTACATCTATATAATATAACTACGTGTTTACATTACACATCCCATTCACTGTAAATGTGCTTCGTCCCCAATGATAACATTGATAATTGCCATCTTAATTTCACCATTTTGACATTTTGATCAATGGCATACATTCTGTAATCAAAATAACAATGCATTGAAAACAGCCTTTTTATTATTTCTTTGTTTATACAGTTGATCCCCTTCGTCAGTAAAACTGTTTCGTGTTATTTTGCGATCGATAGTTTGACCGACCGTCCAGACACACAGAGTGGCCGACACTGAAGCGGTATCCGGCAGACAACCGTTTTATTTGTCTTCACATTACGGTTACGTCCTTCTACCAATTACAGCAGACTAAAATAAGGGAGATACAGTCACAGCAAGATATACATCATTGTCACATGGTAGACACGACTGATGTGGATGTCTTGTCCTCTAGGTCAGTCGTGGTTTCCTTGTCCTGTTTTCATTAATTCAACATTGATACAGTTCAAGACATACACAACCATATCAGGTGTCTCAGAGGCTTTACATGGGTAGATCTTTCCGAAAATTTCGTGATATTTTCTTTGATGCTAATTTGGGGAGAATTATTCATAATTTCAATTAGGAATAAGCCATCGAGAATATCTTGACATTCTTTTCATTTTATTTCGGGGTATTTAGATTCGCGGAAATTAACTTAAGCGACATAACGGGGAATAAAGCGAACTTTCTTACCCGTAAATAAAAAAATACAGTATGCGAAAAGATTATCTTTTGTAATTCTTAATTCTTTCTAAAGATAAGATTAAAAGAACAAGGAATTATAATAATTTCATTTATTGGCACAAAATGAGAAATTAATGTGTGTTTTTTTAATTCTAAAGAACAAGAATTATAATAATTTCATTTATTGACACAAAATGAGAAATTAATGTTATTTTTTTTAATTCTTACCTTCTTTCTAAAGATAAGAATAATAGGACAAGGGACTGTTCATTTCCATATATCTTAAATGTCTTAAAAAACAACCCACATTATTATTATTCATCCAAGATAATTAATACATCAGTAAAAAAGTCATCTTACTACATTGACTTCGATTCGTGTTCGTATTTAGTCTCTTCATGTAGTCACAACATTGGTCCTGGTCAGTTCGGATAAAACCAAGAAAACTTTTTACTGTAGAGCACAAATGTTGCGTTGTTGTTTTGTTCAACGAACATTAAAATTATGTCTTGTAAAAATATTGTAAAGAAAAAACTAATAAACGCATTTACGAATGTTTGCAATGTTTACAAAAAGTAAAGTGAGATACCACATTTAAACTAACATTTGATGTTATAGAGTTGTATGAGTATTCGCCATAGTCTTCAGATCTTTCTACAGATCATTTTGCTCTCTATTCCGGCATCCTCTCGAACAATTTAATTTGCCTGAGTAAGTGATGCGGCTACTCTGCCAAATGCTACTCATAGCCAGGATTAGTTTCACCTAACTTGACAATACTACATGCCACTGATGACAATACAAACGGATGAAGGATCAATGGACAAACGTTCACGTTTAATTTTACATCTCAGTCATCGATATATAAGGACAATTATGCTTAGCAAGGCATACCACATTTTGATTGCTCTTCTGCCGTTACCAACCAGAACTAATGCGTCAGTCATGCAGGTTTAGGAAATGAAAGGGCTGATGAATCCAGTTCCTCTCTGGAAAAGGAAACAAATACATTCTTTTGGAGGTTAGAAAAGGCTTCCTTATGTAGATGTTTACAACGCAAGTTTAGGAAATGTAAGGTCGGATGAATCCAGTTTTTATCGGAAAAGGAAAACAAAACACCTCTTTTGGGAGATGTAGAAATTTTACAACGCAGATTTAGGAAATGAAAGGGCTAATGGACCCAGTGTCTATTTGAAAACGGAAACAAATCACCTCTTTTGAAAGTTAGAAAAAGCTTCCTTATGTAGAAATTTTACAACGCAAGCTTAGGAAATGAAAGGGCTGATGGACCCAGTGTCTATTTGATGGTCCAGCCAACGTTGAGATTTTGTATTGATAAGAAATCGTCACCTAGGGTTATTTAAGCACGCACCAGTTTATGTTGTTTGAGGAAAGCCGAAGTATCAGAGGAAACACTATAGACTAATGCTGATTACCTCGCGACTGCCCCACACAGGTTTCGAACTCGATAGCCAGGGGTGGTAAAATGACGATATATGACCATCTCGGCCATTTCGGCCCATAGATCGAAGGCAGGGCTACATGGAAATATTTGCTTTGAATGTTCTAATGCATTAAACAACACAAAGGAAACAAAAATCCTAAAATCAACAAAATAGAAAATTGTTAAAAGGTTACTTTTTTTTTAAAAGGTAAAAAATAAATGTATTTCTAAACAGAAAAAGACATTAGCCATAAATGTTGAGGGTAGATGAGAGCACGACTGGGTGTATCTAAAAATAGTCTTGTTACACCTGTTACAAAGAAAGCAATTAGATACAAAAATAATTATATATTAATATGGAGTTTTGTTTTCTAATTATTATGCTACGTTCTATTATATTGATTATGATGTATTGTCATAACTTGATATATATCATAGCATTACACTCTTAAGGTAGGTCCATACTTTTGAAAACCGAGCCAATACATATGACGCTAAACCGGAAGTTGTCGAGGTTGTTTTGAATTCCAGAATGGTTTCCGATACGCTACGACATTCCACTTGGGTATTTTTTTCAGTAGGTGAAAATTGTCTACACATAATATTGAATGTTTAAAATCATTGATTAAATCAAATAAAAGCAATGAAATGAATATAACATGCTATCTCTAAGGTTTTTGCGGTCCCTGTCGTAAATGGGAACGGACTTTCAAACACCGAAAGTAACGTTCCTCGCAATAAATGATAAGAGGGGACCCGTCCTGTCTGAAATTCCGGAATTCTTAAAAAATCGCCTACGGATTTCCTTAAAACACAAAATTTGGAGAAAATCATAAAATCGAACAGACATAAACCAGATAGAATATGCCAAAACATATGAATTGATGTAGAATGTTTTTTTGTGGCATGATTTTTAAAAAATAGTCAAATATGACCAATCTTAGCCCTGGATGAAATGTGGGTAGGGTTGTGAGTTACAAATTTTAAGCTTACAAAATTGTGAAAATGTGATCGAGGACCCCATGTTTTTATATGATATTTGAAAAATATATTACCTTGGGCATATCATATACAAATATTGTGAAATTGACATGGCTTTTCATTTCTTTTTTTTTGCCTATTCATTGTTTTTTTAGAGGCGATAACATGGCAAAACATGAAAATTACGTATAGAAACGATCCTCGGAAATAAAGAAATTAGTTAGCATTTGTAAAAATACAATAGTTTTGTATATTGTTTTTTCGTTAGAAATTAAGGACAAAAAAATCAACAGAATTGAAACTACATTCACCCTAATATTACGGAATACATATTTTTTATGAATTTTTCTTTTTGCAGCCAACAAATTTGTACGGATGGTATCATTCAAGCTCAAATATCTCAAAAAGTAATTCGTGAACACCCATTGTTCTGTACAGATTTGAAATCTACATGCAAAAATGCAAGAAAATAAGACATATTAGACAAAAATGACACGAGGTTTACCAAAAGTATGGAGCTACCTTAAATCACGTGTGCAAATTTCAATATAAATAAACCACTTCTAGTCCTTTAAACGCGTGACTGATTTACTTAAAATAAAAACGATTTTAAAAGTCAGAATATGTTATTTACTCATACATTTATTATCAAGAATCGGACTTCTCTCCTCAATTTATTGCAATTCGTGGTGATAATACATTTACAACTAGTGGAATGGTACGATGTACTATGCCCGCGAAATTATAATGAGCATAGTAGCATAAGTGACGCAAATTCAACACAAATAGTTTAATTACGGAATTCGCTTAAATTCTGAAGTAATTAGATTCGCAATAACATTAACAGTCCCTTGAACTTTAATTTTAGATTAATGTTAAATTCACGAAGTATGTCACAGTCATGCGTCGTTAGTGTCAATTCCTATAACATAAATTCATAGCTCAAGAATAGAATGACAAATTCAATGGAGACCTTGCACGGACAAAAAAACCTAGAATGAGAAAAAGTTGATTGCTAATAGTCGCCACTAACGACCATATAATGTGCCTGGGTACTCGATCTTGCACTCTTCTGGGAGATCTACTAAAATGTCTTACTTACAGGAATGGTGTTTGGATGAGGGTTAACGCCCGCATGTTAAGATTTGAAATATCATGGTTGTTCAAACATACACGTAGGGTAACATTCAAATTTCAGAGAAGGACTAAGATGAAAAACATGCGCAAACACAGCAATTTTTATTTGTACATTGTTAGATATTTGCACAAAATTGCTATCCCTCCTTTCCTCGCTACACCATTTTCAAAAGCCTACTTGCGAGAATAAAGAAATATTCTCACTGCTTGAAATAAAGTTATCATTAAACGAGAATTTGCTTGGTTTTTAATTGTTTGGCGACTATGTGATAAACTTCATTATTGCATTTGGGTCATTGGGCTATTATTTAGTGTTTCGATTAATTTTCATAAATGAGAGTATGAAAATAATATTTGATGACTTGCGATTATTCTCAGACGATACATGAACGTGATTATAGTCTTCTTGTTACATTAATTTTATCTTATGTAATATTTATGTAAGTTCGTTTGTCAAAAATTAATTTTCCTGCGATATGATTTTTTTTTCAAATTCATATTAAAAGGCAAAAACAACATTAACTTCAGCTCTTTCGTAGTAATTTGATATGACCGTAAGTCTAACCCTAACGAATTTGCATGCACAATGAAATATTTTACATCACTACACAGTATTGTATTTATGGTGATAACGTTTAAGTATGGATATTTCGTCTAGATGAGAAGAAATATATTAATTACATTGCCATGACGGCGAAAAACAAAAGGTAGCCGCTGGATTATTTCTGGTAAGATAGTATGTTTGAAAGCATATCAAATCGCAAAAGGTATCAAGTATGTTAGACCTAAGCCAGGTCATCTTACACAAATAAGTAATTTTATAAGTTAACGTTGGCATTTAGAACAACTGTTGTTAATGTCTCTGAAAGTAGAGCCGTTATTGTCTCCTTGCGAAGGCGTGATAATGGCCCAACCGGGCTGCAGTGGCCGAATTATTAATATGTTCCGTTCCGAAATAATACCACACGCCCTCCTAGGTCGCGAGTTCGAATAAAAAGTGGAACAGTTTCACAGCTACTTACCGCTGGTCGATGTTTTTCTTCCTGTAATTCGGCTTTCCTCCAACATCTAACCTTAAGTAATCATGGCTGTTATTATTATGACGCTAAATTAATCAAAATAAAATCAACCTCTGGTCCTACTTCGTCAATGAGCTCAGAACAGGCAGAAACTGCTAAAACTGCTATCGAATTTGTACGAGGCGCAAAACCAAGTCTTCTTACATCGACAAACTTTACTCTTAAAGATAGTCATTGTTGCTACGACAACATATCAAAAAGTTCAAGATGGATTTTATTTATCTTGGTCTTTTGCTTCTATATGCATGACTATGGCCGAGAGGCCGAGATTTTGTAGAAGAGACATTTGTACTGTTTGAATTATATATATTGTCTTCTTCTGAAGGACGATTAAAATGTACGAGCGATGTTAAAGAAGATTCAAGGATGCATACAATTAAATAGAACAGTTTCTTTTCATTATAACGGGATGCGCTATGAGAGCGCTTTACGACACATCCCAGTATGCAGGAAGCTATTCAATTATACCCAACATATGTGTTTATAAAACAAACCTGTTCAATTCAAACAAAAATTTAAGGGCTTCTACACCAATATGTTATAATCAACTTTCAATTCTGTATTGTTATTTAACCATTTTCGCCCTTGAGCACTAACCTAATTTAGAAAATATAGACAAATAATATACCATCTGCTATTGTTAGTTATTCAAGTCATAAATAATACAGACTAATTCTTTTAACTTCCCGTTATCAAAGTTTGAATTCATAAGATAAACACAATAAATCTTTATTTGGACATATTTGCTTTCTTTTATCAATAATAACCTCTTAATAAATTGGAATACACTTCGGATATAGTTTTTACTTTATATTTCAGATTTATTTATATACAGCAATCATCTTCAAAAGCAATTTTCAATAACTTTAACTCTAGCTGTGAAATGTTGCAACTAAATATGATCATTCGTAAAACATAATGGAAATTTATTTCACTCAGGTCATTGTTAAAAGGAAAAAGGGGCAAAGACTAAAATAACTATATTCGTCTTGTGGCGCTTTGTATACTGACGACAATTTTAAGGCATTTATAGTCGTAAAACATGGTTGCTACTTTATCTTAAAGAATATGTGTAATTATTGAATTAAGATTATCAATTACAAATGTTTTGGGGGAGATAGTGAAGTCAGAGTTTCATGGGAAATCACAGTTATATGACCACTAGGTTAGAACTTTTCTTTATACCCAAAAATGGATAATACTGAATAATAATCACTCGCCCAGGGCAGCTCTTCCAGGAACAATATTGTTTATTATCTAACAAATGATATTTTAATCTAGAATTATTTTCTAAACTAAAGTTTATATCATTATTTCACTAATTACTAAATCAACTTTAAATCTATAATTACATCGATGCGCTAAAATGAGATTACAACACCAAACAAGTTGTCTCTGCCTAATATGTTCTAAAGCAAAGCTTTAAAGACCCACAACATTTCTGTAATGATTTTAAAATTGGATTTATAATTTTGTAGAGTAGAAAAAGTTATTAGCTTAATGTTAATATAGCACTTACCGTCATCGTCTTAGCAATTTAATTTCAATTTCAATATTTTTAAATTCAATTTTAATATTCATATTGCGGGTCGTAATATGTTTCCAGCTATCGTCCTAATTACAGCGCGTTAGTTGCACAGAACGGCAAAACAGTTAAATGAATCTTCACTGTTAACATAGAATACGCAACGGAAACTTGCATAGTTTGGTGTTGTGATCTCATCTAAGGCCATCGAAATAAATTTTCTTACGCTATCATTGTTTTAAGAAACCTTTGTGTTTTGTTTCGTAAAGGTAGCGGGCTTTTGATTTGTAACGAAATCGAAATCTTTATTAATATTGCAATTCCATGTAGTTGAACTTAATTTGTTTTCTTTGTGAAGCAATAAGCAGACCGGATCGATTAAAAAACCACATGCCAACGGCTCCGATCTCAACAAATGCGTGCAATGAATTAGTTCTAACAAGGCGGATTTAGATTTAAGATGAACAAAAGTGTAAAATCCGCATTAATCGGAAGTTAGTCGAACGATTTTACAGATCATTAACAGTTAAGCCACAGATAGGGAGAATCGATACTCTATTAAAGCTATGACAGAAGGAAACAAACTCTAAATACATCTGCATTACTAGCTGTAGACATTTTGGATAATGTAATCAAATTTTAAAATGTACTCTTAATGTCGATATTGTTATGAACGGTCTTTCGAAAGATAAAATAAATTAAAAATGTAATTCGAAACGCTGTCAAGATATTTAACACAATTAATTGCTATTAAAACGCATTATTGAAGCAGAGAACATTTTGATAATCGAACAAATAGTTTTTGATAAATACGTCAACAATGCTTCAATTCGGGCTCTTATGTGATTTCAATGTTTTTAAGAAACCTTTATGTTTTGCTCCGGGAAGGTAGTGGAACTTTAACGACGTCATAAATAAGTTATTTTCGCGTAGATGATAAAGACATTGATATGATCGTAAAAATATAATCCATGAAATATTGAGGCATGCTTTAAGCATTTTTACATAAATATAACCTTACAGATAGATCACGAAAATTTAAAACCTATTAAATAATATTTACTCGTTTTTGCATTTATATCTCTAGAATTTTGAACCGAGAAAACATAACCGGCTATGCAGTAATAGTATTTATATTTCACAACATTTCACTTTTCCAACGTTTATTTTCCAATTAGATTTGTCCAAATCCTCTATCCCATCACCTGGTCACAGAGACAACCGACAAATCCGAATAAACTCAGCGACGATAGAATTGTTATTCACTTCTCCACTGAAGACAATTTGGTCGTACTTGTTCACAAATTCGGCGTTAAGAAAAGGCATCTGGATAGCTTGTTCTGTACAACACATATGGCTCAAAATAAGCTAGGATTGTAAATAACACATTTACGTCTCCTTTATATCTCCTTTACATAAGGTCAGGAGTATATTTTAATAAAAGGTTTCCTATGGTAGGCTTAAAACCAGACCACGGTAGTTTAATATCCTCGTGTCGTTATGTAAGTGCCGTTTTAGTAGTCTCATTTTCTTTGTCATTTTCGTTAGTTTCGACATGACCAAGGTTCCAAATTAAGATGAATGGTCGGAGCGCAGACTGTCATTGTATCCAGACAGTAAATAAATGGGCATGTTAGAGATATAGGATGATACAGTCGGAAGGTTTTGTATCGTAAAATGGGGTTATGAGATTTTGTAAATTACCATCAGACAGTTGGATATGGCGGATTTTCCCATTATTTCCCAATAACTTTCTGGTACAATTTTGGCATACACTTACCATTATTTTCTCAAACGGTGATGTCTGACGATAATTTGCATTAACATTTTTAAAAGCGATATGTTATACCATAGTCATTACGAAATCAATCCATATATGTCCGGATGTAACATTTTAGATCTCACATGATCTCTGATGGATTCCTGGTATCCTCGTTTAATAACTTATTACATTACAATCTATAAAACCCTAATGTCAAATTGTCTCAAAAGAAGTGATTCAAGCCAGCAGTGAAGGAAGATGTTTCCCTGTGCTTCGGTTTAAATATCATCGGACTTCCAAAATTTGTTCTTCCGAGTGCTAAACAATTGGATACGACCTATCTTCGATGACATATGGATGACTGCATACTTTGTTATGTATCACCTGACACTGCCTCTTTATGTAATTTAAAAATTGATTTCTAATCCGTCAATTTTATCAGAAAGTCTCCATGTTGTCCTCATTAGTATTGTTCGTTACGGTTGCAGTTTTCTGTTTAGCACACAGTATCGACGGGACGTGAGGATTGGTTCACCCACCTGTGATTGGTTGGGGTGCTCTAGCTAAAATATTGTAACTCGCAAAAACTTCCTTTACTGATAATGATGTTTTTTTTTAGAAAGTATAGTAGGCCGGGTACGTATATTCGTTGTATGGGTCTCAACTCGTTGTCTTTGGCAACTCGTTCAAGGTGTGGGTGCATAATATAGTAGGAATACATAACAAAAATATACTACAGTTTCTAAATCACTCTTGCAATTCCTTTTGGCATGTAGGCTTAATACAACGAAGCTAAATATTTATTATTAGGCTTATTAGGGTCATGAACTAATACTAATTAACTTTCGATTGTATTTTCGAAGACATAGTACAGCGCATTCTATTCGGTTGTTTTATGCAGTAATAATTCAAATTTGCTTGTAACAAGCATTTTCGTTGGATTGAAAATGTACATCACAGCCCTTTAAGGAAAAAATTGCGTCGTCATTTGTAACATCGCTTCTGATTGGCTGATATAAAGGCGTGATATTTTCATATAAAAAAACAGTCCCAACATGAATTTGGAATTTTGAAGAGCCTATCTCTAGTAAATTGAATTATTAGCATTAATTTGAATTTTTTTTTATGTTATGGAGATATACAACAAAATTTTTGAATGTACTTTGTTTTTATGGTTTATGATAAGTACACTCAGTTTTTGTGTAATATATTCATAACATGAAAATATATTCAAGTTAATTCTTTAAAAAACGCGGAAAAGTTACCCTAACATCTTCTCAACTTTATGGAGAAACAGTTGTAATACACTCCAATAAGTTTCACTTTACGTTCAATTTTTCGAAAGAAGATGACCTACTGAACGTTTTGGTATATGGCTTCATCAAGATAAGCTCACGGAACCCCCAAAATTTTTCTTACGCCATTAGACTAATATGGGAGAGGAACCCAAAGCTTTTGTCTGATACAGATTCCAGATTCAGGTTTGTCAATATATATATATGTATAGAAGATAGAACCCATTAAGAAAGAAGGAACTCTAAATATATCCATCATAAACATTGGGGCAGCAGATACAATCCATACGCCTTACTTGCAGAGAATCATGATTCAAAGAAGCATTTTGTGTTCAGTGTCACATCTAAGAATGAAATGCAAACAATGTATTGGTAATTTTGAAAGACAGGATTCAGCCATAACAATAAAAACGCATTCGAGCTATGCCACTACAGCTTTTCTCTGTTTAAATGTCTTCAACCAAATCATAGGATGGGACCTAAACGAGAAATCAGAACAACTATAATGTTAAATAAGCTATGCATATCGCATATTTGCAGAATTAAAATAATTAGTCTAATTTGGGCACTTTTTAACGAATTTTGTAATATTTTAATATCTTAATTCTAAAAGTATATTAAGTAAACAACATGTTTGCTGGTACCGTTTACTTTTACGTTCACTGCTGTTGTTTGGTTTTGTCCATCTGGAGGTTTTTCACGCCAATCTAGTGCCGAGTTTACGGCGTATATCTCGAAAATGACCGCTGTAGGCTAATTCTCATTTATTCATAAAACGAACTTGCGTTGTGTTTTTTCTATACACTATCAATCAATCAACAACACTTGTTTCTTATCCCAACAGTAGAATCGGTATTCATCAAAGTCTATATTTGGATTATTTTTTTACAAAAACATTATACGATAATCTGTCAAATCCTTTGATTAGGACATGTCCTCAAACATTGCGTATAGTTGGATATTGTCGTGGTGATACATTTTCGCGATTTCGCGGGTCATTGCTATGCTTACGAACATTTGATCAACGAAATATCGAGAAATGGTTGAATCATTTATAAAATTAATATGGTTATACCCTGAAATCCTAATCGCGAAAATTCAAACTCTCGAAAATTAGTTTTTATCTGAAGTCGCGAAAAAACAACCGCTAAAATAAGTGACTTTACGGTAAGAATACAGACACCATCATTCCATCGCCAAAAAAAATCTTTATTTTTTATCCTGCAAGCAGGTCGTTACAGTATTCCCAATGTCGTTAAATACGGCTCACCGTTTCTTCCTAATTAAATTTTCTTTTTTTTTCCTTAATGGCTTCTTTGACACTACATCGCTCTTGCCCTTTAGTGCGTAATGCTATGCTTTGTGGTAAGGGAAGGCTTTGTGTTCAGTCCATTGTCAAAGACACATCATAGTCTAAAAGACTAAATTATGCTTCAGCTTATCACTCAATATAGACGGAGTGGACCGACTGGTTTGTATAGTTGTCAGTATAATGTATGTCAGTATAATGTGTGATATCCGGTGTCATTGGTAGTATGCTTCAGTGAGATAAGAAATGAAAAAAAAACAGATTTCTGCTGTGAAAATGGGACAGAACATGTGCAGAATGTATCGCAGATTTCGTTAAGAGACGCACTCGCAATGCATCGCATATATGGGAGAATGTCTATAATTGTCTTTACCTGTGAATAGGATATCTAACAAAATCCAATCAAATACAAAAATCAATTAACTAAGCACGAAATGGAATGCAGATCCGTCTCAAAATTCCAAGAACATTCTAGATAATTTTATTTTGGTTATAATTTCCACTGAATTTATCAGTTGGACTCAACCTGTTGTTAAACTGTATTTAAGAATTTTTGAACTGTATTTAAGAATCTTTTAGTGTTTATTAGAAGACTGGATGTTTATTAAAGTAGACATTTTAAATATTTCGAGGACCTTATTAATAATGATAATTAGGCACACCACCGCCACAACAGAGGCTTACCGACTTGTAAACAACTTCCCGCCGCCGGGTGTCGTGGCGCTATGACCTTGAGGTCACTAACACCTTACACGACAACATTATATATACTCTCGCTAATTAATCGCCGTGGCCTTCCGTATTAAGGGTCTGCTATGACACGGTTTCGTTTGCCCGATAGCTATAGACAGTTAAACGCTATATCCCAGACTTAAGGCTTCAGATCAGGGATTTATGAGAGCCGCTGGGCAGTCTATCTTGAGGTTTATTTCATAAATTACGCATCATACTATAACAGTGTAGTAAATATTTGAAACAAATAGTTGCTTACGTCCTTACATGTAGATGGATCATAATCTTTCATTCATTTAAACTAAAGTAAATATTGCTACTATATGGCTTAAGTTGATATGTTCATAATTTTTTGTTTTTGTTTCTTAAATAAATGTGACTTTCTGATTGACCGATTTTTTTCATACCTCCATGAAAATAAATCTGTGAATGGTGCGAAAAACTGTCGGTATCGTCACGACGCAACATACATATCAATGTTTCATATCGATTTGGAAAATAAAAGTTAGAAGAATATATTTAATTGTATCTCTGTACGGAAGTGTGTAAAATTAATTATACTATTTCATTATTTTTGAAAATCATGATTATATTAAAGATTCCATCTTCTACGAACGCGCCAAAAATAGTTTGCTTTATCATCTTCCGGTCGAAATAGACAACTGAAAATAAGAACACATCTGTTTTCTTCCGATATATAATACAAAAATAGATGGGAATCCTTGACCGATTTCTATAGCAGCGGAATAAGACACAGTGTAAAATCTCGCCGACCTGCTTGCACTGATATTTTTCAATATCGGTATCAATTGCGATGTGAAATTCATGGACGTGTCTAAATCTTTGTGATCGTTTGAAAATGGGTTTGAAATGACATACATGCATATCATAAGTGGCATCCTATAAACAGATTATTTTCCGGAACCGTGGGAGTTGTTTTTTGAATTAGATGTATATGTAAGGAAGTCGGGAATATCTAAATAGGTATATCACTGGAGGCAGTTATGTTGTTGAATAAGCTATAGAGGTCGATAAAGTCAAGGCCGAATGACTACATCTTATTTTTTGCTTATTAGCATACTTCGATAGCAAAAGTTCTGTTTATTTATATCGCATATTATCATTCACACAGCCAAATAATGTTACAAGGTTACGTGTTCATATTTCCTGTTCAGTTTAATACAAAGAACAATTTATTGGGCCGTCCATTTATCGTATAATGCGACCGGACGGAGTTCCTGTGTAAATCCTCCCGACCTATTGCTTAACAGAGACAAGTAATAATAATACAACGCAGTCTCAGAAAAAAATAACCCACAAAATATGTATTTTAATGTTACGTTATTAGGCAATTATACTTTAAACGTATAGCACTGACAAACTATTACTTTAAATATACTCAACCGCCTACAGAACATAAATGATATTCATCATTTGAACAATAATTGGTGTTCAATCATGTATATATATGTCAAATTAATACAAAAAATAATATAGAATAATTTATTTTGCCTTTGGTGCATGAGCCATCAATACTTCATTCCATATAGGATAGAGTGCTACGGAATTTAAAAACTAAAACTTTTCAATGGTGGTAATGGTGTAAAGTAAGTAACTATTGTACCTGAATAAAAATACCCAATCGTCTCAGTCCTGCAGGTAGGGCGTTAGAATTGTACCTGCTGCCCCTATTGCATGATCGTAAAAGGCGACTAAATTTAGGATCTTATCTTTTCTCTTCTTCCTAACTGACTTTATCTTTCCTAATGCCTTCCTTGGCATCGCCTCACTTTTGGCCTTGAGTTGAGCGTTCGCCCCTGTGAGGAAGGCTCTGGGTTCTGTCCCCTGGCCGAGACACACCAAAGTCTATAAAAGTGGTAGTTTCTGCTCCTGCTTAGCGCTCAGCATACAGGGAGTGGGACGACTGGTTCGCCCGTTGCCAGTATAATGTGACCGGGTGGGGTGTGTTGCTTGGTGTCTTCGGCAGCATGCTTCAGTGATATAGCACTATAAAAAGGGCAATAGTTCCACTATACAAGAAGACACAACACGAATATACCGCAGTCTCCCAAAACACGCACCTCGCACAACATACACGCAACACTACGCATACATGGGAGGCCGTCCTTACATGACCATAGCTGTTAATAGGACGTTAATAAATCAAACAAACAAAAACAAAACCCAATCGTCTGCTCCTGTTTTTGATAGCGAAAAAATACCATTTGTCAGCGATGGAGCATCTTATTAACAAAAATCACAATATAAAGTATTTGCAGAATACATTATAACATATTAGAATTAAAAATTATCAGGAATCAAGAAAATATGATGTGATGATGATTGATGATGCTATGATGATGAAGGTCTTTTAATTTATAACTCCTTTAAAACGCATTTAAAAGACATGATTATAACTTTTTTCGCTTGTAATGCGGTTTTCTTTGTTTTTATTTGTTTTATTTTTATGTTTTGTGTGTGTGGTTTTTTTACTCAGAATTGCCTCATAGTCAAAGCAAACATTAAGAATAAATAATAGTCATTAAAAAGAGTGTTTTTGGATTGATATGAACAAATAACCTTGATGTATAGTGAAATTAGTATTTGTTAAATTGCGCTGTTCATATCTCATATACATCATTTATATGTTATTTATGTCATATTTCGTGCCTCTGGCATGGAGCCATTTAATCATCGTACATATGTTTTTTTCTTTCGTATTATTTTCTTTTTGATATTCATTCTTTTAATTTCATTTTGGGAATCTCTTTCTCACTTTACTGCACAGCTGATAAAAATACTATTTCAAACTTGTTATAAAACTTAATTATCTCTCACTCTATCTCTCAGGATATCTTCATTCATTCTCTCTCTGTTAGTCTTACTGAAG
Source organism: Argopecten irradians (assembly GCF_041381155.1). Lineage (NCBI taxonomy): Eukaryota > Metazoa > Mollusca > Bivalvia > Pectinida > Pectinidae > Argopecten > Argopecten irradians. The sequence continues at coordinate 38,444,005 of NC_091141.1, read as the reverse complement.
ATGTTAATAATTCTTGCGATTTGCTTTGTTTTACATTATGAGTTTCTGTGTGTTCTTACATACAAAAATATGCTTTCTATTTCGTTACTGTTGAATATTGGATTGTGTATTCATGCGATCATACAAACCTTTATATCTGAACTGAATCAATGCTTTTAAGTATGATCGATGTTAAGCACTGGTAATTAATGTGTTTATTTCAATAGGACGATACAGACAGGCAATGGATTGAAAACTTTCTGGTAAAACGCCCAATTTATCTCAATTAATGGTGTTAAAATGGAAAGGAATAGAAATGTTGTGTTAGACATTCAGACACAGTATGGAAGTTCTCCAATATCGCATCCAAGGAGGCTACCTACCCAATTACCTGCTACAAAATGTAGACTGTAAAGGTACATATTTGAACGCTTTTCGCGTTTTTAATATCACGTTACCAAAGCAATTATTACGGTTACGCGAATTAACCACTGCGCAAATCTGCTAAAATTTCATATCGCCAAAACGGGAACTTTTTCAGTAAAATATTTACATTTTACCGCAACTACTCCACTATGTAACCTTATCAAACACTGTTGGCGTTGTTCAGCGTATGAACATCCATCGCAATCCGCAACTATAATTTCAACATGAAGCTCTCCATTAAATTTGACGCAGCATAGTTGGCTTTCATACTTCCATAATTGCCAACTGAATGTAGTTCAAAGATTAGATATTCACATTTTCGCCGCAACTCTACTATGCAGCCTCACGAATAGATGTATGGATGTCAGTGGGACAACGGCTATACTTTAATGGTATGATATCCAGGTGTATGCTTTCGGTATTATGTTTTGATAAGATGACACTATTTGGTAAGCAATCACACTGTAAAAAACGACAATTACTGATACATGCACCATCCATCTTCAACACACATATGTAGGGCGCTTTTATAAGAGACCGTCCTGAAATGCTTAAAAAAGGTTTGACGTTTTATTTTGCCTTACTACCATTTACATGCTGCGATAATTAATGGACAACCTTCCATCTGTGTGACAAGTATAGTTATATCTGCTGAGTTTTATGTGTAATCTTAGATATCAGACTGACATCGTGTTGATGTATTAAATATTCAAGTATTTATTCTAATCTATCAGAGTTACTTCCCCTTCCTTCATCCCGTCAGTGAAATAATGTTTGGCAAAAATACAAGTCTCCGACACATTAAATAGAAAAACACACTTCTTTATGGTCATCTCTGATCCAATCTAAATCCACATACTGATGGCATTGTATTGAATGATTTGTTTCTTTATTATTTCTCTGTTTTTGCTATGTGATAAGCAGACTTTATTTAAACATTTATTCCCCAAACGTTACACACGTCAGCATTACTCGTCATGGAACCAAGCAAACGCCAAAAGCACAAATATAGAAAACTGATATCGATTGTAAAACATCATAGAATCAGTTGTTGATGTGCCGTCTCTCTCCTTTGAGGATTCGAGTGCAGCACCGTCTTGACGGACTCGTCGATCACCTTCCACTTTGTGGAAAAAAAATTCGTCCTGTATCAAAATGATGCATATTATGTCATAACACCAACTGTCTTTATCGAATAGAATCAATTTCAATGCTAAAACGTGTCTCATCTATCTGGTCCTAGTTTTGCGAAATTCTTTAACCTAAGGTAAATCCATAACTTAAAAATCCCCATATTAAAGTCTTACTGAAGTTTAGGTCTATAAGAAACCTGCAGTGAAGGATATTTTCCTTACTTATGTAATTTTTTTCTATGGTGTATTTGATTTAAAGAATGCTCATGAACCTGGCCCCAGATGTCGATATTATTTGTCATGCTAAATACCTTCTCTGAATCTTTTTCATATATTGTCATCGTGTAAATGAATAATAATTTCATATCATTTTGATATACGATTTCTCTCGTGTTCTAAACCATTAAAGAGGTTACATCAAATAAAGCGTTTTATAATTTCATTTGCTTCTATTGCAAATACCAACAATAAAATTAACAGGCAATGAAGGAGAGCGGGGTTGCACTACGAGTCGATGACATGGTAGGATTAAGTACACAAATGTGTAAAAATATTGTCCGTCCGTTATCAAATTAATGGGAGTGGATGGAGTGTGTTGTTTGGTGTCATCGGCGACCGACATGCTTTAGTTATATATCACTATAAAAAGGGTAACGGTATACGCTATACAACAAGACACAACACGAACATACCGCAGTCTCCCAAAACACGCACCGGTCACTATATACACACTACACACCGCATACATGGGAGGCCGTCCTTGCATGGCCCTGGCTGTTAAAAGGCCGTTAATTTAATCAAACAAACAAACAAACAAACAACGGTGCCGAAATCGACGTCGGCCTTTGACCTTCGACCCAATCCACAGTGAACCTACACCGCATTGTGTCCTGAAGGACACATTATAGACAAATCAAGTTCATTCTACCATAACATTGTATTATCACACAAAGATACATTAGCATGTCAGTTGCCCCGTATCAACATCCATTTCTGCCACTCGTTCCAACTTCGAGTCAGACAATGAATACCGATTGCAAGACAGTTACGTATCTGGGTCAGCGGGCAGAAACACATTCCCATTCGTTTTGCCTGAACAATTAGATAGTTCCGTCTAAGCCTAGATTTAGAACTCAAAGCGCTTGTGGGCAGGACATTGTCCCTTTTAAATGTGCCAATAGATCTGGGAAGCTTTCGTGTCCAAATTATTAATATGCCAAGTTGTTCTATATCTCGATATTCGTAGTGTCTGACCTGCAGAAACGCTGTACGTGTGAAACAGGTTCGACGATATGCAACAAACACGCAAAAACATTTCACACGCTATGTATTTTAACAGAGGGTAGTATGCCAATGTGTTCTTATATGATCACATCGTGTCGTTCGCGGTGTTTTTCCTAGTTTAGATGACTTTGTTGTAAAAATATGTATCTTGGGTGATTTTCGTGGTTGTGAAAATGGCTTTGGTATCTTAAATGTATGTCTTTCTGTATATTTCAGCGCGTGAGACATTATTTCATCATGAAGTAACTGTCTGGTCAATTACCGGCAAATGGTTCATCTTTCATCACTGAAAAAATGACTGCTCATCTGAAATCTTTCCTGTACACATTCTACTATGGTTTGAAAGAATAATTATGGCTTCGAATTGATATTTATTGCAGCACATCTTACGTATAGCATAATGTAACCTTTGTAGTGATTGTTGTTTTAGTACGTATTTCAACCACAAACATTTTTTCTATAGTTTATGATGTTTCAAGATATCCAGCGACATTTAAACGGCACGATACAATTGAATCATTTTCAGATAAAGATAAATTATCTACCTGCCGATTGATAGCGCGCGCATTGTCATAAAGTACGCAATTTATTAATAGTATTTCTGCATTTCTGCATCCTGAAAATGGGCAATGTTACATAGGCGGTAGGGTTCTAGACTTTGACTCAGTATTTAAGGAATAGATGTTTATTTTGTTGAGGTTATGAGGGTATAATGATAATGGTGCATATTTTTTATCAATATACCCATATTTTTTCTCTCCCGTCATCGTCAACAAATTCGATTGAACAGCTGATTGAAATCGAGTCATTCAAATGTTCCCGCCAAAAGTTGGGTCATGAACTCACGTTGCTACACCATCGACTATTCACGAAGCAATAGAATCGCCGCGCGTGTTGTGCTAACTTTATACACAGAAAATGATAATACTAGAAAGCATGGTTATTGAGTCCATGTCAGTGCAAACTTTAAATATTACACATATAAAGTTATCTGAATAAAATGTTTAATACAAACTCTGTGTATAAAATATAGAATCTAAATCCTGTGTGTAAGCTATAAAATCAAACCCCTGTGTTTGAACAGGGACAAAGAGACATCTTACCATGAAATTATATTTGTCCTCCTCAATTTTTCATTGAACCTCTATCGATCTATCTTGAAGAATCCAATTGGCGGTGAGGCGTCACGCATTGCACTGGGAATTCTAATATCAGAATGTGACATGATTTTACGATGGGTAACGACATTTCCCGCGGTCTAAAGAGCAGTGGATATATAGGGTATTTACTGTCAGTCACACCAAAAGGGTAATTTATAAACTCTAAGGATTCTTTCTGTCATCCAGTTTGTATTAAAATCAATACATCAACTATCACTATGTTGACCCACATATTTATATTGACTTGTTTCTTTTGTAAATAGAAATCTACTTTACATATATCTATTTACTGTAAACCAACTTTCTTTCTTTCGCGTGTGATTTATTTTTGCGAAGTTCGCGATCAAGTTAAATTCGCGAAAGTCAATCTGCGCGAATTAATATCTTCCACAATGCTTGCATAATTAAATTCAAAGATATTTCCATTCAATTTTAATCCGCAAAACTTAGTCTCCGCAAAAATGTTTTGAAATGAAAATCGCGAAATTTAGTAGCCGCGAAACAAAGTTGGTAAGCAGTACATTTTGTGACTTCGCATAATTGTTCTAAAGGGAACATAACATACAATACTCATAATATAAATCGTTCCCAAATTTTCATCTACATAGCCTTCGTGCAGTTTTCTTTTCAATTCACCATCTAGCTACGATCGATCTTGCAAAGAAAACTGCAGAGTGTTTTCTTGACGAATGCTATGTAACCGAAAAATTGGAGTAGATACAATTAACATTATGTATATTGTTTTGTGTTTTGGGTGAGGGCTAATATCGATAGACATTGTATGTTGCACAAGTCCCTTTGTCTTAACATCTTACAATAAAATACTCTGAAATGAAATGATTCTATATATCATACTTGAAATTGTCAAAAAGAACAGCAATGGCACAATGTATTGGATTGAAGTGGACGATATATGGTGACATGTGATCCGGCAGTTGATATCGTGGCATCTTTCATTTTCTATCGTTATTGGTCATCAATATATAGTGTTTTTATAGTCACATTTACCTTAGTGGATATTTTCGATTGAGGCCTAGACATTATGTAGGGCACTGGGCTGCGCTTCACTAACATGCGGTGACGTCACAGTGGTGTTTTATGTCAGAGTAAAACACCAGAATAAACGTACGTAAAACAATATCATGCGGGTAATATAATTTTGTTTTTTATTATCAAAAGTAAAAAGAGAACTGTTACAACTAAGTTTGAAGTAATTTCATCATTATATTGTATGCAATTACTTACCTGTAACAGTTGTTAACTCTGAAACAACTATTTCCAAAGTGCAAATTAACGTCCCCTTTGACACCAAAAAATATTATAAAAAATAACCAAATATACAAATTTGAAAGCATTTTACCTTTTGGTTTACTTTCTCTTTCCTTTTTATGGCGCATTTTCTAATTGAGATACATCCCATATCAATATTAATTTTGTATTCCGACTCAAATAATTAACTTACATTATATATAATTAACTTACATTAAATATAATAATAATAATAAAAATACTGTAAGAGATATCTTCATAATTCCAATTGTTCTGAAATCAGAACGATTTTTTAGGTGTTCCAGCAAAATAAATGTAGTGTAACTTACTTACTTTTGGAGAAAATCGTCTTTTTGTGTCCCTATTTCCCTGATGCAAATTTTCACTTGGAAGGTCTTTATCACTACGCTGTTTATTCACGTTGAAAAAAAGCGTTCTGACGCCCTTCGCGGGTTAAGTTCATTTTACGAAATTAAAATTAACAAAAGGAGCGGAATAATATCAAGAAAGAAAGCATTTTCAGCTCCAATATCGACATTAGTAGGGCACAAAACCCGGTATTGGATAATAAGAATTTCCTGTAATAGTTGCAATAGGAAAATATTACGATGTCAGTAAATAAATGTTTAATTTCTTTCCTTTGATTCAATTTCTAAATTTGTTGACTTGATCCCCCAATATTCCAGTGACGTCACTTTTAGTAGTAGTGAATGAAACGGCAGTCAGTCCCGCCAAACAATGACGTCACAATCACCGGAATGACGTCACTTACATAATTCCCATGGTAGTAAAAAGGAGTACACACTCATTCGGTTTAGTGAATGCATCTTTTCTTGATCATCAAAGAAGCGTTTCGCTTTGAACGAAGTCGTGTAAATAACAAACAATTTGCTTTCGTTTTGAATACCATCTTCTGTATGTATAATGAAAAAGTTACAGGATAAACAGAATACCCGGTCACTATCTTACAATACAAGCTTTATTTTGGTGTCGACAGGGAAAACAGAGATGACTCTGCAAAAACGATAGCAGTATCGATATTAATTATAGCAAAATGAAAATGTCCAACATTCATTATTTACATAAACCAGTAATTAGAATAATCATTTATTTCATCTAGACTAAATAATTTGCGAATCCCATACACCGCCTGCAAGGAGACGACCTTGGCCTATCGCTACCCACGATGCTCTCGATCGTGGTCTTATATTATGTAACTTTTCATGGGATATTAAATCTAGATATATATGTTTTCAACAGTTAAATTTCTATGAACATGTGTAAAACAAGCAGTCTCAACTGCTATTCCGAGGCCGTAAAATGCAATCTTGATCACCTCAGCCCGGCAAAAACACAGGGGCACGCAAATGTATGACAGAAACGTTTACTAGTAATTTGATACGTATGTCATTTAAAAGTATACCTTTTGATATGCACGTGTATATATCATGACGTTTCAAGTGGCTGCCCGTATTATTTTTTGTGAAAAATAAATCATATATATTATATATATGTTATAAAATTCGGTTAGCTTTTTTTATTGTCATTATTGTTAAATACACTGTATGTGATATTTAAACGAAAACACATATTTTACCTAAAAAGCCAATTATATATATAATGTAAGTATCGGTTAGCTTGTAATAATAATAAAAATACTGTTATAGATATCTTCATAATTAAAATTGTTCTGAAATCAGAATGATTTTTTAAGTGTTCCAGCAAAATTAATGTAGTGTAATTTACTTACTTTTGGAGAAAATCGACTTTTTGTGTTCCTATTTTCCTAATGCAAATATTCACTGTTGTCCTACTTGGAAGGTCTTTATCACTTCGGTGTTTATTTCCGTTGAAAACAAGCGTTCTGATGCCCTTCGCGGGTTACGTTCATTTTACGAATTTAAAGTCAACAAAAGAAGCGGGAAAATATCAAGAAACAATGAATTTTCAGCGTTAATATCGACATTAGTCGGGCACAAAACTCGATACCGGACAATAAGAATTTCCTGTAATAGTTGCAAGAGGAAAATATTCCGATGTCAGTAAATAAATATTTAATTTCTTTCGTTTGATTAAATTTCTAAATTTGATGACTTGATCCCGAACATTCCAGTGACGTCACTTTTAGTAGGAGTGAATGAAACGGCAGTCAGTCCCGCCAAACAGTGACGTCACAGTCACCGGAATGACGTCGCTTGAATATTTCCCACGGTAGTAAAAAGGAGTACACACTCATTCTGTTTAGTGAATGCATTCTTTTCTTGATCATCAAAGAAGCGTTTCGCCTTGAGCGAAATTGTGTAAATAACAGGCAATTTGCTTTCGTTTTGAATACCATCTTCTGTATGCATAATGAAAAAAATACAGGATAAACAGAATACACGGTCACTATCTTACAATACAAGTTTTATTTTGGTGTCGACAGGGAAAACCGAGATGACTCGGCAAAACCTCCTCATCTCATCTCATCGCACAAACGAAACCAGCATCGATATTAATTATAGCAAAATGAAAATGTCCAACGTTGGAAATATTGCAAGTACATTCATTATTTACATACACCAGTAATTAGAATAATCATTTATTTCATCTAGACTAAATAATTTGCAAATCCCATACATCGCTTCCAAGGCGACGTCCTTGGCCTATCGCTACCCACGATGCTCTCGACCGTGGTCTTATATTATGTAACTTTTCATGGGATATCAAATCTAGATATATCTGTTTTCGACAGTTAAATTTCTATGAACATGTGTAAAACAAGCAGTCTCAACTGCTATTCCGAGACCGTTAATGCAATCTTGGTCACCTCAGCTACAGGGGCACGCAAATTATGACAGAAACGTTTACTAGTAAATTGATAAGTATGTCATTTAAAAGTATTGGAGACCTTTTGATATCCACGTGTAGACTATATCATGACGTTTCAAGTGACAGCTCGTATTATTTTTTGTGAAAAATGAATTATACATATATGTTATAAAATTCGGTTAGTTTTTTTTATTGTCATTATTGTTATATACACTGTATGTGATATTTAAACGAAAACACATATTTTACTTAGGAAGCCAATGATATTTATAATGTAAGTATCGGTTAGCTTGTAATAATAATAATAATAACTCCCTACAACCGATTATTTTCATGAGGATGACATTTTTGCGATTTCGCGGGACACTGCTATGATCTCGAATATTTGATCCACAAAATATCGAAAACTAAATGAATCATATATACCCTGAAAGCCAGATAGTGGAAATAATGTTAAAGCTAAAAACAATTTGCTCGTTTAAAGTTACAATCGTGAAAAAAAAATATACTAGCGTAGATAACCAGACATACTGTATATAAATGAGATAACGACTTGAATTATCATTAGTACGGGAACGGAGGCAATATTGAGGTACACATGTTTAAGTAATTTTACACATTGTATTTAATCACGTCTGTCATTTATTCAATCATATTAAAAGCGCAATGTCTATAAAAGTTCAATTCTTCGTAAAAACGCAATACGGCATCCAAATCTAAATATACTAATCTACTCCTAAGAACCTTTTTGAATACGAATCCAACTCTAGTCTAGTAGTATTTTTGATTTGGTTGCAAAGACCCATGATGGCCAATTTGACATGTAAGCTCGTACTCTTACATGAATAGACTTCCTATTGGGTCCCTTTTTAGCGCCTAACAGATGAAAAAATAACCCCAAATTAAGTTTGGGTTTCAATTTTGACGTTTAGAAGGGTTCAATTGAATTGCAGATTCCCAATCCGCAGTTCAATTACTAGTAAACTGAAAAGATTTATATGTGTATTCGACGAGCAGACACTCTTAATGCATTGCAATCCTCACACTCAGAACGTGGATCGTGAATTCCAATGCAAAAGCGATTCACTGCCAACGCATTACTGATTCGATTTGGTTCCAGAGCGGCGATGCAATAAATGCTTGGCCATTGATAGAAAATCTCCTTTGAACTTCCTACGTGTTCGACGAGCGTGTCTATACTACTAAATCGTGTAATGATTTTTCTATGTGTAGTGGTATGATTATATAATATAGTACAGTACATCTGCTCTCTCTTCATCCACTACGCTGTGTCGTCCTATACGGAACTGTATAATCTACAGTGATAGACACTTGGTGATGGTAATGGAGTGTTAATAGCTGGAAGCGAGGACGGAGGTTGATAATGTAGTTTACTAGGTTAGTTAATCACTATAGTGACCGAATAAAAAGCCTGTAATTTCCATATAAAATAGAAACTCATTTCAAAAAGGTGGGTTTGTGCTTCATATCCTTATAAATGGATTAAATGATAATATCTCTTAAATTGGCAATGTATATAACTTCTTATTGTTTTGACGTTTTAAGAAGAGACATGGATTATATGAAATATAATAAAACCGAATCATAACTCAAATTATTGTCTAATACAACATTTTTATAAGCAGAGGTGATTACATCCTGATTGATATTGCAAATAAATAAAAGTCGTGAAATATATACAAAATTATCATTGCTCACTTCATTTCCTGTCGATAATTTCTTTACTTGCTGTACCAATGTAACTATATGATCTTGATATAGCTTATGATGATACTACATCTACAAATAGTTTCAATATCTGGGGTAAATTTCAACTTTTGTAAATAGTTACATGCAGTGGGATTCTAAAAACTCACTGCCTTTTCGAAACGGCTTTTAATTTTTAAGAGTAGAAATGGAAAAGAAGCCAATATTATCGTTGTTTTTAAGAAGCTTCATGTTTTTATTTCGGACTTAAAGGTGTTTCAACATATTATCACTGATAATCCAACTCTTGGTTGTCGAAGTCAACTTGAGGCAGGTGTAAAGTAAGGATTTTCTCTGGGTCTTCTGGCTTTCATCCACCTCATGAATTTGACTTGTCCTTAAATGACCCCAAATAGCTGTTGTTTGGACATAAACCAAACTAAAACCTAAATTAAACAGCTAACGATGACAGAGCTTCGAGTTTCATCTCTGATATTGACTGAAGAAATTACAGTTTGAAATTCTTAGACAGATTTAATTGTCGAGTATAAACCAAGGAGAAAAGTTAACTACATCCTGCTATTGGAATTTATCGATATTAATTTTGGCAGTGTTCAACGCTAAAATCCAATGTTGACATTAACTTGATTTAATGCAGCTCTTGGTGGAATGTAAAATGTCACTCTGTCAAAACAGATGGAAACATTTAAACGAACAAATTCCACCTTGAAATACCATTACTGTCATCCTGCTGCTGAGGCATATCTCAGGTTATTACTGTCGAGCACAACCAGGGACTTTATAGGTTAGATGCCGAGAGAAACCGAAATGTCAATTAAATGTTCTCTACTTTAACGTCTGAAAACAACTTCTCAATATTTCTAAAATTTTGTGTAAATTAACTAAATTTCAAGGTCACAGTTAGCTAAATCATAGCGTATATAAATACAAGTATTGTTTACCCAAAAATAAGCAGGTTAACAATCAGTAACGGTATAGTAGTTATGTCCATTTGAAATAAAGCACAAGTAAATTAGAAAAATGATAGGATTATACAACAGACTCACAAAGTAGCAATCCAATGTAATCACATGTAACGAACCTTTTCATTGGCTGAGGTTTTAGGTTATTTCTCATAACGTTAAAATGACGTCTCCGCTTGTAACGTCGTCTTTGATTTGCTGATTCAACGAACGGCGTATTGATGTCGAAAAGCAAGAAAGTCTCTCAATGACGTTTGAATTTCATGGTATTGGATTAGACTATAAAAAGGTCTTTAAGAATAGTCAATATAAAATCGCTTCATGGATAAACTGTTGTATAATATAAATTATGATAGGTAGGTTTCGCCCAATGAAATATAAAACGAAATTGAAATTTATCCTGTACATAGACATAATCTTCAGATCATTTTCAATGCATACAGCGAACAATATGGGTGGTCAGTTGCCTAGCTTGACCAGTGAAATACTCCTCTAAAAATAGAGTGAAGTCAAGCTTTACATAGAACATGACGTATTTTTTTTTCAAAACGAGGACGCATCAACAAACGGAAGCGTGCAACAAAATGTCAGATAGAAGTGACAGTCTTGACACGGCATGTTTAGTTAAAAAAAACAACAACAACAAATCGAAGTGCGAGGGACTGTTTATACATATCAAATAATCTAAAACACTTCATATTACTTACATTCGCTCGCTAGCTTTGTACACCAAATATGCATGTAGTTAGTCTGCGGCTGTTTGTGCGCTGGCATATGTGTTTAAATTTAACTCACCACGTGCAATGCCGTTACACGAGTCCCAACAGATTCGGGCAAGTTCCACTTGAGATGTGGCTTCTGTTTCTTCTATTGCACATGCCATCTCTGAATTTAATTCCCTATAGATATCCTAGGACGCTACCGAATCCATTATAATTTCCTCCACTTTGTTGCCGATTCAGATATATTTTTCTTTATCTCACACACTTTCGTTCAGCCATTTTGTTTACTTTTAGTGCGTGACAATGCGCATGCGCGAAACTTCGACAACACAATCCATCGCAGCTTCATTTGCATACTATTTTGTCTGACGGACACCGTAATAAAATCAAGGATTTCCTTCAATTTTGTATTCAAGACACACTTGTTCAATCTCAAACGCATAAAGAAATGAAATTGAGGTATTTTAATATGTTTTTCCATCTTTTCTTCCGTTTATCGCATTTCACAAAAAATATTTATTTGGTTGGGCGAAACCTACCTTTAAGTAAATCCTTAATTCAGCACACGTAAATATGAACGCAAACCTAGCAAGGTCTTTATATTTTCAAGGTCTGATACGACAAAATAAATAGAATGAAATACATAACACAGTATCAGGTTTTATATAGTATTTATTGGAACACGGAACAAAGAGATTCGGAAAAGGAAGCATACAATTCCTCTACACATTGTATCAAGTGATGGGTGAATGAATGTGAGAATTTGTGATTCTTTTTATTTCACACATGTATTACATATAATATAGGTTTAAACTGATAAGCTAAATGACTTTAAGTGATAAAGAATTTGAACTTGACCTGGTCCACCAACGGAGCATTTCATCAAATCAAGAAGTACTATTACCATAGACACATTTTTGTTATACATGATAAACACGCACACACAATCGAAGCAGTGACCCATAGATATGAACCCGATAGATTGGGATCACATACAGGATGCGCTAGACTTATATTTTGATAATATCATTTTTTAAACATTTTGTTTTGCTTTATTTTGGATGAATTCGTTATACAATTGATAACTGTCTACTTTTTATTTTTTGTAAACATAGTTTTGGCGATACCGTATAACACGTTTTTTCGGCAGTGTCTAATTTTCGCTCTTATCATCATAAATGATAATCGAAATAAAAGCTGACGAATATTAGTCAGATACGATTGTTTTTCCTTGAATCTGATGTATTTGTTTATCTGGTATACGAAGCCGATTATATAAATTCGATCATATTGAATAAAGAATTACGTAATTCAATGTGATATTTTATGTAATCATGACGACGCAGAGGTCAATACCAGTTGGTTTCATATACCCATCACGAAACTTGAACGTTATCAAACGAAATGATGTAACCCCTATTACAGGGAGAAATCTGATATATAACACATAATAAAGTTTTAATTTCAACCTTGTTTTCAGTGGTGGCGACAATATGCAGTGACTGCGATTAAATACTGTAAACATACATGTCAAAGGGGACTAATTTACGTGCCACGTGATACCCGATAACATTTGTGCGGGACTATTGTTTGTATTGATGATGGAATAACGTCAAAAGATGATATACTGCGCTACCGCAATTTCAGTGGGAAGATTACAAAGAGTTACGTACAATTGACACTGGAAATACTAGTCCCACAAAAACGTTATGGGTAAGGCGTGGGTCCATAAATTGGTTTTATCAGAGTTTCTGCTTATTGGTTTGTGTACTTAAATGTGATGAGATGCGCAAAGTTCATCATCACGCTAAAAATTATTTGAGAGTAGCGTTTGTGCAAAAATGTGAATGCGCTTAAGTTGTATGTATTGAGACATGTTGTATTTTTGACATAGAAAAAGTATTTGAAGTGCTTACTCAAAGGGGACTAATTTACGTGCCACGTGATACCCGATAACATTTGTGCGGGACTATTGTTTGTATTGATGATGGAATAACGTCAAAAGATGATATACTGCGCTACCGCAATTTCAGTGGGAAGATTACAAAGAGTTACGTACAATTGACACTGGAAATACTAGTCCCACAAAAACGTTATGGGTAAGGCGTGGTCCATAAATTGGTCTTATCAGAGTTTCTGCTTATTGTTTGTGTACTTAAATGTGATGAATATGCGCAAATTCATCATCACGCTAAAATATTTAAGATAGCGTTTGTGCAAAAATGTGAATGCGCTTAACGTTGTATGTATTGAGACATGTTGTATTTTTGACATAGAAAAAGTATTTGAAGTGTTCTACATATTTTTCTCCGTCTCTCTAAGTTTTAAACTTTCGATATTTACCGACTTTCGTAAAGTTCGTATTCACAAAGTTATTATATATCATATATACATCATATTATAAGCATCGATATTCACAAACTGTATGTTTTATGACAGTTTATGATTGCAAAAATTACAAGAAATACAACTTTAATATAAGAACAATTAAATTACAGCATACTATTTTCGGGTAATATAGCAAAACTTGAGACTGTCGAAAAGTATCCACTATTCAAAGTATCAGTTGGACTGAACGTTTAACCATCTGGACGGCACCACTCGATAATGTTTCTTTGGAGTATTGTGGCATTTAAAAGATCAGAAATAAGTAGCGGACTGTTTTAATGTTAATATAACGACGTAATAGTCAGGCTTAGTCAAGTTACTGGCCCAATTGATTCCGGGATCATATGGTATTCAGATTTTAAGTGTTTACTACTTAGTTTATGCCATAACCTTTATATCAAAATAATGAACACGATATTCTAATTATATTCAAATGACGCGTGTGTCTTAGGGTTCTGTCTTCACAAAAAAACGAGGTCAATTACTATTAATCCGGGATCAGTTGCCATGAGAACATGGATGTTCTTCAATTGCTGTTGCCATTTTACTTCGTGTGTTTATGCCATGACCTCCATGACGAATTATTTAAGCACTTATCTTTTCCTCTAGTCCATTTTACAATTTCTCCGATTCGATAGCCTCGTTAATAGTTTATATAATAGTGCTTGAGGGTCGGCAATCGATAAGTCACCAATGTTTGTAAGAGTAAATCCAAAAGCGGCTCATTTAGACCAATAATTATTGATTCACACAGTCATTGTCTCCAGATTCAGAGCTGTACATTCTTGCAAGAACAACTATGACTTTTTTGAGTTATCAAAAGAGGATACATTTAACAAATACTGTTGTGAAAGCCTTAATGGAGATGGAGACACAAAACGAATACATTTCAATATTTCTTTAATAAAAAATGACAATATGGACTATTCAGTTATATGCGGCAGTACGATTCCGCGTGATAGCACTATAAAGAAAACAAAAAGTGACACAATTGACTGTTAAGCTATCTGCGGTAGCAAACCACGAACATACTGCAGTATACTAGATCACATTCGTACATAACCGACATGAGTGATGGCATGACGTGAAGGTGAAACGAAAAACCAGATCAATGAGCTGCAGTTCCCATCACTCATTCCAACAAAACTTTAACGTAACCTCTTCTAGATATAGACGTTACCAGTAATCTTACATAAAAAAACATCAATGATATTTTTGAGTTATCTGAAAATGAAATTCGCTTTCCAGGGTTGTGATGATCAATGGTGACTAAGTTCTTTTGTTTTACAATAACAGTTTATATAGAATGACGTATCTTTTGTTATAAATTTCTGTTTTCGTATAGCCGACGTAAATTGAACTATAAAAAGTGGGAACGATTATTTATCATCATCATAACAACATAAATGAATATAAATAAAACAATTTACTATTGCCTAGGGATTTGGTCTATGTCTGTTTAAATAAATACAAAAAATATATATATTTTAGCTCTCAAAAGTACAACAAAAATTTTACAAAATAACAGAGTTTTATCTATCCAGTAATAGAGTCATATCATTTTCACGATTTACATTCTAGCAAAACTATGACAAAATGGGTTTGGCGTTGAATGAGGAATGTAAAAATGATATCGTTGAACAAAACTATTGTTTAAGATATGAAATATGAATAGTAAATCGATTATTTCCACTCAGACATACGACTTATATTGCAGCTAATTCTGGGCGAAACCAAACATTGATTAGTCTAGTGCAGCAAGAAATATATTTCGCGCATTCCTCGGCTAACCTTGGCTTTGAATGGTGTGTTGTATATTGTTAAATCTGTAAATTCAGCGTTAATTAAAAAGATGATTACATTTGGATTCTCTTCTCTTTTTTGTGGGGGTAGGGTGGGGGGGCCGTTGGGATATCAATAGAAACTATTTGTTATTTTCATTGTAAAATTCCTGCATATTGCATTGGTTTGAACAGAAGCAAAACTGACGTTTTAATAAAGCCATATTCCGAATAATCGATTAAGCGGTACCAACTATGAAAGCAAATATAGATTTTCACAAAAGAACATTATGGATAGCATTAATACATGCATTATATACGCTAATCAATTAGTTCACATCTACAAAAATGTCAGGTTCAATTCATGTCCTTCGCCGAATAATATCATGAGGTCGTCTATAATATCTTTGGTATAATTTACTGTGTTAGATAGATCAATGGATCTCTTCTCTTTTATAGATTTTGTCCTTGCATATCGACAACATAAGGTATAGTCTGCTATTTTAAATACATTTCTGAAGGTCTACCTTTGTTTATAAATATTACACCATGACTATATGTAAAATAGATTTTGATTTGGACAGTATAAATTAATGTAGCAACTATATTAACGAGATTTGTAAATATTTTTGGTTTTATTTTTCACGAGGAAGGTAGAACAATAGTTAACTCATATTCCTTACTGGTTATATAACAAATAATCCTACTCACTGAATTGTCTCACCGACTTCATTTTGTGGACATTTGGTAGGTCTTACAACAAGAAAGAAGACTCATTTGAAAAAATGGTTTTAACGGCACACACATTCGCAAGAGGTGGCAAAATGCCAAAATCTTTGTAAGCACAACTCTATGTATTGTTATTCTGAATGAAAATCGTCATCTTGTGTTGCTATTTAAAACTTCATATGGCGATATGATACGTATATATCACAGTACCCTAGATCACATTGTACTGTACAGAGGAGCTCGACCTGTAGTGATTGATTCAATTAAATCACTATTCAGACAAATTACAGTTATTTGATTTTGCAGGCAGTTTTGATGATTGATGATTATGAATGATTTGATTAATTTACTCAATTAAGGATCATCATAGATTCACCTAGAAGCTGATTTCATTTTAGCATGAAAAGGAACGACAGTTTGGGAAATAAATTTAATGCGCCCATTCGACGACAGATTTTCTTCGGATACTCCGTTTTCCTCTGTCATTAAGATCCTGAAATTATTATTTCAATAGGTTCATGTCTAGTATGTTTGACAGTTCCTACGAAAAAAAGAAATAGTCATCTTGATATCCCTAGTACACACACCCAGAATTGAATAAATAGCCTACGGCCATCGTCGGTTACCCACGTGGTCAGTCTACAATGGGCTGCGGTCAGATGAACCAAGCATAGTGGAATGCCGACATTTAAGTTTCCAAAGATGTCCTGCGACCTATTTGTGTCAGTAGCCATGCGTCAACACTCAAGTAACTAGGGAATACAGACAAAACAGTTAAGTTGTCCGACCTGTGGGCCATTTCTGTCTTTGTAATGCTTCCTGGCTGGACCGTTTAGTCATTTAAACATTCGGGCAATGCTTCATCAGGTTGTCCAAACCGCTCATGTGTTGCATATCACAGGACAATACCATTTCAGACAGTCCATAATTACTAATCGTGATGCTCCTAGTAGCACCATCGATTGACGTTGTCCGTCGTTCTTGTCACAAACCCTTCCAAAAGCGTGTCAGACGAATTACCTTGTCAGAGATTGATGAATATGAATACAGCTCACGGGATCCGCCACGGTTGTAAATCGAATGCGCCTATTATTGAATCCCGCTTGTTATTGATACTGCGCGTGCATATTTTCTAAATTGTGCTATTGTTGGGTGTAGTATTGCTTTTGGTAATATATCTTTTGAACCTTTTTCTTGTTTTAATCAAACAGGAACCATCAATTTCACAATCTTTACATTTGTTTTATTTATTGGCTGAGATGAATGTGACATGTGTATGACAGATACAACATAGCGCAGACTCGTTTCTTCATCGAACCAATTTAACATCAGGCAATATAGTGTATGGCATCCTGAGCAATATTGGAAATAACAAAATATAATATAATTAACGTATGGATCATTTACAGTGACATACAACCGATGCATCAATACAGACGATGAGGCATTGCCCACTTCGATAATAACGTATAAAACCAGTAAAATATTGCAGTCAGTTCACGTTGGAATTGTATTAGCCGTGCTTTAATATTCCCCAAAAACCCCCAGCAAAAGTCAATTACAGAATAATGGTTATATACCTTGAATAGTCCCCACAGAAAAATAAATTTTGTTGAAATATCTCCAGATCCATGTTTCCGAGGAAAGCAGACATTAGTTTGTCAAGGTTTCTAGGTTTCTACCAGTCGTATTTTGCATTTTGATAAAAAAAAATAAAAAAAATACGTTTGCATATTGTATTTCTGTTTGCACGTGCCGAGTGTATGTTGTACCTATATCAACCATTTGTGGCTGAAAAAGTACTTCTGTTTCATTTAGGTGCTTAATACTTGTCTTTCTCTGGCTGAGACCGCCTTTTCAATAGATTTTCACAAACCTGGAGTATTTTTTCCATAGATACATCTGCAGTCACAGGGAAATCAAATTGTCACTGTATACAACGTACATGCTTACGTAATAACCCTACTACATTAAAACGTCTTGTGAAACAGTAAACTTATTTCTGCTACCTTTCTGTCGCATTTATTGTAGCCTGTTGTTTCTGTCATAGGAGCAATATCACCAAAAATAGCATGTAACTGTCATTGATCAACTTTGTTTCCATCAATCCTGGTGAGAGACTTAAAAACTTACAATCCTGACAAGAGGCATTTATACTCGTAACGTTGAGGTGCGTGCAATATGACATGTTTCAAGATCTTCTATGTTTTGTCGCATAAATCGAAAGTCGGAGATACAGAAGCTTCAATCTTACCCTTTATTTCTATATTTCCTTATTTTGAATTTGCACCTGTGAGCAAGCCATTTTCATATTTAGTATTTTGAATCGTGTTAACTATGATTTTAAGACTAAAATTAATATTTTTATTCTTTGTTGTGAAAACTATGAACAAACTCCTTATTTTTGGGAGTCTTCTGAAAACAATAATATCAGGTTATGGCTAAAATGATGGGGATCGTTTAAGATAGTGTTACATTAATCAGTTTTATTACATAATGATTTTTTTTCAAACGTATCACCAAAAGCAATTTTACAAAAATATATGAAACGATATCATAGAGGACTTTCAAGGTCATAATGTGCAGCAAAGGTAATCAATTTGCCAAGACTTTCTGGGATCTTGATGGCACGTCTTCGTTTTCAATGTAACATTGTGCTGCGATCTATATCTTTTAATTGAGATAGTTCAGGGGTATAGAGACTATAAGTGATCGGAACCCCTGGAGTATCGAGGATGATGCAATAACAAAAAAAAGGCATTTTAAATTTTGATTTTTTATCATTTTGATGGAAAATGACAAAGAACAGAAGAAAACCAATTCGTGTCAATGCGTGTTGTGTCTCCATGTCATAGCAAAATAAAATACATGTAGTAATTATTATAAATCCTGACCATTTTCATTTGATGGTACACGGCAAAGAACAGAACACTATTCGTCATTTTTTTTCTTACGGCAATTAATCCAGCCCGTTTAATTTCTATCGCTACGCATTAATAGCAACTCCAATTATTAAGACACATTCGTCTTGCGGCTCAGAGACACAAACCTTCCTGTAAGTGGCAAACGTTGAAAACTTGAGGTTGTGTGAAGCGAACCTCAAGAAAGAAAAGTCAGTTTTTGGGGAAATAGAAAAAAAAAGACATGACCATCAATAAATGTCATTTGCGACCGTATGTTTCGATTACAGGTTAACTGCATCCACAGGAAAGAACCTAGAGCACTGCCTTTCAAAAGTTACTGCTACCATAAAAACCATAAACAGCGTGATAAGTTGATGTCTTTTTATTTAGCACTCCCTCTCACAAATTAAATTTCAGTCTTGAGTCATATATCTAAAACACGAATCAAAAGGAACATCTGAAATTTTACTATTCCTTCTTTTTTGTGTACAAAACACCAAATTGTACTGTAAGATTATCAACATTTCTCAATGGGATACGAAAAATCACGTAAAATCTTAACAGAAACAATTTTGATTCGCCAAAGGGGGATCGTAACTATTCGGTAAAGAACAAAGAAACAGTTTTTATTGTTCTGTAGGGAAGACCAATGCATAAAATGAAATTATGTTTTCGGTTCGTGCTACAGATTTATCACACACACATACAAAATAAAGTAAAATAACTCATTGATATAGTTGAGCTATTTTGATTTTGTTATTTTGAGTAAAAGTAACTTTAAATTTACCCAATTTCGCAAGGAGAAAAATTCGCAATGTCCACTGATTTGTGGGAGCAAATATTTGCGCTTTAGACAACACGTATAAGCTAAACAGTTTATCTTACTTATCATTCCATGTTCTACGCGGATGTCCCGGAAATCACTTTCACATACATAGCGAAATTTGATCCCTCACGACTAAAAGCAGTTGTATATTATTCAAATTCTATCAGGCACACAAACATATACTCTTAGTTTACCTTGCGTAGTTTATTGGTAAAAACTATGGACATTCGGTACACCATTTTAGGCTGCGCATTTATAGAGGAGAAGATCCGATGGACCAGGTACGTGTTATTTTCTTTCGTTCAACGTTTGAATATCTACCCTTGCGGAGCAGTTCGTTTTAATCTCATTGTGTTTCTTTTTTGGATTTCCGTAAAAATTAAATCTTTTCGCTTTTGCATATGCTATGTTTCGATTATTTATCTACATTAGAAAGATCATTAAACCGCTCTTTCCTTCCTCCTGCACAAAATAACTCACTTTTTTAAAATTACAAAATGATATGTCGTTTTGGGGAAAAACTGTGTTTGGGACCGTTGTTATTTGTTTCGTATTGTTCAATGATACGTTCACCCATAATGTCAAATCCAGAGGGGACAGGATACCGTTGAACGATATTATATAAAATTGCGAGTAAAGTCACCGCTAGAGGGAGCTAAAACAGTTACTTCCGGCGTGTACCACCTTAATCGCTATAACGTTATGCACGTCTCGTGGGATATTACAGTCCTATGTAGACGATGTGCATTGAAAGCCTGGGGTTGAAGACCTTTAATATCTATATCAATTAATGTGTTATGTGCTCTTCCCTCGTGATAAATTAACTTATATCGCAATCTGGTTGCTATCCGTACTGTTTGCATCCGAAATGATGTCTTTTATTGTTCATGGGAATCAAAATTTTGTAATAATAATTATTATCGCGTATATCTAATTTTGCGATAATAATATATTCAATTGTACTCCCGAGGGCATTTCCTTCTACAGATATTACTTAATTGGTTTTGCATCAGCGATTTCAGTACCGAATACATCACAAAATGATTCGCGTAAGGGGAATTTTAAAAAATAATCATAATCTGTGTATCCTTTATGACTCTCTCGCCAAAACTGTAATTTTATAACACCTTCAGATACGTCTCTTTGATATTCCATCAAACGCAGTCGTTAAAGACACTACATTTCAGAAGATGAAATCAATTGTCACCAATTAGCCATTATAGCCAAATTTCACCTTGAATAAGTCATAAATATGTAATAATTCTGTCAGAAATTTGATGTAAACTATTAACTTTGTCGTTCGTATATATCCAAGGTCAACTCAAACATTTAAATGTAGATGTCTTTTGACGATTTGAGTTTGTCAGAAAGGCAATTCATGCAATAAAATATGCCTTGCTTAGAAAACCCTAAAACATGATAATATATGTGGGTGTTAACTGAAATCAAACATATCTGAAATAAATGGAAAAGCACAACATAATTAAGGATTAAAGTCTCGTTCTGGTTGTTCTATCGAAGGATAAAGTTGAGTAGGGAATCGATATTTGGAATGGACCGCGAAGCGGTCCATGAAACAAATATCGATACCCTACTCAACTTTATCCTTCGATAGAACCACCAGAAAGAGACTTTAATCCTTATATTTACAGTCTTAACTATTATTTTCATAGCTCAAAATTTACCCTTAATAGTGTTTATGGCATTTATAAGACTAAAATTGAATTACATCGTTTGGTTCCGACAGGCATTTGGAACAGCCACTTGAAGTGGCGGAAATTCCCGCCAATTTATCAATGAACATACCAATAAAATGAGTTCCGTCTGATGAAGCATATATCTGGGGTTTTCCTGGTATGAAACTATAAATCATTTTATTTGTCTGTTGTTAAAAACATCATGGTGCAATGCACTTTGGTTTTAATCTTTTGCTTCGTATGATTACACACGCTTACACAATTCATAACGTGGCAGGATATTTAACGTAGTTGTGGCGCGGAGTCCGATTCATACCGCCTGTGTCAAGGAGGTGTGACAAACAGAGAGTTTCTTCAATTTTGTGATCACTTGAGTTCTACTTAATCATTTCACTTTTGAAATTTCTTGAATACACGGACGTTTACATAGTTTCATGTCATTATTTCCGGATTTTGGAGATTTTCAAATGTATCGGACGTCGTTTCGAGGAACATGTAGAAACACAAGTAGGCCCACTACTGTAAACGTTTACTGTACCGCTCTCAAAATGTTAACTATATTCATATTGTTGTTTCAAACACTTCAATAAATATTAGAGGTATCTATTACAAGTATTGTAAAGCTACAATTGTAGGATTCCGTTTCATTGATATTTCGAAACACCCAAACGTACATTGTGTATGTAAGACCTACTCTCGCCGATTCACAGTAGATTCTAGATAACGTACAGGACTTGTCTGTCCGCCGAGGTGAACAAAAATGCTTTGTCGTGCTAGGTCGTTTTGGTTAAACTTATCCACCTCAAATACTGATGTTGTTCTGACATATCTTATCCATTCGCGTACAATCAAAGATGTTAAAAATACGAATAGAATGAAGATCTAGGCTACATGTGGTAGAGAACAACACAGACTCACCGACACACAACATGTAAACATTGCGACGTCATCGGAATGTGCAAAACTGTACATTGTACAACATTGTTTATTTATCATACGCACGGAAGCATTGGTCAAAGAGGTACGTAGTAACATAATCAATGTAACTTTTCTACATTTGTATTGACACACGTACATGTATATGTGTTCAAACCTATTTTGATACATGTACATGTTCATCGAACGTACGTTCGGTTACTGAAAACACCAAAAGTTTCTGATTTGGACCATCATAAATTCATCTGCGCGGCTCCAAATTGCGCGTGACATACTCAATCTATCGAGAAATAAAGTTGAGTAGCCTTTGGTTGAAATCAACGGGGTTTATACTATCAATTCACCACTGACTGTAAATATTGTGAAATATCACCAATATGCTATTCTTCTACCAACCAAAACAAAAAGCATATCATAATATACTGTATCTGCTGTTTATGCCCTTGACCTACCGCTGCTCTAGGTAACGTACTATCGACATTCAGGGTCGTTTTTCAATCAGTATCGGTCCGAAGTCATATTCGCAACTAATGGTACAAAATGTAATATTTGATCTGTCGGGATAACATTTCCACTTGGCTAACGTGGCATATCTCAATACGTTAAAAGATGAAAAACAAATGATTATGTGTATAAGATATACCTTTAAATGTTGACTGATTCTGACAGCTACTTACTCCCTGAAGGACTTGTCAGCAATATTCAGGCCTAAAAGTATTTGGAGATACCTAAAAATTAGACCTAACGTATGCTACTAGAAACCAATCTCATGAATGAAAAACAGAAAACTTCATATTCAGTATCCTGAATTAAATAAATGAGTTCGTTATGAATAGCTATAATATTCAAATTAATAAAAATTTAGACAAATCCAGCAAAGACTTTCTACACAACACTACTAAAGCTGAGTATTGCAATGAACGCCATGAAATAAAGCTGCATCGTACAGTAGTATCTACAACACGACGAATGAAACAAGCACTAAGACACATGGCTGAAGTAAAGTTGCATCGTACAGTAGTATCTACAACACGACGAATGAAACAAGCACTAAGAAACATGGCTGGAGTAAAGTTGCATCGTACAGTAGTATCTACAACACGACGAATGAAACAAGCACTAAGAAACATGGCTGGAGTAAAGTTGCATCGTACAGTAGTATCTACAACACGACGAATTAAACAAGCACTAAGACACATGGCTGAAGTAAAGTTGTATTATGTTAAACCCTATTGCTGTACATGATGATCTTGCTTGGGTTGGAATTCAACCTTAAACACACTTTGAATTCTTACGGCATTTGAACAGTTTTATCGTAAATTTGACTTTGTGTCAATATATTTTGTTTCGGTTCATAAAGATGTGACATCCGATATGAAGCTCTTGCATGTGAATCCTTTATACCAGGAACAAAGCACGTTGTTTTAAGACTAAAAATAGTATAGACCTATTAAGGAAGTGCCCCGTTATTATATTGCCTTTCTGTGGCATGCTATCACCAGACATTAGATCGAAGAGCTATGTGCTGATGAACGTTATCTGGATGTGACCTGTGGGAAATCCCGTCTGATACTGATAGTCAACGCCGGACGAAAACGATTTCGTCCCCCTGGTGGCAACATAAAGGTTCAGCAACTATTCTAAACAATAATACAACACAGACATGATAATTGGTGTCCGGTCGTGATGTGTGCGTGGCGCGGAGTAACAGGTTCTTAGACTTTACATTTATAAAGAGGAAAACTAGTTACAGTGGCCAGTCGTATAAATCAGGAAAAAAGTACCTCACTAATGTAATAGTCCGCTATACGATAGCTCAGCGGATATTAGAAGAATGAGCAAAGGACAATTCCATCTCTTTTCTGATAAAGCTACCGTTAATGGTAGATGAAGTAGTGCCCTTTTATATGTATATAGACTGTAATGTAATACAATGGTGATAATATCTTCCTTAACTATAAGAGTGTGAATTATCTTCGAGATTGATGTTGGCATAATTTCGTTCTTAATTAATTCTGCATTTGTATATTACAGAGTTATCTGCCCATGTAAGTAGATATTGGTTGATACGTCATGTTTTGTGAGCGCAATGTCACAAGAAAACGACGGTATTTGCGCTCACGACATAATGA
Organism: Argopecten irradians; assembly: GCF_041381155.1. Taxonomy (NCBI): domain Eukaryota; kingdom Metazoa; phylum Mollusca; class Bivalvia; order Pectinida; family Pectinidae; genus Argopecten; species Argopecten irradians. Next base: position 38,419,139 of record NC_091141.1, on the reverse strand, counting down.
CGTCACAATCGAGACCTACACACAAGGGTAGATAACTCTGTAATTTACAAAAACGATAAAATGTTCTTCAGGAATGAAGTATACTTTTAACCATCGTGGAAACATTTACAGCATCAACCCCTAAATTAATCGCCATGCAGACTGAACATTCAGTGAAAATGTTGACATGAAAATTTACAGGTACGGGTATCAATTTACAATTGTTATTATTTTACTAATTAAAGTAGGTTCAGTGTTGAAAAGAGACGCGTCACCTGTCTTAGTAGTCAGATATCACAATAGATGACACGAACTCGATTCAAACGATTCATCTTATGTTAAACTCTTTAATGGATGCTTCATCATATGAGATCAGCTATTGATATGTTGAATGAACTGATAGTGAATCCAGATCTACACAAAACTATCAACTGTGTATGATAAGTTTACTGCCAACAAAACTCCAATCTTCACATTATTCAGAAGCACTGAAAAGTTTAAAGAACAAATTATTTTCAAACATCGATGATATAGCCGTAATGAAATTGATGGCAGCCTCGAGTGTGCAGTGTATCTGCAGATCATGGAGAAATAATCAAATTTTCATTATCTATTGCTTCGTGTACGTTTCACATTTAAGGTAGTTTCAAGTTCTGAGATTCGTTTCCAAGATTATATTGCTTTAAAATATTATCACACCGTGATATTGCTATAGCAACCGTGTTAACGCCTCTTCATCACATCTCAACCTCAGACCCACACTTGTATTGGTGTCGCGTTGTCTTTATTTGACCCTTCGTTATACTGTCACGTCATCAGGACACTGGTATATTGGAAAAATTGACATTTTAGATTCAATAAACTACGGCAACTTCAATAAAATGTTTATTGATTATCCGAATTTTTTTGTGGGAGGATCCTGATGTTACTTTTAGATTCTGTTAGTGCACTTGTACTAATGAAGTAGGTTAACATGAAGGTGATTATAATTACCAACATCTTTTTTTTCTTTTTTTTTTTCCTATGGCATGATTCAAACTAGTGGAAGACGATATAGCTTAAAGAGTTCTGTGAAATTATTTATATACTACAGGTTATGAGAGGAAGTCTGCAGTTTGTTACTATATGCTTAAAAATTTCAATTTCGTATGATATGACGCAACCACATTCCCTCAAAATACTACCTTAATAGAGGCCCCTTGGAGAATATTTTCAGTGACATCTGGGCACATTTTCATGAACATTCCTTAACGTTTATGAATTTCATAACTTAACCAGGGCCTGAACAGTTTATATTGACAGTAAGCAATCTAGTCCTACTCTATTTTGTAAGCTGAGCTCAACTACTATTTCGGTAGATCCTGATGTAGCTGGAACAGGAAATAAAACGAAATAGACTGATGTTCTGCATTTAAAAAGGTTATCCCGTCAACAGCAAAAATGGGAAGGTAACGTGTGACAATTAGGAGAATATTATTATACTTTAAACGACTGTCGAAATTTGTTAGGAATACCAAGGTGATGGCCTGTAAAAGAAGAATTTGGCATTGCTATCCATAGTGACCCGAAAAAACAAACTTTTATTGCATATTTTTCGATTTAATGGCAATCTATGATACTTTCGTATATTGAAAGAACTATAGATCGAATGATATGACTAACAATCGCAATCAAAGGAATGAAAGAAAGCCATTGATTCCTACTTTAATCCCTTACTAAGAGCATCAATGTTCTTCTCTGTATATAATGCCATATCAAAAACGACAATCTAAGAAATGACTAGGATAAAAAAATGGCATTTTCATTTTTTTAAACAAATTCTATGACCAGCTATTATTTTGCAGTAAGTTACACCAATCCTTGCCTGTATTCCTAAATAAAATGTTTATTTTTAAATCTTTAAAGAACTCCCAGCGGGTGGCTAGCTTGTCAAGGGAAAGACATGTTGTTTTATGAATCAGTCGTGATTAAATGATTATCCAGAAAATGACACTATAAAAGTACCATGGGATCATAGGACCATTACAAACGCTGTGAGCCGTCGAGATGATAAGGTGAAAAGAACGAAGAGATAGCGAAGACATGATAGTTCAGACGTACTGTAGGCAATACAGTGCTAACCCATGTAAGATTCGAATTTCCCTGTTGGTTCTCCTATCAATACATTTACTCTGGTGGCAATTAGAAAGATCAATAAAGCTAAATCGATAGTAAATGATTCCATTAATCATATTTGGGAACACGAGCTTCGCATCGTTAGGTGACAGGCTAGAATAAATTCCACCCCGTACCAATGTTAAGCAATAGGAATGTGTTAACTTACACAAGTGCTGCTGATTTCCACGTCAGAGGAGATATCGGTTAATGACAACTCATGATGTTTTCGTCCGGTTTGAAATTTCTATTTTTTTGTCATGCAGTGTAATCTCAGATTTATGTGGTGGGTGTTGCTATTACAAGCGTCGCAGTTTTCATCACCTGATCGCCATTCGAGAGATTGTGACCTGACGTTGAATCGGAAAACAGTTTCTTTTCGTGGTTTCCGGTCAGAGTAATCACGCCGAGAGAATATTATATAAGTTAAACTTATCAACATCCCCTGAAAAAACTGAACTAAAATTAATCAAATGTTATTTTTTTATGAAGCTGGTAGTCTTATGTTACCCGAAGACGTTGCCTTAATAACTGCGCGCTAGTCGACTATCACTGCGCCACGTGGCAAAACAGCAGAATCAATCTACATTGTTATATTAGATTACGCAGGGGATCTTGCATTTGTTTGTTATTGTAACCTCGTCTTAGGCCATAGAAATGTATATGTTTAATGTTATTGTTGTTTAAAGAAACTTGATATTTATTTGTTTCGGAAACATTGCTGGCCTTTAAGTAAAATGATTATCAAAGAGAAAATTCAAGAAAAATCTAGTTTAGAACAAATTACAAGTGACTTTGTCAAATGTCAAACCATTGAGAGGAATTCAATTTTAACTTATCCCCTGACTAACTGATATAGGTAGTCAAATTTTGTAAAGGAAAATATTATACTATAGATACTATATCGTGAATAAATAACCACTGACGTCCCCGATTAAGCCCCTGCTGAGGTTTGATTGGCCATTTCCATCAGTAAAGGAGAAGACTGTAATATCAGAAATATCACAGTATGATGATGATGGTAGGGATCGGTAGCCCATTGATTCAATAACAGACCCTGGCTATAGACCAAAAGACCTTGCGGCGTGGCATCTGTCCATCGAAAAACAGTCGTCGCTATCTCTGTTCATCCCTTATGAATATTCATATATAGTAAAAGAATTCCGTCGATGTGAGGGTAAAGGTCATAGTTGTTCTTGACGGAAACTTAGACAGATTTGACATAAGACTTGCATTCATTAACTGTATGCCATGGTGTGTCCGATGGTCAAGCAAGTATATATGGTTCTTAATTAGTTTTGGCGATATGAAACGATAAGCCACTCCATGGTGTATCGGGATCTCAAACTACGTATCTAACCAATCCTATGGCGTCTGAATTTGACCATGTCGCACTAGCGTTCTCACATATGAAGAAATAAAGCGGACAATACGTAGAACAACAGTTATGACGTTCGACAAAGCTAACCCTACAAAACATTGAAGATTATTTGCTACCTCGTTGTATGGGAAAGGTCTGTTGCACGATTTTTATTTTGAAAGATGCACTGTTGCTTTTCGTATGACACAATGAAGGCGGTCTTTGGAAAGAATAATGCGCTTTTGCCTACCGCGTAGTATTTGTTCGCAAAGTAAAGTTGGACAGCTATTCGTTATTCGTTATTCGAATAACGAATAACTGTCTTACTTTACTTTACCCGGCTAGAAGTAAAGCTAGACAGTTTTCAAGTAAACGTTTAACGCACAGATCTTTATAAATCATCTGAGAGTTTGACTGTAGATAATGAATTATTTTACTGACACCAAATATTCAGTTGCGATCACATTTACTTACTTTTTAACTCGGATGTATAAGAAGTAAAATATCAGAATAAGACACTTATATAATTAATTTGAAGAATAATACTAACGAGCGGAACGCGTCCAGAGCTCCAGGTAGGAAACTGATTCTCCGGGTCAAGAACACATCTTACATACATTGTCAGCCGCATACGGTCCCAGGCAGTGGGAAGACGTGCTCTTGCACGACTTTTGAAGGTGACTGCCATCTCAGTGGTTCCCATGGAACATTCCATAGCAATCTAATTACAATTGAAAGCGGAACGAACCTTCAGCATCGGTATTTGTTGGGCGCTATCAATCTTCACTTCTGGTGAGTATGTTCATCTATTAAAGTTGTTTTTCTTGTAAATTTCACCATCACAAACTCTCATAAAACATACATTGTGTGAATATGAATGCTTATATATGATGGTTCAGATCCATGAAAAAAGACCAATATACTATTGACATAGCGGAAAATGTCGCATGAAATATCACACGTTTTGAAAGAACCGCCACAGTCAACGCCATGTTTCAAACTTTCGGGTAATATCGGAAAACCGAGTTGCATCACATAACCGACATCGGCGATACCAGTATAGATCGGAACCTCCCGAGCGGTATCACGTGCTCAATATCGGCAATACCGGTACAGATCGGAATAGATCGGAACAGTTCGGGTATTTCCGAGCTATTTTAAACGTGTACACGTTAAAAAGATTTTTATGTTTTTAATTAAAAATACTTCCAGTGCTGCAACTTTATAAAAAGTGGTAAAAGGAGAAAGTTTGAACCTCTTACAGACGGAGAAAAATGTGTATACGCTTAAAGAGTTTTCACTATGACAAAATGAGCTAAAGTGATAGACCATACAACTTTAAACTACTTAGTGACATCGTTGATCTAAAGCTACCTACAAATACTCATTTTCTGGTAGTAATATAACATTAAGGTAAAAAATGTGTCAAATGTGTTTTAAATGAACTTACTTGCTGAATGCCATAAAGAAAGAGATGCGAATAAACAAGGGTGTTTTGTCAACATTTGAGAAAGGAATCTCTGTAAATTCAGAACTCACACGATGCTGCCCAGTGGAACGTATGTATAAACTAAAGCTCCCAGGACCCACAACGCAATTGTTACACTATAAAAGCAATGATATTTTGCGTAGTTGTTTTTGCGATGATATTTTTGGAGAATTTTTAAATTTTTTCAATTATTTCTGTCAATGAAACTTCTAGACGGCGTCTTTATTGATATCAATGTCATCGTCGCCTTTGACAGACAATCAGAGTTGGCGATAATGTTAGGCGTTTACGGGCTATCATTAGCCTAAACAAACCCATTTCTCATAATACCTTATTATCCTGTTTCTTCTCTGACGCTTTTCCTCTCGACAGATATTACTTTAACGTGTACACACTGACCATATAACGTGATTCTCGATAGTGATTTATAGACACAAATAGTCTCATTTTTTCTGAAACACACATTCCTGAAATTAAAGTGGCTTAAAGTAGCCAATCATTTTCGCATTTATTCGGGTTTTTTTTAAGTTTTTTTGTTCGATATATACGATTTAGTGATCTAGCACCCAAAGTGGACAAGAGTTCTACTATATAGTACAAGGAACACAACACGAAAATACTACAGTCTCCCAAAATACATATGTCCACAACATACACAACACATCGCATATAGGAGGTTTTCGTGCTGGTATTAGGCAAAATAACGGAAAAAACCCAGAAAGGTTTCTAGTGGCGGTCAAACAAATACCGATCGAAATTCAGGTCATTGGAATTTGTATTATGGGAACCACCCACGCTTCTCTACTTATTGTGTCAAAACGTTCAATTTTATATCTCAAATGCATATATGCCATTAATACATTAACAATGTGTGTTCATTAAGCTCGTTAATTAATCAGAAAATAGAATTGTGTTAGAAATATTTTGATATACAACCGAAAGCTCATTAAAAGAATCATATTTAAACATGATAATACGTTAACGACAGGCTAGTTTCCAGGTGACGCGGTGCCCGTGACATGACGTTATGGTTGGACGACGATCTTGATTCCACAACACAATAGCGTGACAGCACAATCAAACGACGATACTTATACCATAGGCACAAACAACACCGGAAGTACTACACAACACTTAATTGAATATAGTAATATCTGTAGGCGAGTGGGTGTAATTTGAAGACACGAGGCTTTGTCAGTGTAATGTCGACAGACTATCGGAGTAGTGGGAGTGAGGTTAACGACATGCAACATGAGATTGTTGATACGGTTACCATAGTAATGACGCGTGGAGACTACGTGAATAACCTTTTACTGTGAAGTTATCTCCGTTAAGAAAATCTTGTTAAGGTGATTTTATCTTTACAATGAAAGACCTTTTAAGGAGATGTTGTCTTCGTAATGAACGACATTTTAAGGTACAATCACTTATACAATTGTGTTTTAGTTAAAAAAAACATAAAACAACAATCAAGCAAAGCAACAAACCAAAATAGCAACAAAACAACAACGAAAAAAACACAATTGTTCACTTGAGTATATCAGAATAAAAATGTTATATCAAAAGTTAATTTGGTTTCAAGGTAGCAATAGTTTTACGTATGCATTGCCTTCCTAATACATATTTTTCTCCAATGATGGCGATATCTTAATGGTCAGTTGTCGAAGGTCGAAATGCAATGATTTCATTTCATTTGCTTATGACATTATCATATGACTACGATACTGGGATAAAATATATATATAAATAATCAAATGGTCAGATCTCTGAAACGAAATTTTAACTTTTTTCATCGACGGTTTTAAAATCGTATCACGTCTCTGTTGTCAGCGATAATGCATCACTGTCGTTATTGATCAACTTAACATCATAGTTTTCAGTCAGGCCGGATTTTCTTTTTGAAAGTAAAAGTGCTCTAACCAATTTTAATGGTATTCTTTTTTCATCGGGTGTTGAGCTAAAATGATCTCGAAAATATGAACTAGTCTTTGTTTTCTATTATTTGATTTCGCGCATGAATCGATATGCAAATATTAGAATTGAGGTAAATTTTTCATAGGGAACATACGTATAGAAGGGCGCGTTAATTTATTTTTTCTTTTGTCTTGAAGCACATGGATCTTCCTGACATAAAAACATTTTATGGTTTTAGACTGGATTCTGCGATAACTTTAACAGGTTTAGTATCATTTTGCCCTGGTCTGAATTACCTACATCTGTTGAGATGCCATTGAAACACATTACATCAATCAAAATTGACAGCAAATCAGTCAGTCTTACCCTCGTTGTTTGGTTTTCCCAATTAAATATTTCACAGCAGAAAGCCTACCCCTGTCCTCTGAAAGCGTCAACAGGTTATCGCGGAGTAATATAGTGTTTTTATCTCCTCCGTTATATCTTCCTTGTCGAGCCTGTGAAGGGACAACTTCGGTTTATTTTTAATCAGCGAGTTTCACCTGTTCTTGATCGAAAATATACTTTTTTGGTTAAAACATGCGACTATGATTTGATCCAATCACACAAGTGAAATCAATTCATATATAGAGGGGAGAGATACCATCTACCTTTGAGTTTATTCACACATTAATCTCTTTGGCCATATTAAATTCTTTGATGTTTGTTATCTTATAAGCTTGTCTTCGTTGTATTAGAAATCACGTCATTTTTTCTGACATCGTTTTTTCGATTCTCACAAAAGTTTGCAAACTAAATTTATTTTATAACCCAATGAAAGTGACATCAATGCTTAAAGTTATTTTTCCAGACTACTTGATAAAGTACAATACATTTACACATCAATTCCTTAGATTTTCCAAAGGATTATTTTTCCGAAGCAATACGCAACGTTAATGTTTTGATTGTGACTTAACGACAATGCCATAATTTTGCGCCATTCTCAGTTATGAAAGACACCGAGATTTCTATGGCCGTAAAGAAAATGTACCTTCACGGCAATATCATATTGTTGTTTAATCATTTGTAAAATTTCTACCAGAGTGGCATCCAGTCCATTGATGTAATATAGCCAATGGAATATCTAAATTGATAAAACTTTTTTGTGGTACAATGAATTTGTTTCATAGTGTATGGCAAGATTGTCAGCAATTTCACTGTGTGGCGTAATTCTGACGAATCGCCACAATAGCAAATATATTTAGTAATGTTTTGTTTTTATCTTTATTGTTCTCTATTTGAAAAAAGAACAGGTATTTTAACAATGTTTATTAGAATGGTCATTTTAGAGTCTAACCTTATATCTTGATTGAATATGGAATCATAATTATCATGATGTGAACATTCCATTATTTTGTATGTCATCATAAGGTGAATTTTCATGTTAATTTATGTTTAACATTCCGTGACAGATGTACCAAGCAAAACACCCAACCCGATTACATCATTGCAAACCAGTCGTCCTACTAAATTTGAGTTTGCGGGTTAATATTTTCGCGAACCAGTCGTCCTTCTCATTTTTTTGCGGGTTACACCGCCCTTGTATTTGTGCAACTAACATCATGTTAACATAGGATAGCATATCAAGATGACTGATATGTTATAAGCCGCATATGTAAGGGTTTACATTTTGGCGGATTTTGCCAAAATTAAAACTAACCTCAATGCCACTTTTTAAAAGCCCTTTTCACAATTCAGAACAGTCCCCACTGGTAGCAAAATGATATAAAATGGGTATCTTGAATGGCCGGTTTCAGGTTTTTGAAACAGGTGAGAAGTCTAACGGAAGTTTAATGGCAGCCATGGAAATTATGGACCTGTGAACAGGGGCATTGCCAAGGTGGAACACCGCACCTTTACTGAATTGCGCTTGAGTTAATTAAATTCACGGAATTGCCTTCAAAGTGATGCATAGTATGTGGTATTGATTGGTTATTGATTTTGGTTAATATTAATATCAAACAGATTGTCCGGTATTTTTTTTTATTTATTTATTTTTTTTGCACTAACGTATATAGTATATATCATATTTCATCATATATTTAGAGCACAAAAAAGTGAAAATTACTATTACTTATAAAATGACGTTATACACTTGAACTCTTAAATAACGAAACTTCTTCAAATCTTATTCAGTCATTAATAAATGAACTCCTAAACAAAGAAGCACCTCTAATTTTGACAGTCATTCATACAATATTAATATTTTTAAGATATATGTAAAGGTCGAGAGCATGAGTTGGTGGAATACGAAACTAATTTTTGAGATTGCGTCCATTAATCAATAATCAATGCAAAGACGACATTCAGGTAGACTATGAATGTCTGGTAAGTAAACTCAGATGAACATAATATGGATCTATATAGAGTATACAGTCATTTGTCAGGCAGGAGTGAACGTTCAGCTTCTTTTCACGTCAACAGTTCCATATAGATCCTGGTGCATTCTGGACATCGCATGGGTATAACGCAAAATTAAGCAGAAAACATGGAAAAGTCTGATAAATAAAAAAAAACACGTTATTGGTATAGAAAAGTAATAATGAAGTTGCAAAAATTGAAATTTCAAGAATGCTTCAACAATTCAAGGGAATGAAGATCATTTTATGTCACTCAGTTCCTGCAATGTAAAGGTCGAGAGCATGAGTTGGTGGAATACGAAACTAATTTTTGAGATTGCGTCCATTAATCAATAATCAATGCAGAGATGACATTCAGTTAAACTAAGAATGTCTGGTAAGTATACACAGATGAACCTCGAAGCCGATTTAGCATCACGCCAATGACTAACACTTCCCCCAAAGACCAGAGCACGGTATGCCTAACTTTCATAATAACCTCGGTCAGTGCCAGGGCAAATCACTGAGGACATAGACAATGTAGTCGTAATGAGTAGACATCGAAAGGAAAATCTAATACAAGTAAAACAAACAAGGAGTCATACAATAAGAATGTGTTAAAGGTGAAGCATCAGAACTAATGGCGAAGATAGAGGCAAACTTGTGGGATATAATCAAAATTTAAAAAAAGTCTTTTCAAATGTGAACGAGATTTATATTTAGAAACGATTGAAATTATTTTTCTAACAGAGAGTGATGGGAAACGTTTAAAGATGATCGACTATGTTGTTTCGGAAGTGTCAGCATTTGATCAGCAATCTGAATTTAGACAACATTTCTAAATTTCGACCAAATTAAGATATCAACGCTGGCCCTGCAGGTAGGAAGTTAGAATTGTAACTTCTGCTCTTCTTGCATGATCGTAAAAGGCGACTAATTTTTTTTCTAATTAACTTTCGTCTTCTAAACGTCTCCCTTGACACCACTTCCCTTTGGCCTTTGGTTGAGCGCTTGCCTCTGTTAGGTAGTCTCTGGGTTTTGCCCCTGGCCGAGGCATACCAAAGTCTATAAAAGTGGTAGTTTCAGCTCAACATACCGGGAGTGGGACGACTGGTTCTAATTAGAAATAAAAGTGTTTAGGTCTTTATCATACCCGAATAAAACACCTTAGTATAACGTCCATCACTTTAACAATGCTGATACTATTGTCAAGATCAATGAAACCGTGCTGATATTCTTATCGAGATCACATTTCAAAGAGTTTCTTTTTTATTTCTTCACGTTCAATCAGAAGTAAACTCCTTGTTAAACCTTTAAAAGCAAACAGATGATAAAATGATAGGAAGGTCAAGAGGTTGTAGTTATATAACGTACCAATGGATCAATATCGTCGAGTCCTGCGGTATAATTACATGTTATGTCAGCAAACTCCTACAGGGAGGCGACATTCAAATGGGTGATTAAACGATAGATGAATTCCATACGTCTTACGTACAAGAACGTAATAGCAATGTATTTCCCTTGATAAAACCGTGAAGATATCAACAATAATAGGAACAGATTTCAACATCAATCAAAATATAATTTGATAAATAGGGTTAAAGTGCAGTATAAAAATATTTATTTTTAAAATATTGATATGCAATTTTTTATGAAAACAAATGTACTGAACATTCTCATTCGTAAATAAGAATTCATATTCTGGTAATAAATATGACAAAACAGATCCCTAAGGAGAAAAGCAAAATGAAAAAATAGTATGAATTGATATCATATCAAAATATCAAAATGCAATCGGTATGGACGTTTTCATAGTGCGGTAACCCAATATAAAGAACCATCTTGAAAAAAACTGGCTTACGATGTAACGTGTGTTTCTGACTAAACGCAATTAACGTTCTCAATTGTAAATAAGAAAAGACGAGCATTCTGATTTAATTTGATATTCAATGTATCACTTGATGCGTTTACATTAAATGGTTAATACAAACGTAAAGTACTTTAAAAGGAGAAAGCCTAGCATTGCGCAGCAAATCTAATATATAAGAACATAATGAGCATTTAAATCATATAATATTTAAGGAAAAGAAGTATTTTTTTATCATATAGAAAATTAACACATATTTACGATTTTTTTTCACAAAGCTACAACAACTTACATTTCTAAGAATTTCATGTCAAAATGTGCTGCAAAAATTGAGTGAAAGTGATCCATTTTTCCCGACGTCACTTCTCGGAACAGCCAATGGAAATAGCTCCAAGTTATAATTATAACACTAGTCACTGGTTATTATGGATATATTCAGATTGTGTGTCAATCTCCAATGAATGCAAAATATTATTATTGGTGAATTTACCAACATAGGCATGTTATGTCAAATAGTTAGAGGGACAATTCACTCACGCTAATTATTTTACATAACCAAGAAGCAAAATATGGCATAAATGTATTGTTCTACATTTCTTATGAAACATGTAACATAAGATATTGACAAATTCCACGTCATTGTTTAGTATTTTAATTGATACCGTTCTAATTACAAATCGTTGATCAATACGATTAAGCAGGTACAATGTGTACGCTGTACAAATATCCGAGCCAAAGTCACGCACGTTAAACAAATGAACTACATAACCACTGTGGAGGTGATATAATGATTTTTTAGGCAAGACAATTTACCTAATAAGGTAAACACGCGTCTGTCAGAGCGATTTGAGCTGTTCTAGACAAAAGTAGCATTACTCTACGAGCAAGGGACTGGGTTCGGCATACAAGATATTCGACCACAATGTGTAATGGCGGACAGCGAATGAGTTTGAACATTTCACACGCATTTCACCACCATGGGATTTTCTGACATATCACAGTAAAACCGACTGATCTAATTTCCATTAGAACTGGGGGTTTTCCGATATATATACAAATTTTAATGTTCTTGTAGAATGAATTGTCCCTTTAAGTGAACTCTTTATATTTATCTTCTTTTGATATGATGTGAACAGTAAAAATGTTATTTTGCTTGCATTAGTTAAGATTTTGTAAACCATTTATCTATTGATCAATCGCCACCAGGCCCGTGTACCTATTCATTATCGCAGTAAATGTTGTAGCATACAAAATACAGGTTATATAATCAAATTAAATCATAAATTATATACCTTTTTATTATTATGTCTGTATTTTTTTTTTACAAAATTTAATTTGCTTGCGTGTTGAATGATATTTTATGTTTCCCGAATGATTTCAAAGATTTATACATAACAAATGCCGAAATACTCTGGTCCATTGCCTAACTTTAAATGGTTATAATTTTACGTCTTATCAACAGGAACGATCATTCCGGACGACATTTGCATAACAATGGTATCGTGGTAATGGTCAATAACGGTCAGTATTCGACAACTGCCACTGTAATCCTTGTGTCTATGAGAGGACTAAGAGATTGCGACCATGGTAATAACTTCTTGCAAAGAGCTGTTGTATATATTAGTAGCAAGGCGAATATATGTACTTTAGCAGTTCAGATATAATTGAACAGAATATTAAGTTTTGACCTGTGTACTGCACATATAATTAATCACTTTTTCTTGATGATATCAAAATTTCCCATATAACCTCCAAGCTATATTTATCCGTTTTCTGCGTTTGAAGTACGTTTCTCGCAAATGTACAATTTACAAATTGTCATCAATGATTTGAAAAGGGATTGAGTAATCTATATGTTTTACCATTGATTCTGTTTTTCCTATGTCCCTCAAAGGAAAACGTATTGACCTCTCTACTCCATCATGATGCTTTTGTGTCATGAATAATTTGCCAGTGTCCTTTTCTTTAAGATCTGCGCATTGCCGCCGTGGCACCGATAACAGTTTGATTAAGTAGATACCGTATTACAGCGAGCTAAAACTTTACTAGGACGACTTTTGCAATCATCTTTCGACAACATTGCTTCAAGATTCTGGAAACAGCCTTCAAATTTAGCCTATCACAGAACAGTTATTTGCCAAGCAATAGCCTAAGATTGTTCATGATCCTAGAACCATATTCATACTCGTATTATATGAAATTATTACACCTATCGATAATTCATCAGGTTGCCCTTTTAGCAGACTAAATTGTATGGTTGTTGGTTTACAGGGCTTTGCGTCCTATCGAGAGCCAGGTTCATACCGCATCCTCCAAAATTAAACAGGCATTCAAACACACATTGCATAGAGAGGACGAATAATAAGTACTCCAGAGAGTTTCTCACTTCTGTTATCATTTTATTTGCCAAAAAAGACCCATACTTTAGGTCGATCTTCAATGAATGCGAAAATATTATCATCCATTACATAACGAACATGTATATGTCCTATTTAATTATTAATTGTAATATTTAGATTTTTTGATATGACGTGAATGGTAAAATGTTATTTTGCTTGCATTAGTTAAGATTTTGCAAACCATTTATCTATTGACCAATCGCCACCAGGCACGTGTACCTATTCAATATCGTAGTAAATGTTGTAGCATACAAAATACATATTTTGCAAAACATTTATCTTTTAACTGATCGCCGTTAGGCATGTAGGCATATTCAGTGTTGAAGCAGATGTCGTAGCATATAAAAAATAAAATGCAAAGTCACGTGCAGTACCCAGATGTTTTGATTGACAGCTGACGATCAAGTTTTTATTCCATTATTACAAATATGCAGAGTATAATAAAACTTTGTTTGTTTGTTTGATTCAATTAACGTCCTATGAATATTCTGGGTCATTTAAGGTCGATCTTGCATGTATGTGGTGTGTTGCGTGTGTATTGTGCGTGGTACTTATCTTTTGGGAGATTGTGGTATTTTCGTGGTAGTCTTGAACTAGAAGAACTCTTGTCATTTCCATTGTGATATCCCACTGAAGCATGCCGTCGAGGACACCAAACAAGAACATCCGGTCACATGATACTGCTAACGGGCAAACCAGTCGTCCCACTCCCTGTATACTGAACACTAACAAAAAGACACTTTTATCAAATAAGAAAGGAATGTGAGTATTTGAACGTGGTAAATCAGTTTTCTATTGATTGTTTGTGTCAGATTCTACGATAGCTTAAGAATTGATGCGACAAATCTACTTTAATGTTCGTTTTCACCAATCTGCCTAAATGAAGTAGTCACTAAATTTGAGAGAACGAAATCATTCAGAGTATGGCCAAATTCAAACAGACAGATTGATAGATTGGTGTAAAGTCACGACATGCATGATGAAAAAGGAATTGAATAATGTAGTAAAAGAACGATAGGCGAGAGCAGATTCCAATAATGTGTGGACTGGATATTTCGTTATTGGATTAAGATGCAAGACAATTTTATAACAAATTGAATTCTTTCTTCATCCTGTTCAACTAATGACGATCTTAAGACCATTATTATAATTTTTTGACAACATCATCAGCTAGAACTGACACCGTTTTTTTATGTAAGCAGCAACAACACTGTGTCAATTAATCCTTTAGTGAACCTGTAACGCCATACGTGACAATTACCACGACCATTTAACATTGCATCACGGAATTATGCTTGAAAATTGGCGATATTAAAATCATGTCGATACGGTTCCCGGCGGGAATTATGTCATTTCCAGGAAAGAGAACGTGATAACCTTAGTATAACACTACAATTTAATTCACAAATGGAATTTGTAATCGACATGAACTTTATTCTGTATAAAGTCGTTTAAAAACAGTATCTGATTGGAATTTTTATGCTAATTTACGTCACCAGGTTGTGCTTCCGACTAATTCATGAAATAATGATTCCCGTTATAATTTAAATCAGTTATATTTTGTAAAACTATTATCATTTCGTTATGTTTAATTTGCGTTCGACGACACATAATCACACGAAATAATTTTCTCTATGAGTAATGTTCTGATACTTCGTAATAATCGCAGTAAAATAAATTATCCTAGACTCTCCTGGAGATAAAGAATAAACGATGATTAATGTTCTCTAACCAAACAAGGCATCATCATTGTTCTGTACAGTTTTATATCAATGTTGACGTTTTAATCCTCATTTTGTTGATTGTAGAGTGTCCTCAGTCCCATGTGTAAATAGCATTGACGTTTATTTACTCCAGGGTACAAAGATCAAAGGTCACATGAATAATTCATCACCCAAATCCCTCTAATTTGATTGGTTCCGACAAACACTTGGGAGTAAAATGTTATCCAATCAGAAAAATCCTTCTAATTTGATTGGTTCCGACAAACACTTGGGAGTAAAATGTTATCTAATCAGAATAAACTGTTGGAGTAGAAACATTTGTTATGAGCGCAGCTATTTTTTTCTGATGATATTGCGATTTATTTTGATTTCCCTTTGCAGGAGTTCACACCTTTGTTAATTGATGCGCAGATTGATGTATTTTGATAAGGACCACAACAAATGCAACGTAAGTACCCAGGGGTATATATGTGCGAGTACGATTTACTCTTGGGACTGAGGATAATGCGAGAGGTTTTAATCAGTTTAATGCCTAAAAACGCAAAACTTTAATTCCATTATTGAGCTATCTGCTTTTCAATCTTTCTAGTTTTTAAGATTAAATCTAACCTTGTTTTATAATGTTATCGACAGCGTTGTTGAATGATGGTCATATTTTTGTGACGTGCGGGTTTCTTGTAATCTAATGATAGCCATCCTGAAAGTGACACACATTCGTCTCGTTAAAACTGCTGCCCACATAAGTATAAGCGTACAGAAAATACTGAAAGGTGCGAGACAGTGTACTGTCTATCAGATAATAATAAATGTGTTGAATTCATATTTTATAACAAAATCTATTTTCAAGACCTTGCAATCTAAAGTACAGTTATTTACGATCATGAGTTCATTCAAAATAATTATGAGTGTATATGACTCAATACGAGTATATATGTCGTTAAACAAGTGATGTCTATACGCCAGCGTACTTTTCAGCATTCCATGTATTGCTTATTGCCTTTGCTTTTGCTTTCTATAGAGATTCATATAATAAAATCTTAGCTGCTATCTATAAAAAGATCTCCGATTCGATATCCGAAGGGAACTATTTGACGGTCAGTGTAGATGGCACTTTGATTTACTAGGGAATACGTGTTAGTCTAACTCCAATTCTTAGAGATGCTATCACTTAAATGATTCACAGGCCAATATCGACTACTTCCCCCATGGAATTACCTCGATAGCGTTGAGGTGAGATAAAAAAGGCTGGCGATTTACTGATAAGCAAATTTTGGACCTCAAGCTCTGCAAGTAAACTCTTTTTTTGTCTTGTAATATCTATAAAACGTACCGATAATAAAATCGTGAATTCAACACTAACACCTTTGAACTGATTTTGCTTTTGAAATATTTGATTGAATTTCATTAGAGCATTGTTTTAAATAAAATAGATAGGGTTTATCTTCAATAAATAGTAAATCGTTAGTACAAGTAAAAGACACACTAACATCCAAAAGACAGGGTTTTCCCAATACAGTATTCAATATCATAACATGAGAAAATTCCAAGAAATACTTTTCAATCGCTCATCGTAAAACACCTAAATCCTTGCGATGACTTCTTATATTTTATGTCAAATGTCTTCCACTCTCCATCGTTTCAAACTTGAGAGACATAATCTAAAAGCACACCTTTGACATCATCGAACTTCAAAGATTACTATCACTGACGTTATATTCACTCAGATACTATGGCAAAACTGAAGATTATATGTGGGAGAATCGATGAGACAGGTACATTGTAATGCGGTGCTTTAATGTAAATCAAAATCATCGAATAACGGTAAACCGGAACTTCGAAGTTAGACGTCGATCGCTTTAATTTTCATTTTATTCATTTTATTGCAATTTAAAATTAATGTGTGACAAAATATATGTATAAAAGAGGGAAATATTTGATTTCCTCGATCAGTCAATAGTGGAAAGATTGGTCTCTTGTCTCCGTTAAGATCCACAAAGAGATGACAAAAAGAAAACACTAGATCAACTGCTTCTCTAGTAGGCCTTAGTGTTATAGTTAACATTTCGTTTGAGAGAAATATTGTCAATATGAAGTGAGTGGGACGACTGATTTGCCTATTGTCAGTATATAATGTGAGAGAGCGAGGGTGTGTTGTTCGTTGTCTTGAGCGGCATACTTTAGTGGGATAGCACTATAAAAGGTCAATAGTTCCAATATTACAAGGAGACACGATATGAATGAATCTCAGTCTCCTGAATCATACAGACATTGCATACAGGTGGCCCAGTATTTGAGTAAATGACTTTGGGCCGCGGTGGCCGAGTGGTTAAGATGTCTCGACATATTACCACAATCCCTCCTTCTCTGGATCGCGAGTTCGATTCCCACGTGGGGCAGTAACCAGGTAAGATCGTTGTCGGTGATTTTTCTCCTGGTACTCCGGCTTTCCTCCACCAATAAACCTGGCACGTCCTGACACGACCCTGGCTGTTAATAGGACGTTGAACTAATAAACCCACTTACATGACTCGAACTGTGATTTGCACGTTAATTCAAATCGATAAATTTTCTTTAAAAAAATCTTTAAGCCATTATATCCAATGTGACCTTACACATTGCGACGTCCTATTTTAGGTAAAGATAAGATAATATAAGATTTAAAGCCGATGGATATCCTTGTAGCAAGCAGCATTCAATTTTCAAGATGAAGCTAAAATAAACTATAAGTGTTATAAGTATATAAATATACCGTTAATACAGAGACCATTCGGGAGTGTTACATCTGGATAAAACTGTACCACGACAGGGCCTCACTGTTGATGATGATTTTTATCAAATTCTGGAGTCGGCATTAAAATGTTAAACTGTTATTTATGATGACACAATTGAATATAAATAATAAAAGGTAACTAAATATTTTGTATCATCGTCCTCGAATATGTAAAACAATACATAGAAAATCAAACGCATTATAGATTGGATCAGATTTATAACATTACTTGATTATCGCTATGTAAATATTTTGTATCATAAGGGATTTTCCTAACTACGTTGATATATGCTTCATTATTTATCTAATTAGCGCCCTAATAGACTGTGAGTTCAGCGCAGATTTCGGACTTGACAGTAAGGATGGGTTTATGAAAACAGACTTGTCAAAACAATATGCCAATGGTCAGACTGTTCTACGAAATTGCCGTCAAGTATCACTCGAAAGGCCCTGTTTTCTTTGGTAGTCACGTGACTAATGTAAGGAGCCGTGCAATGTCCACTGACCAAGCCAGTTTGCGTTATAATTCCCTACCTTGATTGAATGGCCATAGGATAGCAATTTAGAAGTGTTTATTTTCCGTGGATGGGTATTCCGGATGTAGGTCTCTACATAATCGATAAGGACTAAATGAAGCGAAAGAAGGATCGTTTTAAGACGTTCGTTTAATAACATTGGACGACGTGACTGCCATATAAATAGCATCATATCCTGGCGACGTGGGGCACGAACCTTCAACTCCAAAATGGGTTCCTTCTTATTATACTAATGAATAATATATTTCTTCTCTCTGTGTTTATGTTTTACACCTAAAACATAATCTATTTACCGCACAGATGATAATTTCTGAAACTTTTTCGTTCATGAATATTATTTTTTTTCTCGTTTTGTGTCAAATCCTGAATTGCTTGACCTAAGGAAGCCACTGGTTATACAGTATTCATATTTTGATAAAATCGAAGTTACAGACACACCACCCATTTTTCGTTGTTTTTTTCTCATTTTAATCGTATATATCTTTTGTACACTGAAACATAGTCCTATCTATTCTGTACAGTATCAAACGTAATATCATCTGAAGATTATCAACAATCCACAGACTGTTTTAATCAGGTTGTTTTACATTTACTTAACTGTTGTATCAAGATATTTTTAATGAATTTTGTTAAGATTACTAAACAGCATTAACCATGGCTAGAAGATTATGATTAAAAAATATTTAAACATATTTACTGTAAGTGTCTTTCATGAGGTTGTACTACTAGGTTGACAAAAGTTTCGCTATCTCAAAAAGACACAAAAACATATCACAGTCACCGCAAGCACTTAAATAACCACACACGCCCACTTGTGACACCTGCTTTCCTGTTTACAAATTATCATTATTGTGTTTCAGGATGCGAAGCTAAACAAATTCATTACATTCTATGAATGGATTTGCCTACGTTCAATTACCCTGATCATGAATGGCCCCGTGTTCATGGGTAATGATACTAAAGAAGAACGCTCTCCTGTGAGTATCAGCTGACCAAAATGGCAAAACTCTTGACATAGTTGTCGCGCGCTATTTTCGGACAAATTACACCGACATTAGTTTCATCAACTAAGCTGTCAATCACCACAGCCGAATAACAGTCTCGAAGAACAACAATATAATAAATTCCAGAACAGGACTATAAAAATTGGCATTATTATCCATCGCTATCCCAATTACTTACAAACAGCTAAAGTTTAGTGGCTTTGCTCGATTGCTGTATTTTCCAAACACTCGTAAAAGAAACATGAAATCAGTTTTTCCTGAATACTTTTTGTCCGTGACTTAGGTTATCATGTTAAACGTTCCATTAACAGCTAGGATTCCATTTAATACGTTGTGGTATATCAGATAATGACAATAATTGCAAGAAATTATCAATTTACTACTAGCTACGAATATGTGAAAAAATAACATGAAATGTAGTTCACAGATACATCTTTTGTTTTGTCCTTCAATCGTTAATGTGGGCAGAAACTAGGGCGAAAAACATCAACATGGACGTAATGGTTATTGATTAATTAATCGATACTTACAAGTCTACGATTTTCATTTTTTTTTCAAAATATACAATTAACGTTACATATTTTTCATAACTGAATACCATTTTCATTTCGATATATCTTGCTTTTGTGACAATAGTATCAATACGCTAATAATGAGCATTTTTACAAGAAGGTTGGTGTTACATGTATGGTTGTCTGTTTTGGAGGCCGCGACATATTAATGTTATGTCCTTTTGTAACAGATAGTCTTTTTACAATGCCTATCTTACCAAAGCATGCCATCAAAGACACACACCACCACACTCCACCCTATCACACCATACTGACAACAAACAACCCCGTCGTAAAACTTAGATGAAATTAAAATTATAATAAATGTGCTGGGTATTGGATAAATAAATTGATATTCCACCAGTGGTATATGACCTTCCGATCTTTTGCTTGGTTGAGATTTTAAACTTTGTTCAGAACTATTTTTTCTCATTGTTACGTCGCAAACTGTGAACGTCATCAATAATCGAATGTTGTCATGCTACTGTGCATGCGATCGCTGCCTCTAGAACAAATCGCTGTTGAACAAAATGTCTTTTGGTCAGTGTTGTATCTTGCCGTACCAGACCCCTGCGTGTGCTTTAGGTAGAGTTAACGCAATTGGGTATAATTTGAACTTGGTTACAATGGTTTGATGATTATTTGGTGGAAAGTAGATGTCACTTTGCTGTAAACATGTCCGAATATAGTTCGACAATGATTAGTTTATTGTGTAAGTACAGAAATATAGAAATAAAGATTCAAAAAGACGTTCAGTTAGCTTATACTTATAGGTGGTAAAATTATGTATGATTTGCACAGTATAGATATAATAGAATTTCGCCACGTTTCTATCAGATATGTTTCAAAAATGTGAAATGATTTTTTCAAATAATTATCACGTCTAATTATGACTATTCTTACTACTTGTATATGTAGTAAATTGATTGGGTTAATTGTGTGTATATCAATATTAAAGTGTTAATTTTTTTGTTGATTTTTATTTTCTATTATTATTATTCTTTTATCTACTATTATTATTATCATTATATTATTGTCTATTAATTATTTTGCACCACTATAATGCACTATATATAGTACTAAAATAGTTGTATGTACATTTACTCAGCTAGTTGTCACATCACTTACATTATTCTTTGTACAGATTAAGCCATGTTGAATATTGTATTACATGAATGTTATTCTATTTATGTAATCTTCAAATTGGAGGAAATAAAGAGAATAATAATAAAGATATCACTACACCTTATTGGCGTATGTGGGTAGATAATTTGGCCTACAGGTATATGATTTAATTGTAGAATCATGTCACATTACTCGGGGTATTTCTATATGGAATTTATTTCACACTCCTTAGTTATATATATATATATATTTAAATAACTCACTCATGTGAAATAATTTCTATATCCAACCACTACTCTTTGTGTAACCACTGCATATTATACAGATATTGGTTTGCGAAACCAAAATGCAAATCATCCAGATTGAGTGACAGGCCAAGGTATCAATAAAAACAATATGTACCGGAACAGAACAGCTAAAGTTTAAGCGTTTTGGTTCGATTGCATTATTTCAAAAAAGTCATTAAAAGAGCATTAAATTTTTGTTTTCTAAATATCAACTGTTGTAGTTGTTTTGTTATAGTGTTTCATCCGATAAAGATATTCCATTTTTATACCCCTAGGTTGGAATACATTCACATAAATATCAATTTACTTCTTGAAATTAGATTTGAAACCATAAAATAAAATTGCATCAGATAGATAAATCATCCGTTTTGGCTTTTCATTGCCTATTGGGGCCAGATAAATGAACGAAAACGCTGAAATTATGAACATAACAACTATTGATTTATCAATTAACACTGTTTGACTGAGCAAATAATACTTTTAGGATTTCAATACAATTATGCACTTTAAATATACCCATCATAAAACCAACAGAACGGTGCATTTTCCCTTTCACGGTTCGTGATGACGCATGCACATCTTATCCATATGTCATCAACGGCCTGCAGCAAAGGCGTTAAAATTGTATCTGCTCCCCCCATTGCATGATCCAGAGCGTAACGTTCGGTCCGCTAGCCGAGATACACCAAAGACTATAAAAGTGGTAGTTTCTGCTCCTGCTTAGCGCTCAGTATAGAGGGAGTGGGACGACTGGTTTGCCCGTTGTCAGTGCAATGTGTCTCTGGTGGCATGCTTCAATTAGATAATATTATAAAAAGGGCAAGAGTACCAATATTACAGATACACAACACACGCATACTAGCGTCTTCCTTCCAAAACACGCTCACTCTTCACACACACGCAGTACTCAGCACTCGTGGTATGAATTAAATCTAATGAATCACTTAACCAATCATATGTCATCATACATTTAGCAACTCAAAATAATATAGAGGTTAAGCAACCTTACGTGTAGGTGTACGGGTACGTGTAGACGGGGAATTCTTAGATTTAGCGTGTATGACGTCATCATTTTATGTTTCCTCGTATCTGCTACACGTTGTCATAACTTGTAGGGCGGCGATTCCACGTAAGCATAGCTATCTAACATCACTCCATACACGTTCACGTCGTAAAACGTCGTTCTCATGACGTAAACAGATAATGCCACCGTGTACGTCTACCTGTAGTCTACACGTACCTGTAATGGCTAACGAACAAAATATAAATAATGTTAATTGACGGAGCGTTTCAGCGTGATAGCACTAAACTCACGAACAAAATATAAATAATGTTAATTGACGGAGCGTTTCAGCGTGATAGCACTAAACTCACGAACAAGATATAAATAATGTTAATTGACGGAACGTTTCAGCGTGATAGCACTATACTCACGGAGCGTTTCAGCGTGATAGCACTATACTCACGAACAAAATATAAATAATGTTCATTGACGGAGCGTTTCAGCGTGATAGCACTATACTCACGAACAAAATATAAATAATGTTAATTGACGGAGCGTTTCAGCGTGATAGCACTATACTCACGAACAAGATATAAATAATGTTCATTGACGGAGCGTTTCAGCGTGATAGCACTATACTCACGAACAAAATATAAATAATGTTAATTGACGGAGCGTTTCAGCGTGATAACACTATACTCACGAACAAGATATAAATAATGTTCATTGACGGAGCGTTTCAGCGTGATAGCACTATACTCACGAACAAGATATAAATAATGTTAATTGACGGAGCGTTTCAGTGTGATAACACTATACTCACGAACAAAATATAAATAATGTTCATTGACGGAGCGTTTCAGCGTGATAACACTATACTCACGAACAAGATATAAATAATGTTAATTGACGGAGCGTTTCAGCGTGATAGCACTATAATGACGGCAATACTAAACGTCTTCACGAGACAACACACAGAAAACCACACAGACGCATCCACAGCGACCACATGGGATCTGGAGACCGGCCTTAGATGTCACCGGCCGTTGGTATGACATTTAATGAAATAAAACCAGACTAATACTCGCGAGACTAACGCTTTATGGGTGGGGCCTGTGGCCTGGAGTATAAACAGGAGCACTTGGCCAGACTATGGTTAGAAGATAACAGTCACCACGTCGTCCTGATAGCCATCGAAAGCCGGTCTGATTATGGTGAGTAACCAATTTCCATAATAAAACTAAACACATTTCCTCCGTGATGGGATAACAACATTGAACTTAACCTTATGAAGGCGATAGCAAATCAATTTGAGATGAACCAAAGTCCCCGCAATGAATAAACGTTCTGGTGTAATATTTTCTTGTTATTCCAGCGGAATGACAGGATAAAGGAATACTTCCATGGAAGATTACGTTAGGTTTGTTTGTAAATTCATCACTCGCTTTAGCTGGGGGCGTATGAGGACGGCACTTTCGGAGAGACGATCCAGACCTATTAAATATTATACGTGGAAGCGACCGGTACAGTTGAAAGATACTGCTTGTGGTCAAACTGCGGACACCAAAATTTAACTCGAGGCTTGGCAATTAGCAAGATATGACCAAGAAATTCAGACACTCCTCATTACATAACGAGTTTTTTTTCGGCAACTCCCATGACATCCTATACAGATAACAGGAGATGCGCTGTATCACCTGAACACCCATTGGTTTATTACCATTGTTTGTAGTGTCTCCGTTACACGTTGCTTCATCTGTAAGGGACGTCGCCGTCTCTTCTAAACGCTTATTTTAAAAGTTCTCGCTGTCGGTGTCTTACTTTTTGAAATTGCAAATGAAACCGTCAACCTCAAAGCCATACAATTTACTGTTATTCGTTTCTTTTGATGTATATCACAGAACCACACGACCTGTCGCATCTGTTAACATACATATAGAACCTTCAGTTTTGGTATAAAATAGTCCTGGGGTAGATATTACATCAGTGATAGTAACCCCTGGAATATCGAGGATATGTAAAGATGTCTCGACACATTACGCAAGCTCTTGGCATTTATGAATTTGTCTGGTAATTACAGATTTAATCAAATGTCGTTATGATTACCTCGACACCCGTCCTAATATGGTCATAGGTGTTAAATTCTTTCATGTCACCGTTCCAAATACGGTCATAGTTGTATCTACCTTGACACCCGTCCTCATATGGCCATAGATGTTGTCTTCTTTCATGTCCCCATTCCAAATATGGTCATAGTTGTGTCTCCTTTAACCTGCCCTACCTTATAATGTCTCCTTAGACATCCATCCTCATATGACCTACATTTAGATCCCTCTTTCCCATACTCTACATTTACGCGTCTCTCTTGACACCCGTCCTCATATGACCTAGATTTAGATCTCTCTTTCCCATACTCTACATTTTCGCGTCCCCCTTGACATCCGTCCTCAATTGACCTAGATTTAGACCACTCTTTCTCATACTCTACATTTCCGCGTCTCTCTTGATATCCGTCCTCATATGACCTAGATTTAGACCTCCAATTTCTTATACTCTACATTTGCGCTTCTCCCTTGACATCCGTCCTCATATGACCTACATTTAGATCCCTCTTTCCCATACTCTACATTTTCGCGTCCCTCTTGACATCCGTCCTCATATGACCTAGATTTAGACCTCCTATTTCTCATAACCTACATTTTCGCGTCTCTCTTGACATCCGTCCTCATATGACCTAGATTTATACCTCCCATTTCTCATACTTTACATTTTCGCTTCTCCTTTGACACCCGTCCTCATGTGACCTGGATTTAGACCCTTACTCCCCATACTCTACATTTTCGCGTTTTTCTTGAAATCCGTCCTCATATGACCTACATTTAGATCCCTCTTTCCCATACTCTATATTTTCGCGTCTCTCTTGACACCCAACCTCATGTGACCTGGATTTAGACCCTTATTTTCCATACTCTACATTTTCGCGTCTCTCTTGACATCCGTCCTCATTTGACCTAGATTTAGACCTCCTCTTTCCCATACTCTACATTTTCGCGTCTCTCTTGACATCCGTCCTCATTTGACCTAGATTTAGATCCCTCTTTCTCATACTCTACATTATTGTGTCTCCTTTATATGAGCCTGGATAAAGAAACGTCCCCCTTTATAATATCATTGATATTACACTATCACTTATCCTAAAATTATAGTGTAATTTTCCCCGTGTGATCCTGGCGTTACGCAAGACAAACCCGCCCTTATATCGTCTAGCATCAAGATGTTTCACTTAGTATTATAGTATATGGGATTGTATGTCCTCATAGCACAATATGTTTTAATTATCAAATTATTTTGTTACACAAAGATGTTAAATGTCAATAGGATTGGACAGCGGTCATAGCCTATCTGAGTTATAAAGTGGGTTCATTTCTTGACATTTTGAAACGAATATCATTGGTTAAAATTCCTGACGTATTGTGGTGGAAGAAAATGCTTTGTCGTTACCATATTCAAATAGGAGATACTATCATATTTTTTTTTAATTGACTCAAAATATATTAAGAGTTATCTACTCTTGTCATACGTACAACAAACGAGGGTAATATGTAAGAAGAATATCCCCTGGGAAAGAAGTTGTGTTATGGGACTAAGATTGATGCGATATCCCCGATACATCAGAGTATAGCGAGAAAACCTGTCCTCATTATTCATTGTCCTTGGGGAATTTCTGTCCCCAAACAAGTTTTTTTCTGATGCGATAAATTGATGGAAGTGGTCTCATAGAATAGAATCCGGTGATCATGATATGGTATAGCACCATTCCCTCTTTATGATATATACATATATATTCGCCCATTCATCATCGCTGGGGCTTTCAGACAATGTGACACTATCACAAAGTGTTATAGATATTTCCACGGTCGCATACAATTAGCATAGAATTGTCTAAATTTGTTTGGCAATGTCTGATTTTTTCCGGAATAAGACGACGTTTTTAGAGTATCCCACGAGAATTAAGTTATACACTCGGCGTTCATATTGATATCACCATTGGAAGGTCTACCACAGGCATTTGGTTCTATAGACATCTTTCTCTCTTTATATAATCTAATACTGTGGCCTTGGGCTTGACAGAGTATTACATATATACAGAGAGAAAAATGTATATAGAGGCAAACACCTGTGGTTCTACAAAGGGGTACCGATTAATCTCGTTCTGATATAGCTATAAGTTTTCATTTTTCTCTTGAGTTCACTCTTAAAGCATACAAAGTTGCTGAAGCATGAGGCTTGGGTTCCAAACACCGCAGTGATACTGGTGTATCAGTTTAGGGCTTCAAGCCTCGCAGTGATACTGATGCACCAAACCTCACAATGTGATAATGATGAATCAAACTGGGATTGCAAGACCAAAGACTGATGTATTAGATTGGAGGCTTTGAACATCGCATTGATACTGCTATATCAGATTGGAGGCTTCAAACATCGCAGTGATACTGATGTATCAGATTGGAGGCTTCAAACATCGCATTGATACTGTTGTATCAGGTTGGAGGCTTCAAACATTGCATTGATACTGCTGCATCAGATTGGAGGCTTTAAACATCGCAGTGATACTGATTATCAGATTGGAGGCTTCAAACATCGCATTGATACTGGTGTATCAGATTGGAGGCTTCAAACATCGCATTGGAGGCTTCAAACATCTCATTGATACTGCTGTATCAGATTAGAGGCTCCAAACATCGCTGTGATACTGATTATCAGATTGGAGGCTTCAAACATCGCTGTGATATACTGATGTATCAATCTAGTTTCTCTGATTTTAACCTTGAAGTTATTCAAATGTTATATTCTATAAAGTGTTTTTTTCTATGAGCAATCTAAATCTAAAATCTAAATCGTAATCTAAATCTATAGCAAATCAAAATATATACAAATCAATATTTTTGAATCAATGCTGAGTTAAATGTCTTGAAGATCTTCTTTTCCAAGAAATCAAAACGCCATTGTGACATGAAATGAAAAGCCAACGACGTTTTGCAATTATTTTATGAGATAAGGATATTTTTTAAAAATTTAATTTGAACATGTTTGTTATAAGCATGATTGAATGAATAAACCCTAAACGCCAAATATCGAAGCCAATGGTTCTTATTTATTTACTTCTATACAAACCACAAGCTGGTTGAAACAATAAACAAACAAGAATAAATCTGAACATACCATTTTTTAAAGTCTCCACGAAGACTTTTATTGTTTTGTTCTGAAAATGTGGTCCATCATTCATAATGTATTTTTCCTGTTTATGCTTCATCTAATAACCAATTCCGCTAATAAGAAAATAATAATCATGTAAAATGAAGGAAAATGTTCATTTGACAAGTTAAATGCAAATAATAGTCCTAAATATTCTATTTTTGATACCGTTTAAAGATGAAAATTAAGAATAATACCCGTCCGCGTTGGCTTTCAGGCTAAAAATACTGAAAGGAATGGAAGAAAAATGACAGATAAAGTTATTCCAATGAATAACAGAGACTTTTATTTTATTACAGAAACGTTATGTAAAACTTCTGACCAAAAGAACATCGGAGTCCGCGTTATATCAGTAGACCTGCTGGTAAGCGAGGTAACTCGAGGATTATTGTGATTCACGGTGTCTTATCATAGAAAGGCAGGGTTTTTCTTATACTCTTCAGCTATGTCATATATTGTCTCCTGTTTCGTAAAATAAAATATTGTCTGGACTGTTATCTCTACTTTC
Organism: Argopecten irradians; assembly: GCF_041381155.1. Lineage (NCBI taxonomy): Eukaryota > Metazoa > Mollusca > Bivalvia > Pectinida > Pectinidae > Argopecten > Argopecten irradians. The sequence continues at coordinate 38,390,835 of NC_091141.1, read as the reverse complement.
TTTTATTTATTTCTTTTACTACTTTTTTTATCATTATTTAATGTTATATATGCCAAAATTTTCATACTTGCGAATCAAGAAGAGCTTTTAATATTTCATTCGACACCGAATAATACCAAAATTCTGAAAATAGCAATACTTAGTATGCATTCGTTTTAATTTTACAAGTACAAATAATAGCTGGAAATGATTTTGGTTGTACTGCCAAAAATTATTTTATTTACATCTACGGTTAGTGAAATGAAAACATACGGTCAGACCATGAAGCCAAATTGTGGTCTACAATTTCATTTCACATTTTACAGTTTTATCAGTAGATACTATCTTAATATACATAAGGCATATTAAAATTTATAGTGTATAAATTTTGTTTTTAACGAATGTTTATAAGGTATCATATATGTAGTTCTGACCATTTGAATGATTTTTTCACAGCTTATCAATCAAATTTGATGGTTATTAATAGATTACTGAAGAAAAAAAATAGCATGTCAAAATTTTCGCCTAGATACGGCACATATAACTTGATACATATACCAGTGTAGTACATATCCATAAGTAGAATATGATATTACAACCCTAACCACATACGGTACACCAGTTTTCTTTCGCGGCTATTATATTTCCCGATGTAGTTTCAAAACAAATTCGCGGGGATTAATGTTTGCGGATTGAAAATTTCTCAGAACTTCCTTTCAATTAAGATATATTTGTTAACTATTTATTCCTTGAGATAAAATTTCACTATTTCACCTGGGTCGCGAAATTCGCAAATGTAAATTGCACGCGAAAAGTGCTAAACATTAAGAACTTACATTTCCTCAAGAGGCTTAGGTATGTTGCTGATAGAAACTAGAGAATTTTTTTCTTTTATACATGAAAATGTACAAAAAATGGTTACAACATTCATCCATATTACTACCGAACTTCTTTACTCCGAAATCCAATCATCCATTCTGTTTTTAATACTGGAACGGTCTTCCTAACTAGCCCCTTTATATTTCCTCTCTAGGAGCAGACGACATCAGTACCGGACCACCCATGCTAGGCTTAGTATAGAATACTGATTTTGCTCATACCTGTATGTGCTTCCAAATGTAAATAATTAAACATTTCCCAAAGAACCACTTCAAATTAATTTACTAAATGAATGCTGCCGTTTAACGATGATAATAATTATCAAGCTGATAACAGTTAATTGTTTAGTCGTGTTCAACTGTATGTAATAGATACTAGACCTTTCTGGTTCATATTTCTTTCCTTCGTCACTTTTGGAATGAATTACGTAAGATATGTCTGCTACGATAGATCACATAACAGTGTCATTACAAATGTCATCGACTTCCATCTCCAGGGGTCACTATCGCTTTCATCATATCCACTCCTCGGTTATGCAATTAGAAATTACGTTAGCTACAACATTGTAGACTTTTAGACAGATAATGATGTCGTCTTAAGGCCGGAAAATATAGTAGGCAAGTTCTACGTGCGACAACTTGAGTATAATATGAGAAAAAGTAGCCTGGTCAATTGGTGTAAATGAAAAGAAATCCATTCATCAAATAACGGTACGCTGAATTTGCTTGAAAGTCAAATATCATTATTTTGCAATCTTACCATCAAAATACCATAAACCGCTTATTTTTGTGGGGATATTCGTTTTGAGATTTCGTGGACATTGATATGATCTCGAAAATTTAAGTCTATGGATGGATATCACTATATCCTAAGAGTATATGATCAAGTTTGTTCCATTACCTTTCATTCACTATAAATAAACGAGAAAATTTACGCGCGAAGAGAATTGCGCTAACTACGCGAATATCTTTTTAGCGCGAATATTACATGAAAGTATGTTGCAAAATGTAAACAAATGCATTTATCGCGAAAATAATAACAACGCAAAATGTTTACATTCGAGATAAAACACTCACGGCGAATACATCCATGTTGACAGTATAACTATGATAGCTGTGATAGGGTGTACTTGTACAGTATCGAATACAATGTACGTACCTTTTCCCTTGCATATCATCTTATTCCCTTTAAAGATGCTCCACCGCCGACAGAGCATAAATGATATTCATCATTTGAACAATAATTGGTGTTTAATCGTGTATATATATGCCTAATTAACACAAAAACTAACATAAAATAATTTGTTTTGCCTTTGGTGCATGCGCAATCATTACTTCATTCTATATAAGATATAATGCCACGGAATTTTTTCGGGATGCAATTAATTATTTTTCATAGTTTTAACTTGAAGTAAAATTAGAAGCTCAAACTTTTCAATGGTGGTAATGGTGTAAAGTAAGTAACTTTTTTAACTGAAGAAAAATACAAAATCGTCTGTTCCTGTTTTTGATAGTGTAAAAATAACATTTCTCAGCGGTGGAGCATCTTTAAACAGTTCCAGAATAATAAAGAGAATACACGATAAGTATCTGATAACACAGCCCTTATCTCGACGTACGACACAGAAATCAAAGTAAATACTTTTTTATCTTTCAACAAAGATGTCACACCAAATGATATCTCTATCGTACTAACCGTATATTCGTCCATAATTAGTATACAGGAACATCTCGCGTTAGATGGACTAAAATATCATGTTGACTTAAGTGAATACAGACTATGAAGTGATAAACTGGTTTTTGCCAACATTTCTATTTTCTATCAAGTTAGTAATTTTCGCGGGTCAAAATTTTCGCGACAAGAAAATAAGATTTGAGCAGTTTAAATGTTTTGCGTTCTGGATTTAAGTGTATATTGTAATATAGCCATTTCTTAGATTTCGCAAAAGTTTTAGATCATAGGAATATCTCGCGAAATTGCAAAGATATCCTACCCGTAAAAATAACTGGCCATACAACTGTGCATTATGATATTATAGGACTAATCATTTCCGTCATTTCACTAGCTAATCTTGTAATTATGTCCAATTTATTTCTATATGTGGACGTGGATATCGTCTGACCTTAGCCAAGAGGGAAAGCCGATACCAAGGCCAGCTTAAACAATGTTCCGGTAAGGAGAAACCCCACATTTAATTAAGTCTAAAGCTTGTTATAAGGCAGAGATGGGATTTATTATTTCATGATCCGACTTAAAGCGAACAGACATCATCTTTCAGAGAGAACAACCGGATTTAGGGAGAGAAAGGGTGGAGTAACCCAAAGCCGATGTAGAATTCTAGTCATCATAGTTATCAGATAGTGGTATTCTGTTATGTTATTAAATGATTATCCAGCATTAAGTTACATTATCTACTGTATACACACAACAGATGTCGATGTCTTCGTAAGGCATTGGATCACACCGTTTTCAGCGGCGTAGCTAGGTTCGGAAAGACATGCATTCTTGGGATGCAGGGGGCTATCATAGCCCCCTGCTCATATCGCCCCCTGCTCAGGGTCCAGGGGCGAAACCCCGGTAGGGGGTATGGGGGGCGAAGCCCCCCAGAAGCTGACGGGAAATTGTGACAATGTAGTTACTATTTTAACTCAAAAGTAACTATTAAGGTATATACGAATGGCCAAATGGAGGTCACGATATTTAGGTGATAACCATGCAAAAATGATACATAAAATTAGAACAGTTGTAATTTTATATACATATAATCATACTATACTAGACTCCCCTGACAAGTGCTCGAATAAAAAAACACGGATTTTGGCTTTAAAAATTAATATAGTAAGCAATGGTTGGATTTTGTGTTATTTTAGCTGAGGCCAAACTTGCGAATATTTTCAACAAAAATAAAATTAAGTTCACCTGTTGGTTTGCTTACGACAGCGAGTCAAAAACACTGTCAAAATGACGGAAAATGCTGAAGAAGGGACCAGTCCTCGAACACCTCAATAAAAAATAAACATTGTATTTGTTATAAGTTTTCTACCTATTCTGGTCTATTTAGATGTTTACTTCTAAATAACCAACAACAACAAATTTTTTCTAAATCCACAACCTGTTCCTATTCGACAAAAAACAAAAAAGTCAACTATTTCGTCAGTAATACACCGGAAATATACGTGTTTTAACAGACGGGAAGTGAACAAAAATTAAAAAAAAAATCATCACTTTTTTCGTTACTAAGGCCAAAAACATATTGCAAGTGCTATTTAGGCGTTTTGCGATCATTTTAATGTTTTTTTTGTTTTTGTTTTTGTTTTTAAACTATTTCTAGCTTTTCACAAGATGTTTATTTTAGTAATCGTAAAGTGTTTGCCGATTCAAAATCCATATTTGCTTGAGGGATCTTTGTGAAGTCTAAGATAAGATTGTCTTCGACATGATTCAAACATAACCACAATTAACAACTTGATTACCGGAAATATATAGACTATTCTAATACATTTCCGGAATGGACAATCTTCACTAATTAAAGTCTTTCAAATGTGCACAAAATGTTAGGCATACAGTCGGTCATTCACATGTATTTATACATCATTTATATTCTGCAACGTTACGTGTATACAAATGTTGTGCTTTTTTCGGATTGTACAAAAATGTTAGTCAGTTTATTTTTTTTTGCATGCACGAGCGCTACGCCACTGGTTGTTCTACGACATTTTGGGATGCCATTGTACAGCATCGATGTTCTTCATTGTTTTGGGTGATAATGGACAAAACACCAAAACCATCGTTAATAAGACACATAAAACATATAGATTTGCAATATCTAATCAATCCTATTACATCACGAAAGAAATACCAAACTCGTTTAACCCTTAAATATCTAAATTTAAAATCCGTTTCGGATATGTAGTGGACCGTTGACTTTGAATAGACTTTGATGTTAGTAGGTCGTCCAACTATAAAACTTCCATAACTTATTCTGGGAGACTCTACATTTGTATTTTATATTTTGAAATTTATAATGTAAGTCGTTTGGGCTTTTTTTCGACGAATAAAAGCCGATATCCATCTATACCTTAAGAGAATATTCCGAAACCTTGATATTAAAATTAGCCATAAAATAATAAATGTACGTCGGGTGATAACGTGAGCAAACAAATCAAGAACTACATGTACATGTCGACTGAAAAGGATAATTCATTGATTGGACTAGATAGCACATACTTTTTTCATTTATATATTCTAAGGAGCATTGCAGGAGATCATTCTTCACTCCCAGAGACAATCATGATATTATCACCGGAAACGGAAAGAAGTCGTTGACTTTTTTTGTATGCTCGTAAGCGACATATAGAAATACGATAGTAATCCATCTGTATGTAGTTGATGTTCCGCCATACTACTAATTAGACTCGTATCCGTTTCCTTTGTCGTCTGCTTGTTGTTATTACGGTCATGAGGTCATGAAATATAATGGAATTCATTAGGGAAAACATCTTTAGAATACCAATACTATATCTGGTCAGGCTAATTATGATCTCGGATTTGCAGAAGTCATGAATTCATCAGTTTTTTAGGTATTGAATTAAAAATGTATAAAAACGTGTGTTGGACTAATATCCTCTTTATTATCAATATGACAGCCACTGCGAACATACTTATTAATTTGACGCTATCACGTTTTTTCATGTTGAACAGATTAGCGCAGCGCTATATTCCCTGCGGCATTCGTAATATCTATTATATAAATTCAATTCAATTCTTTTATCGACTTATTTTACAAAAGTATCGTGTGCTGCTATTCTCTTTATTTCCTCCAAAAATAATGGATAAGATAATATGAACATCATATAAAATAAGTATTTACTAAATATGTAAAACCTCAAGTCTTAGGAATAGTATTAGTTGAGATTTCCTGTTTAAACAAACAAAATGCATTTCCTTATCTGAATTCCTCTCAATCCCTATTTGATAAATCAAAGGCTAATTCTTTACCCAAAAGGTATTACATAAATCGAAATCTGATAAATTATGAAAAGTTGACATAAACATGAATAATCAGAAAATTGACAACGAAATAACAAAACTTAATTAACTAATTATATATAAGTACAGGAAAAATATTGTACAAAACATACTGAATTTTAACAAATATTGTTCAACTTTCATGACTACTTTCAAAAACAAAATACATTATATATCAGCTTTAACGTAAGGTGATACGTGCATTCATATGATTGGTACAGATTAATACATACAGAAGACACAATTAGCATTCGTAGTAAAGCGTTAAATATGATCACCATTAAAAATGTACGGTTGCAACATCAGCATTTAACATTTAGGGAGGGACGGGAGAAGGTAGAAGGCGACTACATTTACGGTTTTATCTATTCTTCTGAAATAAAGAAAGTAAATGCTTACGAAGGAATACGACGGTGGTCAAAACTTAAAACTGCAGTGTTATTCATCATATGAACTTATTTGATAGGACTATACCGTTAATCAATTTGTTTTGGTTCTTGTTTCTCATGTCGTCTTCAAGATACCAAGCTGACAAAGTAGCTTCTTCAATTTACAATTTTGTTTCTAAAGTTGTCTTTTCCCTCTATATAAGAAGACACAACCTGAATATACCACAGTCTCCCAAAACACAAACCTCACACTTTATACACGCAACACACCGCATACATGGGAGACCGTCCTTACATGATCCTGGCTGTTAATAGGACGTTAATTATTCAACTACCATCCCAATTGCTGTCTGGAAAGTTCCTAAAGTTCTCTCAACTCAATTTGAACAAAAGTACCTTCATCAATTTCAATTATTGTTTCCAATATCTTCCTGATGCTGTTCAGCTCTTTATCTTCACATGAAAGTCTGTCATCATAAGAACACTTCAATGGTGACTTTAGGACGTAGCAGGTTGGTGGAACAATACTGAATTTTTCGGGGGCAGACCGGCACAAATATAAATATATGTTACAAAGGTATAAACCAAAAGGGAAACAAAAGTACATATGCACATGCTCTAGATATCAAGATCCCCATGACGATGTGTATTTCTGATTTCTTTAAAAAAAAACTAGAAAATAATAAAAATTCATATCATTCAAGGCTAGCACGATGGCCCCAACATTTGCAGCCTTCAGATGTAAAAATATTTCTTGAGCATTAACATGCGGTTTTTTTCCTGTAAAAATGGTCTCATAAGTGCACAATGACAAGACATTTGGATGTTCATTTTTATTATCCTGATTTCATTCGGTGTGTGTGTTTAAAGTCACTTGTCCGCGCTAATGGAACCAGGTTCATTAACATCTGTGTGATCGATGTTGGTGTACATGGTCCTGGACTTGGTAGCAATCTAAAGTTGTATGAGGAGCAACTGATATTGGAAGGCTGATTGGCTAATTGTTGTTTTCTTCGTCGTAGGCCTGACTCTAATAACATGCTGAGACTTTCCCACCCTATCTCCTTGCCCTTGATGGGTTTGGTCGGTGCAATCCAATGTCCTTTTAACAGTCGGAGTCATTTTAGGACATTATTGGCCTAGTAAGGTGACAGAAAGCCGGAAAACATGGAAAACCACCGACCATCGGTCAACACCTGGCAACAGCCGAAAGCGGAATTAAACCTTGCGACCCAAATGCGGAACTTGCGGTACACTCTCGGACACCTGGTGTCTACAACATAGTGTAGTCTGATGATGTGGGTAACTAACGATACTTGCTGTAAAATGTCAGGAAATCTTAGTTACTCTTGCCTTTGCCTTGAACAGTTCTTAGGATTAAAAAATATATATTATATGACGACAGTGGGCCTTTAAGGTTGATTTAGCGTTAAATCCACGTTTACAATTAATACGTACATGTACTTCATCCATGTATGAACATCAGTAAACCGATGTCCGATATATCATTTACTAATATTATCGATAGTAAATATATTGCCTGAGGTGCTGAACGGATGATATGATTAAACACGTTGTATCCATTGCATGAAGGTTAACATATCAGATTTTGATCAGCCGTTGAATAAATGTAACACCATACTCTTGTTGACTTGTTTTCGAGAAACTCTATATGTCTGAATTCGTGTAAACTACGCATGTTTTAATTATGAATACTAACTACCGATATACTGTATGTATATGCGTCATCAGATCAATAGGGGGTAAACAACACCTGATTGTGTGTATTGTATTGGGTTTCATTGGGGTTAGGGCAAAATTGTGCTGTAGTTTGTTTTGCGTCCTGTCTTGTGTTTTTTCTTGTGCCGAGTCCTTTTAAATATCCGAGATCTCTGGTTGTGTATGCTTATTTTTTTTATTTTTTTTAATGTTTTTTTCTCTGTTTTGTGCCTTTTTGAATATCTTAAACGTTCCTTTGTTGTGTTTTTCTTTATTGTATCATTTTATATTTCTGAAACATTTGTGTTGTTTTTCAATTTTGAGTCCTATTGAACCTCACCTTGGGTGATTTTTCGCTTTTCGTCTTTTTGAATATCTGAAAACCTTGCAGTCAATCCACCCAATTTTCCTATGTGCATAATGTTAAATAAACAATAAATCACATTTTGAACGTAGATTTGTTCTTTTTAAATTTTACATCTCTGAAGATGGTTAAAAGTATTACTTTTCTTGTTCCCCATATCATTTATTACGCACTTCCTAAATATGTGCGTTTGTTTTTCACTTTTGACTTAATACGCAGATACAAAACCAATAATATAACTACCACGGGTTTCGCCTATTTCAACCAAATATTTCTACTACGTTGATTTTTTCCAATGCACATTTTGTATACCTTATATGACATTCATTTTAAATCAAATAATCACGTGACCAAAGTTGCCTGTTCATGTTGGCCAATCAAAATGCTCATTAAACCTCGTGATCGGATTTAAATATCGTTCAACTATTACTTTGACATCGAAATAAAACCCAAATTTATCGGAATAAAATGGACAGCCTTAGATTTAGAGTTGTTTATAGAATTAGACATTCATAGTGATATTCACTTTATACACATTGCATTCACCCTGACTTTAACCTGTGATTGCCATTATAGAGCCCAGGGGTCAAGAGCGATATCAAATAGTAATCATATTCAGGTGTTTACCACCTAGTATCTGGGATCAACATTCTATGACGCACACCAGCCCCCGTAATTACAGAATCACGTTTGAATTTCTACTAATACAAAACAACACATATTGACCTTGGATATGAAATTGTCCGCCTACCATATATCGCTGAGAGGCATGATGCAGGCTGATGGTGCAAGTTAAAAAGTGGGATGAAAAAATCATTTAAATAGTTTGCAGATGTGAATATGATCTCAGGCACTGGTGATAGACCAGGTGCCAAATGGCGATTTTCCGCCTTACCTGAAAAACAGGTTGCAGAAAAATGTTCTTTTATGCCTTTCATCAGAAACTGGATGATGCCAGCTTGGAGAATTTGAAATACTCAAGATGATTGACAAACTGAAATATTGTTATATTTTCATTCCAATTTTTGTTATTCTTACTATAAAATCATCAATTCTTCATGCAATTTGAAATATTAACTAGGTGGTACTATGATATCGAACACAAGTAAATAATTGAAATTTATCAAAAATTGCCGTCATTTATGAATAGAAACTATAACCGACATTGCGATAAGGGAGCATCAGCAAACTTGAACGCTGAGTTATGGAACATGTAATTACAATAATTCATGGTGATTATACAATAACAATGTCCATCGGATCAGATACGTCATTTTAAATGTCGAACAGCTGTAATAATATCGCGTCCTAATTAAAAGCGATCCATGCACAATTTTAGCACGTTATTACCTAGGGATCGCCAATGTTATTCTTGTTAATGGCGGTAGGCGACCAAATCCGGAGATCGCAGAAATATATTATATCAGATACTGTAAACAATCTTTTTTTGAGGTAAACTTATTTCGCTTTTTCAAGTTTTTTTTGTTGTTGTTTTATTTTTGTTCAAGTTTTATTTACTTTGGGTCTGCTGACTCATCAGCTGGATATACATACCTACATTAATATATGACATTCAAATGGTATACCATATAATATAAACATAAAGGGAGAGAGTACTACATTTGGAAGAGTATAACTAATCAATTAATAAAATTCTTATTTTTTGCGTTATACCCGCTTTGAAGTATTTCTCTAATTATTTTACATTTTTGTAGTTAAATGGCTTTTTAAACCACGAATTAATTTCGCGTTTTCATATTTAATGAATTTAAAAAAAATATATATATATATTTTCGTGACCTAGATTGTTATTGACCTACTTTATCTGTGTATGAAACAGTTCGCGGTGATTTATTATCGCGATTTCTTATCTCCCGTGATAAACGCGAAATTTTATCGCGCGCAAATATTTTTTTTTATTTACAGAACTATGTCATGATCGAGAGAGAGACGTTTTTCAATCACTTAAAATCACGATGATCAATTAATGTCTTATTTCCATATAAATTGTGTAATGTAAAAGGTCCATTCTCACATGTACCATATGTATGTTGGTGTGTATGAAGGTTCATTCTCACATATGTAGATTAGTGTATAAACATTCATCCTCGAAACTCCAGGGGTTCCGATCACTTACGATCTCTACACCCCTGGACTATCTCATAGTAAAACTGGAGGCAACAGAACAGAACAGGTAATTTAGTCATTTGATGTACATCAAAAGAGCCGTATAACGGTACACTATGGTTGACTGTGTGGCTTTGATGTTAGGCGTCGCTCTCTCTGTTGTCTTTAAAGGAAATCTTTGCTGGCCTGTGATTGGTCAAATGTTTTCCGCTGGAGCTGCCTTCAATTTCACTATGAGATAGTCCAGGGGTGTAGAGACCGTAAGTGATCGGAACCCCTGGAATATCGAGGATGATAAACATTGTGCAGTATTCTTATTAGGAAGACAATTTTAATGAGTCACAGTGTGAAAAACAGATTTATATTCCGTTTTTACATATTATATAGATATCCCTCTTGCAGTAAGGTTTCGATTGCGACGTCAATAATTTATGAGCGAGTTCCACGTTGTTTTCTGTGGAAAAATATGACGTAACGCTCGCAAACATATGACGTAGGTCACAATCAAAGCCTACCAGCAAGGGCGAATAACTTTTTAATATCAAAGTGATTAATTAAACCTAGCTCGAAAACTACACAATAGAGCATTAAAAATCTTATTTTGGCGTATCAATATTTTCGCTTCTGTTTGCAGCCTGGACTATCTCATAGTAAAATTGGAGGCAGCTCAGCGGAAAACATCAGAACCAATCACAGCCCTGCAACTACAGAGAGAGCGACGCCCAACATCAAAGCCACATAGCCAACCACAGTGAACCGTTATACGGCTATATCTGTTCTGTGTCCTCTAGTTTTACTATGAGATAGTTCAGGGGTGAAGAGATCGTATGTGATCGGAACCCCTGGAATATCGAGGATGATAAGAACAAAAACAATGCATTAACCAAAGCCATCAATTTGTTCGGAGAATCAAATTCCACATAAATATATCTAGGCAATAAATTCGTTTTTCTGTACGATCGATACATAACTCAATTCCTTCATATACAAACTATTTTAATGGCGTGAAAAACAGGATTTATACAATGTAGTTTTAACATTTAACACTCTGAACTGAAAAAATCAAAGTCATTGCTTTCGATTGGACGCTTCCATTTCTCTTAAAACATGTCAATGTTTCAAAGACATAAGTGTTTTGTAACTCTTTGAATGAACACCATACAAATCAGAGAGATCAGATCCCAGAGTATTAGACGCAAGAATGTTTGGAAAATCAAAGAGTACGATCCGTTAAGGCCGAAAGATAGATTAATTTAGATCATTTCATAATCTTTGGGTCTATTCTGATGTATTAAATCACGTGATCAAATATAGTCTCTATCAGCCGATCAAAGATTTCTAGCACACGCAGCATAACTGAATGTCATTCAACGGTTGCATTGTCAATCTGATACCCTGGGCGTTGATTAACACCTTGATCGCGGCATGCGGTTTGAACAACACCCAGCTCACATTATATAGTTTGAATAACGCCCCGATCAAATTATGTTGTAGAATTTAACTCAATTACACTTTATAATTGTGTCTATTTGATATCGGGTTTGTAGTCAAGCTGAGCTCGTCACCTTGACTAAATAGAGTATTTCATTTTTTTTTACAATTTAAATACAAAAAATGTAAAGTTCTTAATCATCTTTCAAAATCAAATAAGATGATTCACGAAGCAAATGAGAAAAACAGTAATAGTAAAATAAACTCATGTTCCACAGAACCTACCTGATGTGTTAAATATGAGATCCATGACGTTATAGTCAAACACTATCAAATAAGGTAAGGGCAATTATTACCAAATAAGGTAGCAGTATAGTTAAACATTGCCAAATAAGGTAAGGGCATAGTCAATTATTACCAAATAAGGTAACAATATAGTTAAACATTACCAAATTAAGTATCAGATAAGTGAATGAGATGTCCAGGAATTTTACAGCCTAGTCTCCTCGCTATTCTGTGACATAACACGCACAAAGCCCTCATACTCGTCAGTAAGTTCGGTAGTTCTAAGGTTACTAGTTTCCTTTTGGCAGCATAATTCTTGAAATCCTTTCACAAGTTCCACGCGAAACGATCTGGACATTAAAACACACGTGAAAAACATAATTGCTGGGTTAAAACATGAAAGAAGATTTGAAATGAATCTGATTTTTTCAAAATTGTAGATGGAATTTTCTTCCTGAAAGTCCATGATATTTACAATGGTGGCAGGGACGGCTAGCAACAGATATGTACCAGCAAGAACGATAACTGTGTATGTCAAGTTGGACGGGACACCGAACTGTTTCGTCACGTTTCCGGTGCGACGTTTCAGACAGAACTCTAACAATATGGCAATTTTAAAGGACAACATCGTTAACAAGGGTATGAAAACATTACAACTAGCAGACATCCACGACCAAATCATTGAATGTAAATCGGTTTCTATCGGGACGCACATGTCCTGCCTTATTTCATAAGACCACATAGCATGCACACTGATCACGCTTATGCCAATAAAAACAATCACAACGGTAATCTTAGCCATAAATACACGGCAAAATCGTCCGGCCGTGTTCGGAAAACAAAGCGCAATATAACGATCAATCAAAGCAGAGACTAGAAGCCAGATCCCAGAGTATGCTACAATTCTGTATAGGAACTGCCAAATACGACAACCCCAATCAGTATAGTTCTCAAAATGTGTGACACCACTTATCATTGAGAACCACGTCATCCCGTACGATAGGTACAGATTAAGAAGATTCACTATTGCATACACATACAGGTAAAACGCCACAGACATGGTCCGAAATGTCGGTCTCCGAAACACAAACAAACATAGAAAGTTACCAATGGTTCCAAACAGAATGATAAGCGGAAGGAAGGTCTCCAAGATGTTTTCCTGCTTGGCACAGTCGTTCCTGGAGATGTGACTGAGGTTCGAACTGTTTGCTGGCGAGACTGCCCTTACAACGTCGCACATACTTTGTGAGAATTGCGTCTTGTTCCAGTTTAATCTAAGAGTTTAGTCTTTAGTTTAGTCTGTCAAATACTCCTCCTCTATAAGAGAATAATCTTTTAAGGTGTGAGAATTTCTTCCAATTTTATATAAGCGTTTAGTCTTTGTGTTTTGAAATTGTGAGTCTTACTTCATGTTAAATACTCTTTCTTTAAGCGATTAAACTTTTTTTCAAAGTCTGTACGCTTTTCGACTATATAAATACTCCTTGGCTAAGAGTTTAGTTTTTGATTAAGGTCTGTAGGTTTTTTTTTCCAAATAAATCATTTTGCTCTAACAGTTGTCTTTCTTTTTTTAAGTTTTGAGCCCTTCTTTCTATCAAATACTTTTTTAAATTTATTTAAATGCGTTCCCCATTTGTCTTATAAATATTTTTCTAACCATTAACCAGAATACCTACTAGCTCCACAGCCGTACCAAAAGTGTTCCTGCTCCAAGAAAAATGAAATAGACTTTTGTCGAAGTCATTCCTCGGTTAGAAAAGTAAAACTCATTAGTTTCCGTTATATGCAATGTAGTTATATTTCTGGAAGAATCTTTCGCTTTCGTCGTTCCTCTGTCGAAAGAGTAGAACACCTCAGTAGTTCCCGTTGCATCAAAATCAGTTCTGCTCAGTCAACAAATCAAAGTCAGACTTTGTTAAACTCCTGCCTTTCGCCATATATCAGTGGTGTGTCGCTGTAAATAGCTGACTTCACAGCTATATCAAAAGTAGGATGGTTTCGAGAGGGATAAGTTTCTGTTACGTCCTCATTATTTAAGGAGTCCTATCATAATTGTTGAGTTTTGCAGTAATTTTCGTGTTTTGTTCTCAGTTTCCGTGTGTTATAAAGTACACTATTTTTCACAGAGGTATAAACTTATATCAAAATTGCACCTCGCAGAAACACATCATTCTTAATACTTTCATAAAATCTGTGAGGTGTTGTCGCTATTTCCCCTGTTCTGCAGTAAATTGATCTATTTACACCACAATTCTGTCACATTCCTTCACGAAGGAGAATTCAGTCAACTTTTGTAATAATCTTAGTCATGTAGTTGTTTCTCTCCTGTTATTGTGGTTTTGTAACCCAGTACGTAGTTACGTTACTATATACTTAATAGTCCTGCTCCCTGAAGAATTTAATCAACTTTTGTTCTAATCTCCCTTTTGCGCCAATCCCTTGTTGGATTTGTTCGACAAAACAATATGTAACCATGAACCTATTCCAGTAATGGCACGTACCAAATTGTAATGGAGAGTGCAATCGCTTTAGCGTTTCGGGCTGCACCTTTCATATACTGTTGTCTCAGATCAATACGTCTCTGTCTGTCATATCCACTGAAGCTGGGAGCAGACGACACTAACTGCCGCCCTTTATCGTGACAGTCGACAAATGTTTGCTCTCGCAGCGATTACAACAGTCGGCGAACGCGCCGCAAATCCCCTGGGAAGTACTGTGTGTCATACTGAAATTCATTATTTGGAGGAACATATCGTTTTTATCTACATCAGTTAATTGGGCGTGGAATCAAATTCGTATATATTTACGGGAAATAGTTATCTTGATATTCCTTTATGCATTATAAAACGGTAAATATAATTAAAAAGGAATAAATGTAACAGTTTAATGAAATTGAGAAATGAATCAAATCATGAAACGAAATGTTTAAAACGAATGGTAAAACTATACTAGGTATTTTACTTGAGCTGCGGATGGCGGCGTGAAATTGAAAATTCGTTGGAATGGTGTCAGTTGGTTGAATTTAATTACTTTAATATCCTACATAAGCATCCTCGATATTCAGGGGTTCCGATTACTTACGATCTCTACACCCCTGGACTATCTCATAGTAAAACTGGAGACAACAGAATAGAACAGGTAATTTAGTCATTTGTGTACATCAAAAGAAAATTGACTGTGTGGCTTTGATGTTAGGCGTCGCTCTCTCTGTAGTCTTCAAAGGAAATCTTTGCTGGCCTGTGATTGGTCAAATGTTTTCAGCTGAGCTGCCTTAATTTCACTATGAGATAGTCCAGGGGTTAGAGATCGTAAGTGATCGGAACCCCTGGAGTATCGAAGATGATGACATTCCAGTACAATGTCATGTTCACGCGTTTCAACGAAGTGTACTTAAATCTTGATAGCGACATATCGATTCAACCACTTGGTTATCTGAAACATGTCATTTACGAAACACATTTTCACTGTTAAATAAGTCTGCTTAAGAATGCTCATATGTTTTTCATCCTTTCCGTAAACTATGTGTGTAATCGAAGGTCTAGTTCCAGGATCTTGAAATAATCTTCAGACAGATTATTTTGCTTAGCCCAATCAAATATGTGATATTTTTTGTAACATCAGCTGTGATTGGTCAAGTCTAAATTTAAGACTGTTTTAGACTTTAAAGCCTGTTTCATGATCCTGTGGACTGGTTTTAATTAGATTACGATGGTTTTGTATTCACACATTACACATTGAATGCGTGCAATATACATATATCAGCAAATAACATCTTAATTATGTTACATGCAGATCCATGGCGTCACACAAATCAGATGTATTTTAATCAGATTGGAAATATTCAATAAATTCATGAAATAGATTAAATGTACCTAAAATTACTTTGGTAGGCCCAGTGATCGGTGATTGAACTAGAATCGGAAACTGAAGAAGCGGTTTTATTGAGGAAAAACACTGTAGACTTGATCACTTGATGGCACACTACATAAAAAGCAATACAGAAGCCGATTGTTTATTTTGCGGTTTGTAAATACGGCAATGAAATCGAACCTAGCTAATATCATGTTCACGGGTTTCAACTACTTAAATCATGATAGCGACGTATCGATTCTATCACTATGTTATCTGAAACATGTCATTTACGAAACACACTTTCACTGTTAAATAAGTCTGCTTACAAATGTTCATATTTTTTTCATCCTTCCCGTAAACTTTAAACCAGAGTATATGTGTGTAATCGAAGGTCTAGTTCCAGGATCTTGAAATAATCTTCAGACAGATTATTTTGCTTAGCCAATCAAATATGTGATATTTTTTGTAACATCAGCTGTGATTGGTCAAGTCTAAATTTAAGACTGTTTTAGACTTTAAAGCCTGTTTCATGATCCTGTGGTCTGGTTTTAATTAGATTACGATGGTGTTGTATTCAAACGTTTTGTATTGAATGCGTGCAATATACATATATCAGCAAATAACATCTTAATTATGTTACATGCAGATCCATGGCGTCACACAAATCAGATGTATTTTAATCAGATTGGAAATATTCAATAAATTCATGAAATAGATTAAATGTACCTAAAATTACTTTGGTAGGCCCAGTGATTGGTGGTTAAACTAGAATCGGAAACTGAAGAAGCGGTTTTATTGAGAAAAAACACTGTAGACTTGATCACTTGAAGACACACTACATAAAAAGCAATACAGAAGCCGATTGTTTATTTTGCGGTTTGTAAATACGGCAATGAAATCGACCCAGGCTAATATCATGTTCACGGGTTTCAACTACTTAAATCTTGATAGCGACGTATCGATTCAAGCACTATGTTACCTAAAACATGGTAAAACACACGTTCACAGTAAAATAAGGCTGCTTACGATTGCTCATATTTCTTTATAAGCCCTTTCCCGTATAAAAGCAAGCAGCGATCAATATATGTGAATAATTTAGGGTGTCTCTGTTTCAGTAGTAAAATAGCATTTAGAATGTTCAAGTAAAAAAAAACTTTGATATATGGCTTTGCCATTCCTCACACTGTTTTTTGTCCTCTACATTTCCCCGCGTTAGCAATAGATGCGTTACGCGTGAGATGTCAGAGCGCTGGTTATTTGGTGGTACATTGTAACGAAGTGCGCATTCCGCTCTCTATCCCAAACTATTAGCGCTGCGGACGGAGGAACCAAAAGCAATTAGTCAAGGAACGTAAAGTTTCATTACTGTCATTATTTTCCTATATATCTAATAAAAATGCATTTTCACTTCTTTGCTTTTTATTGCATGTTCCTTGCTTTATTTTGTAAGCTATTGTCATAAAAATTGACATTCACGGTAAGGCCAATATTTCTGGCTTTTTTGTATGCTGTTGTCATAAAATTGACATTTACGGGAATAATTTCCTGTTTACTCCGATAAAACTATCTACAAACTTTTTGTTTCCAGATATTGTAAACCATCTTCAGACCAAAATAATTTCGGTTTGCACGAAACAAATTTTATTTGTATATTTTTGGTGTCAATGTTCCTTATTTTTTTTTCTATTTTCATGATTGTCTTAAACTTGTAATGTGGTATCTTCACTAAGAAGTATTACATGGTATATAAAGAGGTCACACTACGAGTGACTGTTGGATATGAAATTTGTTCCACACTCGTGAGTTATTTTTTAAAAGTTACAAAAGACACGAGATTTAACGAGTGTCTTTTGTGACTTTTAAAAAATAATCCACGAGTGTGGAATAAATTCCATATCCAACAACCACGAGTCGTGTGACCTCAAGTTTCAAGTTTCTACCACAATTATATCCGCTTTGAGCCGATAGAAATACGACGAGGATAAGGTAACGTGTGTTTGCCGAAATATGCAAATAAGATGTAATGATATTTTCATCAGCAAAAAGGCACTAAATGATATTCAAAAGTCATATTTTGATAAAGACTCCATTCACATAAAAGTCTTCGAATTGGGAACAACTTTATGATGAAATATTTCTCATTTAACGTACATTTTTATTTTGATACCTTTAATGTTTTAAGTTTCCATAGTCAAGATTTTCTTGTCATCTACATCATATCTTTAGTAAGGGAGGCCTACTATGCACTTTAAGTGGTAACTCATATTCAACTATGAAATGATGAATTGTGTATTGTCTTTCATGTTTGTAATGTCATCTTATTATGAAAATCAATAAAATGCAAATGATAAACAAAAATCAGGTTACATTTTTGGAAAGGATAGAGATGAAGCTATACAGGCTCAATTAAGTGTTTAGAATTGTGATCAAACAACGATTTCTTAAAGGTTTCCGAAACGACTTTTGATTTTTAATTCATATTAGAGTCTCAAAAGGTATTGTACTTTCCGACATTTTCATAACTTCCTAATCGATTTTCATAAAGCGGATCGTCTTCCTGGCGTCGTACGCGAGCTACATACTGCTCAAAAGTTCACTATCACCATTCAATACGCTTAACTGCAAAATAGCGAAATAATTCTTCATAAAGATTTAGACAGGGAACCTGGCTTTTATGTGTTTTATATCCATGAACATATACGTTCTGGCTTTCTATTATTATTGATTAACTTTTAAATTTAAATTTTTAATTTTTGGTTTCGGAAATGTGTAGTGGCCCATTCAGAGAATAAATGTAAACACAGTACATATGTACTTCGAATTTTGTTTCATTTTGTAATTTCATCAATTTGAAAAAAAAAAAGTTGTAAGACTTAATGAAAAAAATATCCAATTTTTTTAAAATACGATGAAGAATCAGCGGCGACGAATTTTTGTGTTAATTTGTGGGTTCAAATGAAGATTGGTCGTTTGTCATAGTAATCAGTACCTTGTATGATCACGTGATGTAAAATGGCTCCTACACACATTGTAGATCTTCATCAACGCTGGTCGTCTCTTCCTTTCACAACAATAAGCTGTCTAGGGGGTAATAAACAGAAGTCTTATAGTCGTGTGGCTAATATCTCCTTTATATATTACTACTGGAGCAAGCTATAGAGGGTAGCGGTACTTAGTAAGGAGGATGGACGACGCTCCCAGCGATTAGTCCCTTTCGTGACCCCCATAAATCTCGGGAACGGTAGATCACGGCTATTAGTAATTACGAAAGAATAACACTGTCTCTTCCCCAGTGTGTTTTGTTTTCATTTAAAAACACGTTTATCTATGTCTCAAATGATATCTACATCATAAACACTTAAAAAAGCATAATTTTTTATACATCACAAACATTATTCTCAAAAATAAAAAAATAAATCGAAAAAAAAATCGATAAAAAAAATCATTTTAGGATAAATTGATCGTAAGTCGGACACCCTCTGTGTTCAGAACAGTAGTACGTCGAGATATGAAGACAACCAACATGTTAAGATATATCAGTTTACTTTTACGGTAGTTTTTTTCAAGGTCCACTGTAATGTAAACATTAAGCATTTAATGTGATTTTTGTTGTTGTTGTTTTTGTTTTTACAACACCCCCACCCCAACCATTCATTTGTACATTTTTTAATATCCAATCCACTCATAAGGATGCTACATATGAAATAGCGATACGTACACCCATACCTTTCAGAGAAGAAGTTTATACCAAATTGGCCCTTTTTTATTCTTGTTATTGATAGATGTCGGGAAATGCCGGACGCTACGGTACCGTATGCTCCTTAGTTCACCTTGGTCCTTCAGAGAAAAAGTAAGTTCAAATATATATAGGTAAATTATTAAAGATGCTCGACCGCTAACAAATGGTATTTTTTCACCATCAAAAACCGGAGCAGACGATTCAATATTTTTCTTCAGTTACAAAAGTTACTTACTTTACACCATTACCACCGTTGAAAAGTTTGAGCTTCTAATTTTACTTTAAGTTAAAAATATGAAAAATAATTAATTGCATTTCGAAAAAAATCCGTGGCACTATATCCTATATGGAATGATGTACTGATTGCGCATGCATTAAAGGCAAATAAATAATTTTTTTCTGTATTTTTTGTGTTAATTAGACACATATATATACCATTAAACACCAATTATTTTTCAAATGATAAATATCATTTATACTCTGTCGGCGGTGGAGCACCTTTAATATCAATATTTTCAAAAGCTTGTTATTTCATAAACAGAGTTACTATGGCCATAACGTCACAGGGGATTCCACGCCAGGATATCACTAGCAATATAATAAAACAGTTGAATGAGATGTCTCTAACATAACTGACGAATCCTCTAAGGACATACAGCTATATGATATATCTGGTATTATTTACTGTCGATCGAGGCTTGGCACAGAACGCATTGTAGTGTACTATACAATACTAAAGAATCATCGAAGGACACAACAGCTGTATGGTGTCCCAGAAATGTCCCTAGCATTACTGACGAGCCCTAAATAAAAGCAACAGCTGTATATTCCCACTAACAGCAATAACATTACAGACGTTTTGTGAATGAGTCGAAGAAGGACAAAACAACTGCCTAACATCACTGACAAGTCCGGGAAGGGGACAAAACAACGTTATAATGTCCCTAACATCACTGACAAGTCCGGGAAGGACAAAACAACTGTATGGTGTCCCTAACATCACTGACAAGTCCGGGAAGGACAAAACAACTGCATGGTGTCCCTAACATCACTGACAAGTCCGGGAAGGACAAAACAACTGTATGGTGTCTCTAACATCACTGACAAGTCCGGGAAGGACAAAACAACGGTATAATGTCCCTAACATCACTGACAAGTCCGGGAAGGACAAAACAACTGTATGGTGTCTCTAACATCACTGACAAGTCCGGGAAGGACAAAACAACTGTATAATGTCCCTAACATCACTGACAAGTCCGGGAAGGACAAAACAACTGTATGGTGTCCCTAACATCACTGACAAGTCCGGGAAGGACAAAACAACTGTATGGTGTCTCTAACATCACTGACAAGTCCGGGAAGGACAAAACAACTGTATGGTGTCCCTAACATCACTGACAAGTCCGGGAAGGACAAAACAACTGTATGGTGTCCCTAACATCACTGATGACAAGTCCGGGGAGGACAAAACAAACGTATAATGTCCCTAACATCACTGACAAGTCCGGGGAGGACAAAACAACGGACAAAACAAGTCGGGAGGACAAAACAACGTATAATGTCCCTAACATCACTGACAAGTCCGGGAGGACAAAACAACGTAAAACCCTAACATCACTGACAAGTCCGGGAAGGACAAAACAACGTATAATGTCCCTAACATCACTGACAAGTCCGGGAAGGACAAAACAACTGTATATGTCCTAACATCACTGACAAGTCCGGGAAGGACAAAACAACGGTATAATGTCCCTAACATCACTGACAAGTCCGGGAAGGACAAAACAACGGTATAATGTCCCTAACATCACTGACAAGTCCGGGAAGGACAAAACAACGTATGTCTACATCACTGACAGTCCGGGAAGGACAAAACAACGTATAATGTCCCTAACATCACTGACAAGTCCGGGAAGGACAAAACAACGTATGGGTCCCTAACATCACTGACAAGTCCGGGAAGGACAAAACAACGGTATAATGTCCCTAACATCACTGACAAGTCCGGGAAGGACAAAACAACTGTATGGTGTCTCTAACATCACTGACAAGTCCGGGAAGGACAAAACAACTGTATGGTGTCTCTAACATCACTGACAAGTCCGGGAAGGACAAAACAACTGTATGGTGTCCCTAACATCACTGACAAGTCCGGGAAGGACAAAACAACTGTATGGTGTCCCTAACATCACTGACAAGTCCGGGAAGGACAAAACAACTGTATGGTGTCCCTAACATCACTGACAAGTCCGGGAAGGACAAAACAACGGTATAATGTCCCTAACATCACTGACAAGTCCGGGAAGGACAAAACAACTGTATGGTGTCTCTAACATCACTGACAAGTCCGGGAAGGACAAAACAACGGTATAATGTCCCTAACATCACTGACAAGTCCGGGGAGGACAAAACAACGGTATAATGTCCCTAACATCACTGACAAGTCCGGGAAGGACAAAACAACTGTATGGTGTCTCTAACATCACTGACAAGTCCGGGAAGGACAAAACAACGGTATAATGTCCCTAACATCACTGACAAGTCCGGGAAGGACAAAACAACGGTATAATGTCCCTAACATCACTGACAAGTCCGGGAAGGACAAAACAACGTTGTAAATGTCCCTAACATCACTGACAAGTCCGGGAGTCCTAACATCATGGACAAAACAACTGGTATTGTCCGGGAGGACAAAACAACGTAACAACATCACTGACAAGTCCGGGAAGGACAAAACAACTGTATGGTGTCTCTAACATCACTGACAAGTCCGGGAAGGACAAAACAACGGTATAATGTCCCTAACATCACTGACAAGTCCGGGAAGGACAAAACAACTGTATGGTGTCCCTAACATCACTGACAAGTCCGGGAAGGACAAAACAACGGTATGGTGTCCCTAACATCACTGACAAGTCCGGGAAGGACAAAACAACTGTATAATGTCCCTAACATCACTGACAAGTCCGGGAAGGACAAAACAACTGTATGGTGTCCCTAACATCACTGACAAGTCCGGGAAGGACAAAACAACTGTATGGTGTCCCTAACATCACTGACAAGTCCGGGAAGGACAAAACAACTGTATGGTGTCCCTAACATCACTGACAAGTCCGGGAAGGACAAAACAACTGTATGGTGTTCCCTAACATCACTGACAAGTCCGGGAAGGACAAAACAACTGTATGGTGTCTCTAACATCACTGACAAGTCCGGGAAGGACAAAACAACTGTATGGTGTCCCTAACATCACTGACAAGTCCGGGAAGGACAAAACAACGTATAATGTCCCTAACATCACTGACAAGTCCGGGAAGGACAAAACAACTGTATGGTGTCCCTAACATCACTGACAAGTCCGGGAAGGACAAAACAACTGTATGGTGTCTCTAACATCACTGACAAGTCCGGGAAGGACAAAACAACTGTATAATGTCCCTAACATCACTGACAAGTCCGGGAAGGGGACAAAACAACTGTATGGTGTCCCTAACATCACTGACAAGTCCGGGAAGGACAAAACAACTGTATGGTGTCCCTAACATCACTGACAAGTCCGGGAAGGACAAAACAACTGTATAATGTCCCTAACATCACTGACAAGTCCGGGAAGGACAAAACAACGGTATAATGTCCCTAACATCACTGACAAGTCCGGGAAGGACAAAACAACGGTAGTCCCTAACATCACTGACAAGTCCGGGAAGGACAAAACAACGGTATATATGTCCCTAACATCACTGACAAGTCCGGGAAGGACAAAACAACGGTATAATGTCCCTAACATCACTGACAAGTCCGGGAAGGACAAAACAACGGTATAATGTCCCTAACATCACTGACAAGTCCGGGAAGGACAAAACAACTGTATGGTGTCCCTAACATCACTGACAAGTCCGGGAAGGACAAAACAACTGTATGGTGTCCCTAACATCACAAGTCACATAGTCCCAACATCACTGACAAGTCGGAAGGACAAAACAACTGTATGGTGTCTCTAACATCACTGACAAGTCCGGGAAGGGGACAAAACAACGGTATAATGTCCCTAACATCACTGACAAGTCCGGGAAGGACAAAACAACTGTATAATGTCCCTAACATCACTGACAAGTCCGGGAAGGACAAAACAACGGTATAATGTCCCTAACATCACTGACAAGTCCGGGAAGGACAAAACAACTGTATGGTGTCCCTAACATCACTGACAAGTCCGGGAAGGACAAAACAACTGTATGGTGTCTCTAACATCACTGACAAGTCCGGGAAGGACAAAACAACGGTATGGTGTCCCTAACATCACTGACAAGTCCGGGAAGGACAAAACAACTGTATGGTGTCCCTAACATCACTGACAAGTCCGGGAAGGACAAAACAACTGTATGGTGTCTCAACATCACACATGGAAGGCAAAACAACTGTCTCTAACATCACTGACAAGTCCGGGAAGGAGGACAAAACAACTGTCCCTAACATCACTGACAAGTCGGACAAAACAACTGTCGACAAGGAAGGACAAAACAACGTATGGTGTCACTGACAAGTCGGGAAGGACAAACCTAACAACATCACTGACAAGTCCGGGAAGGACAAAACAACGGTATATGTCCCTAACATCACTGACAAGTCCGGGAAGGACAAAACAACTGTATGGTGTCCCTAACATCACTGACAAGTCCGGGAAGGACAAAACAACTGTATGGTGTCTCTAACATCACTGACAAGTCCGGGAAGGACAAAACAACTGTATGGTGTCCCTAACATCACTGACAAGTCCGGGAAGGACAAAACAACTGTATGGTGTCTCTAACATCACTGACAAGTCCGGGAAGGACAAAACAACTGTATGGTGTCTCTAACATCACTGACAAGTCCGGGAAGGACAAAACAACGGTATAATGTCCCTAACATCACTGACAAGTCCGGGAAGGACAAAACAACGGTATAATGTCCCTAACATCACTGACAAGTCCGGGAAGGACAAAACAACGGTATAATGTCCCTAACATCACTGACAAGTCCGGGAAGGACAAAACAACTGTATGGTGTCTCTAACATCACTGACAAGTCCGGGAAGGGGACAAAACAACGGTATAATGTCCCTAACATCACTAACAAGTCCGGGAAGGGGACAAAACAACTGCATGGTGCCCCTAACATCACTGATAAGTCCAAGAAGGACAAAACAACTGTATTGTGTCCATAACATCACTGACAAATCCAAGAAGGACACAACAGCTGTATATGGTGTCCCTGATATCACTGACAATTCCAACAAGGACAAAACAAATGCATGGTGTCCCTAACATCACTGACAAGTACAAAATATGACAATACAGCTGTATATGGTGTCCCTAACATCACTGACAAATCCAACAAGGACAAAACAACTGCACCTGGAATCACTAACATCACTGGAAATTTCAAGAATGACAAAACAGCCGTACATGGTGTCACTAACATCACTGACAAGTCCCCGAAGGATGATACACCTGCATGTTGTTCGTATATCACTGATGAATCTTATAAGGACAAAAAGCTATGTACATAACGCCATCGCGGAGTCTTAGAATAACAAAACAGCTGCGTGTATGACATCCTCGATACTCCATGGGTTCCGATCACATACGATCTCTACACCCCTGAAATATATCATAGTAAAACTGGAGACAACAGAACAGATAAATCTAGTCCTTTGTTGTACATCAAAAGAGTCGTATAAAGTTACACTGTGGTTGATTATGTGGCTTTGAAGTTGGGCGTCGCTCTATCTGAAGTCTTCAAAGGAAATCTTTGCATGCCTGTGATTGGTTCAGATTTTTTTCCTACGAGCTGCCTTCAGTTTTACAATGAGATTGTCCAGGGGTGTAGAGATCGTTAGTGATCGGAACCCCTGGAGTATCGAGGATGCATGCGTGGTGTCTTTGACGTCACTATATGTAAGACATTATACCTTGACCATTGTTAAAAAGTCAGAAAGACAAAACAGTGGGAAACTTCCAAAACATCTCGGGGAATATTTCTTAACTTTTGTTATGCTTTTAACGGGAAATCTTGACGTAAGCGATTTTCTTGAGGTAAGGAATATAAGTGAAACAGGACTCTGATGTACAGTGTCCCGTATCAACAGTGCAGCCTTATGCCCTAGGTGCTTTATAAATATCTTGTGTTTGAGGCTTCAAATCATCAGCAATGCTGGATTCCCATAATCATCATTGAAAAACCTCTGATTGAGATAATCTAACAATAAACCTCTCATTTCTCTTTAGTAGTGGCAGACCTCACGTTTGAGAGCAACATAAAATGCCCTTATCTTTATAATGACATTACGCTTGAGGCTACCGAAATATAGTCCATCTATGTTTTAAGACGTAGATTTCTTTTATGACCATCGAGTCCGTCCTAAAGCTAAAATCGATAATGGGTGCCACTACACGAACAGCGTGTCCTGAGAAATGTCAACTGTTATTTGTTTTATTTCCCCACAGCAGCGAATGTCGTTTTAAGATAGGAACTGGCTGTGATGGACAACGTCAATGACCATCAAGTGCCGTTACAACATGACAAAGCAATCATCAAATCCTTGATAGAAACCGCTCGTATTCCGTCACCGGTCAAAGTAATACTCTATATAAATTTGACAAATTATACATTTTCGAAATCTTTATAATTATATTTTTTACATATTCTGTTTTATTCGTTTTTCAAATTAGTGTTTTTACGTAGAAAAAATCACTGAAATGTGCTACCATATTATCGATTGTGATCGGTTATTTCAACATTCGATGACGTCGCCA